>NC_139946.1:29410465-29585465 GCF_963454915.1 Gymnoscopelus microlampas
AATGCCGAAACACCTTGCTTGCTATGTCGTGTCGTGAAAGCCAAATAGGCCTGCTTTTAGTGTGCAAATGTATGAGGCAGAATCTGTTTATTTTTAGTGGTTTTCCAGTGAAAAGGAGATTTGCTGCGTATTGTTCTGCCGGCCGGCGCTCAGCCAGGTGGTGCTGAAAGGACAGCTCCTGACTGTATGTGGCGTTTGATCGTGCAGAATGTCAGCAAGCATGCCGCTTCATAGAATCGCCTAAGTCAATGGTTCTCAAACTTTACATTTCAAGGTCTGCCCTTAACTCTGACAGTGTACAAATGGAACCAAATGGACCATAATGGGTCCATTTGGTTCCCTCTGTTAAAGAGTTACAGACTTGTAAGGGTCCATTTAGACCCCCCTAAAGGAACTCAGAGAGTCCCTGGAATCCACTTTGAGGCTGAGAACCACTGGCCTAAGTAACCTATGTATGTGTTCAACATTAATGTAATTAAATGTGAAAAGTATAAGCAAAATAAAAGCGCTGTAAAATGTTGTACATTGACGAACCTTCAATCGAGCGTGGAGGAACATCCGACCTTGTTTACAAGCTGATGCTTAATTCACCATTAAGCAAACTTTTTGTCAGAGCAGCTTACCTCATTCAATACATGACTTTCTTTGGAGGGATTATGGTAGTCACTGAATTATAAAAATCTCGGTGGTAGATACATTTAACTTAAGCATTGTTGGTTCTGAAACTCGTTATGGAACAAGGATAAAGAGTCTGTAAAAATAAACTTAATTTATTCTCATTTTTAGTATCATTCCCATATTTATTGTCTCCGCCAGGCCGAAGTTATGGTGGAGAGTATGTCCATACTTTGTCCGTCTGTGTGTGTGTCCGTCCAACTTTGTCCGTCCGTGTGTGTGTCCGTCCAGCTCCATACATGGGCACATGGTCTGTGAACACCTAACATTGGTCAAGCTTCACGTGACATCACAATATGTAATATAAATAGGTACCACCTCGCCTGGCGGAGACCTGTGCTCCGAGTTTTGCTATGAGTTTGGACTGGAGGAATGATTATTCTTAACTCAAAGTATTTAACTATGTGTTTGATGCCAAATGTATGCTCTGTACAAGGAAGTATAAATTGGACTTCAGATGTAGTTTTTAGTATATGGCTCTGTGCTTCCCATCCAGGAGTCTGGCCTCAGGTTCCACTATGTTGCTGCTGGAGAGAGGGGAAAGCCACTGATGCTGTTTTTACATGGATTCCCAGAGTTCTGGTAGGTCAAAAGAGAGAGAGAGCGAGAGAGCGCGAGAGAGAGAGAGAGAGAGAGAGAGAGAGAGAGAGAGAATGTATGTATGTGTGTGTGTGTGTGTGTGTGTCTGTCTGTCTGTCTGTCTGTCTGTCTGTCTGTCTGTCTGTCTGTCTGTCCGTCTTTCTTTAGTAGTTACTCCTTAAGAAATATGGTTCCTTTGTATACCATCAGCATATCGACAGCCAGGTAGATAAAGTAGATTTGGGAATTTCTTGTTTCTAGCGTCATAGTACAATCGTGAGGGTTTAACTATGAAAGTGGTCCATTTTTAAATATAACATGGTTGTTACAGTGATCACTCTACTGCGCTGTTTATGTTTTGTTTTGTTTTATTTTCTTGAATCTCAGTTTTCTTTCATAATGATCCCTTTATATGTCCTTGATGAGGATGTTTGCTCTATGGCTCCAGAGTTTTAATATTATCATTACATGTCTGTCATAGGGTTTCTGGGACACAGCAACAAATGTATTCCAGTGGGAATTACTTCATTGACAGAACATTTAGTCCTGGACTAGACTTAATGTGTCCTCGGGGACAAGGTCCAAACCGTTCAAGATCTAGTTCCTCTCGGTATAATGAAAGAACTGTTATCGAGCCTCGAGTGGGTGGGGGAACGCTCTTGGAATTGGGCCAAAGAGGTGGTCGACTGTCGAGTGCTGTAAGCGTATCCATATCTCAGGCATATTATCAGAGCTGCAGAAGACAGGACATAGATTAATTAACGATAGTGGGGGTCTTTTCTGCTTCACTGGTCATATACAGTATTTCACTGGGATGAAGTATTCCATGGTGCAATTAAGAGACACAAATCCATCACTTATTCTTATTCTATATGTTTACCACTTAGAATTGAGAATGAAAGAATTAAGCATTATTTACTCATAATCACTCAATCTATGGCTAAAAGTATTATTATCTGTGTGTGCCTTTGTGTGTGCAGTGTGCAAGTGTGTAGTGCGTGTGTGCGTGTGTGCGTGTGTGCGTGTGTGTGTGTGTGTGTGTGTGTGTGTGTGTGTGTGGTAAGCCTTGCTTGCTTTTAAACTTCATCTATATTCAAAGATGTTGTCAGTATGGAGCTCTCTTCCTGAGTCATCAGATTCACAGTTAGGAATCTGCATCTCGCTTCTCATCTGCCGGGTAGGGAAGGAGGAGGGGGTTTTAGTTCCGAGGAGAAAGATTCTACAGATATTCAATTAGAGAGTCATACCAGTTCACATCACAAGTGGGCGGATTAGATTCTGAAACAGCTTCTGTTATACAAAGGTGACCTTCATCCAGCTGGAAAGAAAGCTGAGTGCCTGGTCCAAAAAGTGGGTTTGGTTTGGTTTATGTAACTACTTTGAATACATAACAAGAGATGTAACAGATTTAAAGAAGTTGGATAAACCCTTCTGATATTGTAGTAGTTTTGTATTAACCCAATTTTCAGCAGAGGCCCCTGGTAGAGAAAGGACTTGTGTTTTGGTGATTGGATTCAACTCGATTCTCTAGTCTAGTTCTTGCCAGTATGATTCACACCTATATAACACTAATGGCATACTAAAAAAAAAAAAAAAGCTTTTCAACAGCTGAGAAGAATTGGTCCATTAGCAGCATTTTACAATGTATTGATAAGTCTAGTGTATTTTGTTTGTGTGTGCTTCAGGTTCTCGTGGCGCCACCAGCTTCGCGAGTTCAAGAGTGAATTCCGTGTGGTGGCCATCGACATGCGCGGCTATGGGGAGTCCGATGTGCCCCAGTCCACTGAAAGTTACCGCTTTGATTACCTGGTTACTGACATCAAGGACATTGTGGAATACCTGGGTAAGGGAGCGCAGGATAACTTTCTAATCTTTTCTATCACACGTCTGCCTGAGCACCTTATCGGAACTTACTTCTCGGAGAGGTTGGTGCCATAAACTCGTTTCTCATTCCTAAGCTGTGAGCGGACAGCCTCTGGGGCTTGCTTGGATGGAGCATGGTAAAGCTTTCCGTGACTCATGTTTACTTGACATGGGAACTTGTGGTAAAATGGAGTCCAAGCCCCTAAACACTGCTGACTACATACTAAAATTAACATGAAGCTGGACCTGGGGCCGTCTTTTTTTTGTTTTTTTACCCTTTTTTCTCCCAAATGTAGTCATTATGCCAATTAGTTCCTCCCCACCCACACATATGTGTGTTGTCACTGCTGTTGTATCCTCACCTGCCAGTGAGGAGCCCCCACTGGGAGGATGTAGAGCCTTCGTCCTACTCCTCCCGCCCAACACTCCCTGCTGACAGGTGCCGCCACCGGCCATAGGATTACATGGAGTAATCATTATCACCCTCCCTGCCCGGCTTCCCTCCGCCGAACACAGGCCAATTGTATTTGTATAGATGCTCGAAAAAGCCAGATGCACCACGGTGGATTGTGGTGGCAAAACCACTGCACCAGGGGGGCTGTCTGCAAACAGTTTATTTAATGAGTACGTGGCCAGCACAACAGTTCCCCCAGCACAACAAAATAAACAGTTTTGTATGCTTTAAAATTGTCCCATTTTCATCAACGCCTACAGTCTTGATGAAAGCAACAAAATGATTTTGTTCTGTAATGAAAGTCATGATACAGCCTTGGGGCTACTTGCTGCCTGCTAAATACTCTGAGGTGACTTCAGAAGCTTGTGTGTTCTATGAGATTTGTAGCAGAGAGGGATCGATATATGTTCACTAACGGGTTTCTAGTTGTTGTTGATGTTGATGATGCTGTTTGAATCTTCAACAGGCCTAGAAAATGAGCTGATAACAGGGCATGATGGAATGCAAATTAGTAAATCAATACTTGAGAAGTCTCCATTTGTCATATGCTCATTTCAATCCCCCTATCTGTACCCCTCACTAGGGTTCGATTTGCTGGATGTAGTTATTTTCTTTTGGGAAATGTAGACTGTCTCATAAGTTTGATATTTATGTTTGATAATATCACAGTTTAATAATTTAATTAAGAATGTATCTTAACCACTTGGCATCCCTATTTTGAGCAAATTTGTCAAAAGTTTTCAAAATCTTTCATTGTTTTAATAAAAGAATTGCAGGAATCATAGAACTACAAGCTCACAATGTGTCAAACAAAATTATGTGACGTGTTGGGTGCTTGTACAGCGGTTATTTTCCCTATTTGTCGTGTGAAGAAGTATATAGGGCTTAAGTGGTTAAGAAATGTCTCACCCTCTTTGGGTTTTTTTGTTTTGTTTCTATTTTACAAATTGAACCCTGACCTTCACAACTGCCCTCAAGATCATGGCAAACACTGAAAGGCTGTCAATGGAAACAGGAAATCAAATCTCACTCCTGACGCACTCTTTTGCCAAGATTGTCCCCCAAGCTAAGCTATTTGTGTCCCTCTCCTTGCGTATGTGATATCAAGAATTTTGAGATAAGTCTTGCTGGAATAATTCATCCCGGGGGGTGTGAATGGGTGCTGGGCAGGTAAGGAGATTACTTTGTGGGAACTGGAAGAGATAATGTGATCAGAACCTCTCAGACTGATGTCCTGACCTTGATCTCCATTTGAATTTGTGTCACAAATTACACTCCTTTGATTGGTGTTGATGGCCTCTGCGGGAGGGATCCAGCTGCGAAAAGTACATTCATTTTCCAAGCTTTGACATATACTTATTGATAAACAGTCGTGTTGTCAAGCCGAACAGGTTAAACATACACAGTAGAATCATCAGTGTTCATTTATTAATGTATTCCTTTTTTCCCTGAGTCATATCTAACTCTGAGAGTGTACAAATGTAATGCAAATGATAGGGTCCATTTAAATGAACACTCAGGATTTTGGTCTGCTTTTGTTTCCAAGGCTACAACAGATGTTGCCTGGTGGGCCATGACTGGGGCGGGACCATCGCATGGCTGTTTGCAATTCACTATCCAGAAATGGTGACGAAGCTCATCGTCCTTAATTGTCCCCACCCCTCTGTGTTCGCAGGTACTAACTACACGGTTCAGAAATGTATTAGTCCTCAGACATCCTGTACACAGTATGTGTCAAATGTCAATTATTATTTCAAAAGAAAATTATTATGAACAGAAATGTGCTAATTAGAGAGGGTCTGTCTTGGCTCTGTGTTATCATCGCCATAATAATCATCATTAATTAGGGGCATTATTACTTCAATTCCGTGTTTGCCTCCATCTGGTAAATCCTCTCCTTCCTTAAGGGGAAAATGAGGGGTAATTACAGCTAATGGTTTAACGTGGAGCAGGAACAGCTGGGTGCACTGGTAGAGACGGGCAGACTTATCACACTCCACAGCACCTCTGCCTAAAGATGCACCCTGTAGTCATTAATAACTATTTAACCTCGCTCTTCTCTTCTCTTCTCTTCTCTTCTCTTCTCTTCTCTTCTCTTCTCTTCTCTTCTCTTCTCTTCTCTTCTCTTCTCTTCTCTTCTCTTCTCTTCTCTTCTCTTCTCTTCCTCTCCTCTCCTCTCCTCAACAGATTATGCACTGCGTCATCCAAGCCAGCTGCTGAAGTCCAGTCATTTCTTTTTCTTTCAGTTGCCCCGTTTCCCAGAGCTCATGCTCTCCATTAACGATTTCAAGGTGGGTTGTGACGTATGAGCTATTTCAAGGTCAAGGTTGCTTGTCTGTGTGTGTGTGTGTGTGTGTGTGTGTGTGTGTGTGTGTGTGTGTGTGTGTGTGTGTTTGCACATGTGTGTTCATCCATGCATGTTATATGCAAGTGCATTGGTGTATAGTTGTATGACAAGATGTTATTCTAGCATCAGTCTATTTTTAGTATTAACATTATTATGTGACAGATGCTGAACTGAAAAGGGTTAGCTGTATGTTATCAACCGATTACGAGGACTACTGGCACCTCTTTGACATTTGTTTTTATAATTTGCTGTTCCATTCTAAAGTATGGCACTGTTTAAAAATGCTTGATCTTTAATGTTCTATAAAAACGATAAAATATCATTGAAATGCATTAATGTTTTGGCTGAAGTAATTGGAAAAATGCCAGGTTAAAAAACAGGTTCTTGAGTGCCAAATTGTGAGCCAGTCTTTTGTTTCATCTCAAAGATGTTAGTGACCGCTATTTTTGTATTTTCAAATCCATATGTTGTGTTATTGCCAAGATTAGGAACATGTACAAGCTGAAAAAGCAGTTATCAGCTTGTCCGTTGTTGCCAGGGTTATTGCGCTGACAACGCGTCACGGATCAGCATATTCAGGTTCCGGTAGCCATTGGCCAGGTTATTGTGTGAAATAGGCTCTATCTCCCCCTCCCTCCCTCCCTCCCTCCCCCTCTCACCCCCCTCTCTCTCCCTCCCTCCCCCCTCTCTCCCTCCCCTTCTCACACTGTCTCTCTTTCCCTCTCTCGCTCTCTGTCCCTCTCTCTCTTGCCCTCCCTCTCTCCCTATCCCTCTACCCCACTCTCTCTCTGTCTCTCTCTCACTGATCGAGCACCGGGCTGACGTGTCACACATTCACAACAGAAACCTGTGCCTAACAACTGTGATTTGTGCTTTTGATTGATTGGTTGAATACGTTACTAACACGTTTCTTAACAGTACATGTAGTACAGTCAAAAGCTATGCTAAGGGTGTGACACATTAACAAGAGACACACTCACCTAGTGCTCTCCTCTGTCCCTGCTGTAGGCCCTAAAGGCCTTATTCACCAGCCGCAGCACAGGGATTGGGAGGAAAGGCCGGTGGTTAACTGCAGAGGACATGGAGGCCTACCTTTACGCCCTCTCACAGCCTGGCGCTCTAACGGGAGCCCTCAACTATTACAGGAATGTCTTCAGGTAAGTTCACTCAGAGCAAAGTTCACTGAAAGCAAGTTACACTTCATGATAGTGGGGTTTGTGCTGCCTCTCCCTCCAATTAATCTATGGATAAGACGTTTGCATGGGTTTAATGTTTAGTGTAAGATTCATTTATTTTTTATGTAATTTACAGTAGGGATACTCCCTAAATTAATTAGTCCATAATTTCCCCTCAGGGATTAATAAAGTGTATTTAATATAATCTCATCTCATAGTTACATTGATATGCTGGTATAGGAAAGAGACCATACCTCTGTTTCTACTGGCATATATGGATATCAGATCACATCAGATCAGGCACAATGTCACAATGATTGGTCAGAAATATATTTAGTGTCCACTGTACTCTCCTGAATAGAATTGACTGCTTTTGATATCCCTGCCTCTGGACATACATTTATATTGCCTGTGGGGATGTTATCCCTGCTTCTGGTCAGACTGAATTAAATACATGCATTTCCTTTTTGATATTCATGTTTGATATTATCACAATGTCATTTAATGTGTCCAATTTTCTTCTACCAATTCTTTTGGAAAAGTGAATAGTGAAAATAGCAGATTTACAAGCATATGGGTAGATATGTGATTGTGGATAGATCTGCTATTACACAAAGTGGTTTAAGTGTTTTTTCCCACAACTCCAGGCCTGTGTTACACTAACGCTAACGCTACACTGAAGCTTTTGTAAGCATCTGCAGAGATTAAAATGTGAGCAGTTTTTCAGCCCAGAGAACAGGGAAGCCAAAACGTTGTGTCCACTCAATACAACCAAATCAGTTGCGCCCTCTGGTGTTACAAAAGGCTGAATAATTGTATCTTTCTCCAAGTCAGAGTAATGTGAAATCACATTTAGTCACAAATTCCTTTGCTGTGACATGATGAACTCACCTGTTTACTTGAGTGAGTGGCGGAAAATAAACATCGTCAATCAGAATTCCAGTGCATGTGTTTGTTTGGCTTGTGAACTCAGCATGCGCGGCTGAGCTCACCATCTGCTGCCCCATCCTTAAGCAATTACTTTATCTCAGAATAGCCTTTTTTCTGCTTACGTAAAAGGAATTTCACTGACCCATTCCCAATTAGTGTCTCCATAAGCATTTTCTGTATGTGTCTATAGGAAGGCAACAACAAAAGTGCAATGATAAACACACATTAAAGCTAAACCCATAAGATACCCAGTGCTCTTGGTTAGCTCCTTTTTTCCTCGCTCTACATCAAATCTCTTTGCTGAAAATGGCTGATCTACAAGCTGACTTGTTGTGAGCTTGTAGAGCTTCTATTTTCGTTGAACATTCGCCCCATAGGGACGGGGTCATCCCTATGTTCCCCGGATTCTATGTTCCCCAGGTTCTATGTTCCCCTGGTTCTATGTTCCCCGCTTACCAAAGGGGTTAGGGTTAGGCTTAGAGCTAGGGTTGTAAGCGAACCCTAAGTAACATAGAACCCATAGGGACGCTATAGCGTTCATGTGGACTACAGCTTTAAAACTACTACAGCTGTGTTTTGGACTCATTTGTGGGATTCTCCTGTGCAAAGTGATGTACTGTAAATCTGACCTGTGTCTATTGCTTTTTTTTTTGCTTGTTTCCACAGCTCCCTCCCCCTTAGTCAAAACTTCATCAGGTCTCCGGTTCTGCTGCTGTGGAGCGAGAGGGATGCTTTCCTGGAGCAGGAAATGGCCGAGGCGTGTCGCCTGTACATCAGGAACCACTTCCGTCTCAACATCATCTCCGGGGCAAGTCACTGGCTGCAGCAGGACCAGCCTGACATCGTCAACACCCTCATATGGACTTTCCTCAAGGAAGGAGAGGGACGCAAAAGCTACAGGAACTGAATCAGTGCCAAGGCCTCCACCAGCAGCTCTGCCCCCGGCCGCCCAGCGCTCCCCCCATGTTGCCATACCTGTCCTGGAAGCCTGGAATATGCCTGTGAAAACAAACCAACATAAACGATACCGCAATCATTCTTTAAAACCTTACACATTTCAAATATTTTTTTAAAAGATGTCAGCGGTGAGTAAAAGAACAAAAGCACACTTCATCGGAGAGGACACGCGAGTAGTACCTGACACATATTCAAGATGATTTTTTTGCACATGACATCCGCCTTAAAGTCTATTGGTTACAACGTTACAAGTGTGTGGCGAAGTCTCCTCGTGAGTTGTATTGTGTGTGGTGCCTTTAAACTTTCGAGTTAATGTTTTAGCGATGTAAAGACATGATGCCACATCCTGAGAGATGCCTAATTTACACTTCTTCGTCGTATGGCTGCGTCGCTTGCTTGCTTTTATTTTCGTTTTTGTGTGTGGAAAATGTGTTATTTTTCTGCGAGCGACGCAAGTACGAATTAGGCTTTAGGCTGTGGTTCTGTCTGCTATAGTTGTGTCACTGGATCACCCCACTCTACTGTACTTTGGGCAAAGCCCATTGTCCTACTCCCTCTATCAGGTAGTGTTGTCTAAAATGTTTATTTATTTTCTTTTGTATTTTATCTCAATTATATTTGCTCAGATAGAGAATGTTATCTTGATCTTCCTGTATAGACAAAAAATGGTGATTGTTGAATATTGTACTTTTTTGTATCTCTTCCTAATACACTGCATTTTGAAATTCACTGAGCCAGATCTACAACATGCGATTTTATAAATAAAGTAATCGGTGTGAATCTTCGGTAGTACCTTGTTCTTGTTATTTTAATTTATCCATTTGTAGACTTTTGGAGTTACAATAACCCTGAGGATCTTACTGTGTATACTGTAACTGCTATATTAACTAATTTAGCCGTGTGACCCCCTGGAACCCCCTCAAGGACTCTTGAGGGTTCCCGGACCCCACTTTGAGAACCACTGCTGTAAGCATCTGCAAATGTGAAGCAGTACTGAGTTGACTCTCACCTGCCTCTAGTGGATGCTTAGTTTAAAATGACCTAAGTCATTCCACCCAATTCACTCCCTGTGAATCACAGTGACAAATAATTTCTCAATAAAATCTCAGATTGGCTAAATTCTTTCAAAATAAAAATAATTGTTGAGGAGTTACACACCACTGGCTGTGTATATATATATATATATATATATATATATATATATATATATATATATATATATATATATATATATATCATTTTTATTGAATTTATTGATTTTTTCCCCTTGGGGTCACTGTCAGTGGGGTGGCATGGTAGTACAAGTTAAAACTCGTCACAGGCCGGCCGGCAGGAGGCAGCCTTGACTCCCTGGTAGTGCTTGTACCCATAGTCAGAAAGGACAGTCACGCTGATTGGCTATTTGGTTGTCAGGCAAATTCTGACCCCATGATTCTTATTCGCTGTCTAACACAACACTGGATGATACGCTTTTGTTTCTCGATATGGGACATCTTTGAAGAAGTAGCTAATAGTAGTAAGCCATTTTACAACTCGCATTATAGCCTGTCACACAGAGTAGCTGTGGAAAAAGTACTCAAATGTTTTACTTAAGTAAAAGTATCAATACTGCAATGTAGAAATACTAGAATTCAAAATGTACTTGAGTAAAAGTACAAAAGTATTGGTATCAAAATATATTGAAAGTACCAAAAGTAAAAAAGTAAGTATTCATTATGCAGAAGGTCCCATTTCACAAGTTTTCAAATGTATAAACTCTTTGGAAAATAGCAGATCTACAAGCTCACAATGGGTTGCATCATGACGCATTGTGAGCTTGTAGGTCGGTTATTTTCAAATAATTGTAGTGGAGTAAAAGTACAATATTTGTGGAGTAGAAGTAAAAGTACTGAAAATTGGAAATACTCCAGTTAAGTAAAAAATACCTCAAAACTGTACGTAAGTACAGTACTTGAGTAAATGTACTTAGTTAGTTTACACCACTGAAATTAACTTTCATTGGGAAAATATTAAGTCCGCAGACAGTTACCTGGCCTGACAACTAGGTAGCCAATTAGAGCGGCACTATTCCTCCGGGCTATGGGATGGCAACCCAAGCGATTGAGCGTGTGTGAGTGTGTGTGCGTTTCTTGATAAATAGGCAATCTACAAGCTCAACATGGGTCACGTCCACGACGCGTTGTGAGCTTGTAGATCGGCTACTTTGGGCGCGCGACATTATTATTTTTGTATGACGTACTGCGCATGTGCAGTGTTCACACGTCGTTCGGATGATGATGAAAGCGTCGTCTCCTGCAGCTTCCTTCTAGACGTAAGCCAGGGTTGCCATGTCCGCTTATTATAAGCGACTTTGGGCTTGTTTTTCCGTAAAGTTGCTTGAAAATATTATGAAAAATATTCAAAAATTGTCATTTAGATTTGTTTTAGCAAATAGCAGATATACAAGCTCTTGTGATCTTGTAGATAGGCTATTTTCAAATAGGTTTAAATTAAGGGTACCGTAGCATAGTCCTTTCTTTTGAGCTTGTTTTCATAGACCTGTTTCTCTCGCAAGACCTGGCAACACTGCCTTCCAGACTGGCGGCTGGTGAACAGCGTGCAATGATGTCAACACACAGACGCAGCCCTGCTCTCCTACGCCCATTGATATGGGTCAGTTAATTAGTCATAACCGCTAATTGGTTATCGTTACTGCTGCACCGGCGAGTTACTAGTCACTGTTTGCTGTAAACAACCAACTTATTGCTTGCATTCAGTTTTTATTTTCACTAGTAGTAGGTGCTGTTGAGTGAAGGAGATCCCGTCCACGGACTGGACTGGAGAGATGACTAGCTAGCCCATCGCTAGCCTGCTGCTAACTGGCCGCATAGAGGAGGAACATGAGAGTGAGTGGCTGCATTAATGTGATCTGACCTAAATGGAACAGTAGTTATTTGCTGCATATTATGCTAACTGCAATGTAGTTTTGTGCTGATCAAGGTGTGTGTCTGTCTGTGTGTGTGTGTGTGTGTGTGTGTGTGTGTGTGTGTGTGTGTGTGTGAGAGAAGAATGTTGAGGGAATGAGGGGGGGGGGGGGGGGGGGGGCGTTGAGTGTGTTAAATAGGTTTTTGAAGGTGAATTCTTGCTGACTTTGAATCAGTATTATGTAGCCTATGTATGTATGTACAGTATGAATGAATGAATTTATCATTTCAGTAGACCTTGTATAGAACTGTACTTTTTTTGCAAACTGTTATTAAAGTATTCAATCAACATTCAATCTAAAATGAGCTTGTGTTGTAATAATTTGTGATGAATGCTATCTTGTCCATCCTTCCCTTTGACCTGCAGTTCAGCTCTCAGTCGGCCTGCTTTACAGTCCAATAAAACTAAGATAAGCTAAATTGAGATAGTAGTTAAACTGAGATTTGTGCCTTCCTGCAGTGGTAGACGGCCAAATAAACCATGAGCGGTGTAGAGGAGCAACGCAAGGCTTCGTTCCAGGCCAAGGAGCGGAGACACAAAGCGCAGCTCAAGAGATCTTTGTCATCAGCCTTGTCTGAGGACTTGAACAGGTAACACTATTGTACAGAGCTCAATGATTGGTTTATCATGTGGTATTGTATACAGGCCTGAGTCATGTCTTTGCCAATCATGTACACTGAGTGATAAACACAGGTCACACATGCATCCCATTATGACCTGACCAAGTCCCTATAGTTTGGCCTTCGTGAGTTACAGGAAAACAGGGCTGTCATTTGCTGATGTAATCATTACCACACAATTACATTGCACATTTAGTCGGCATTCATTTGAATGCAATGGCACCTATGGAAGCTGCATTTGTTATCACCATCATAGTTGTATAGTGCATGAAAGCTGCCTTGCATGTCACAAAGCACCAATCTGTGTGTGCTTATACAGTGTGTATATATAAAGTGTGTGTGTGTATGTATGTACAGGTATGTATGTGTATGTAATATATAGTGTGTGTGTGTGTGTGTGTGTGTGTGGTAGATCATATATTTGGTGTACGTGTTGTTATGTGTAGGTTGAGCCAGAACGATTTACTGAAACAGAAACAGCTGTGTAGGAGGAATAAGCCATACTAAAAAGCTGACGTTGCTGAAGTTTAAACGGTGAGGTTGCTTAAGAAAAAAATCTTACACCATGGCAAGAGAGAGCATTGCAACAAGACAAAAGGTGGGTAATCCTGCATCAGCAAGGTCACAGGCAGACATTTTGAGGCAGACCGGTATGTCCAGATTATTATTGATGTTGTATTATTATTATTAACAGTGAGTGAACCATGGTGTAGGTTCCTTACAGGTGTGTGGCCATATTTCAGTAAATTGAGTTGGAGGTTTGGTCAGAATTAATGGTCTCCTCAATGCTGAGAAGTACAGGCAGATTATTCTCCATCATGCAACACCATCAGGGACAGGGAGGCATCTGATTGATTGATTGATTGATTGAATACTTTATTAGTCAAAATTAAAAAATGTAAACATCACGTGGTACAGTCCGACATTGAGGCTAAAAGATTAACACCAAAAAGTCCTATGTATCCAATTTACAACATCTGACTCAAATTAATTCTGCAGCATGACAATGAGCACAAACACAGCCAAAGGCATGAAAAAACATCTTAGTGAAAAGAAGAACAAGGAGTCCTGAAAAAGATTTGGTCCGCACAACACAATCGAGTTTGGAGCAACCTACCTACCGAGTACTTTTAAAAACAATCTTTGCTCAAGTGTACCTAGGAGAATTGTTGTTATAACGGCAAAGGGTCATCACATCAAATATTGATTTAATGCAGGTTTTTTTTGTTTTTGTTTCTGCACTGTGTATGTTGTATAGTGTGTGTGTGTGTGTGTGTGTGTGTGTGTGTGTGTGTGTGTGTGTGTGTGTGTGTACACACATACATTCTGTTAGCTTCTTGTCTTCTTGTTATGTCCACTCATAAATCTGAGAATAATGTGCTATCTGTTGCTTTACACTAGGATCATGGGATATCCCTTCTATGAAGCAGCTTGCTTGACACATAAGTTGTCATCTGCAGCATGCTGAAAAATATTGGTGTAATTCATCAGTGCCATCTGTTGGTGGGTCAGCGACAGTGTAACTCATGCCGCCCACGCCTCACCCATGCAGTTATGGGGTTGTTACAAGGGTGCGGAGGAGGGAGGGAGTGGAGGATACTTTCTTACCCTGCGTTCCAATCCACTATAAATTGTCATCACCTCTGGGAATCCCTTTTTAAAACGGGAAGTTGGACTTACGTCATCTTAGATGCCGTTTCATGATTAATAATTCTGCCAATAACTTGATCCTATAACTGAAATGTCTAAGAGCTACCCTCTGAGGGCCAAGGGAAAACCAATGATTCTCAACTTTTTTTAAGGACCCTTCAGTTTGATATGCATACCATTTCGCTGGTATGTACACTGGTTAATGTACACTGTAAAGTCCTCAGTATTCACTCTGAGAGTGTACAAATGTATACTCTATTAACTATATAGAACCCCCTGAAAGACCCATGGGGCTCCTCGGACCCCACGCCGTGGGCCAGTGAGCTAAACTGTACACTGCAGGGGCCTTATCTGTCCACAACTTTCCCATGCGATTTGATTGACCCAACAACCTTATAAAGAATTGAAGAAACATCCATCTTACAAGGATGTTCAGTTGCAATCAAACAGACCTGTCTCCCCTCCCTCTATGTATTTCCGAGAGACTTGGGTTGAGGACCTGTGCGTACTGGATTGGAACATTTTCTTGCTGGTGGTGGTGACCCCATTCTCATTCCCTGCCTGAGGGCTACAGAGGGAAATGGCCGCTGCACCAGCAGTTGGAACTCATATAGTCCAGTTGGCTTGAGGCCGACCACTTTCTGGGTCACCCAGTTCAGTCATCTAAATGGGATTTAATGATGGGTGGTGAAGAAAGGCCCCGAGGACTGTGCTCAGACTCAGAGTCCCTCTGAAATAGGAAATCAGGCCATTAGATTAATCTTTCAATTTCACCAAAGTTGGAAGTGGCCTTAAGATGACGGTACGATAACACCTCAGATCTCGCAACAAACGGTCTTAATACCTTATTGCAATAAACATGTGTGCACGATGAGTTTGTTTACATACTTCACTCACTGTACTGTACTGGTTGATGCTGTGCTGAGAATTTGATGTTTTGCCCTCTGATCTTTCCCTAAAATTCACATTTAAAGAAAATGATATCGCCCGAAAAACCACCCTCGAATTGTGTTGTAGGCCTGTCACAAGTATTACACAATCATTTTCGCGTAGAAAAAAAATCATACACTTTCAAAATATAGCGTGAATAAGTAGCTCTACAATCTCAACGCGTCATGCTACGACATGTTGTGAGCTTGTAGATAGTTACTTTTTACATATTTTGAAAGTATAAAATTATTATATCTTTCATTTCTTTAGTATATTAAAGTTATTTGTCATATGTGCCCTGTGAAACTTTGGTTTTCAAAGCCTAAAAGCCAAACAGAAATGTAATTTGTATTTATATGTTCCAATGTTCAATGATAAAAACACAAATTTGTATGACAATTAATCGTCAAATAAAATGTCATGATCGTTAAATCTCTAGTTGTGATATATCCCCAGGTTGTTGCACGAGGAGCTGGAAGCCGATGTTCGAGTGTGTGCTGGGACCACTTCACTACAGGCCCACAGAGTGTTGCTTTTGGCCAGAGCTCCGCACATCCTCAGAGGGGCTCACAAGGACAGCAATGAAGTCCACCTTCCTAACATTGTCAGCACGGATCTCAAGGACTTCCTCAGGTAGGTGCAAGTAGCATGAGCTCACGTAATGACTGAGCCATGTCATCCAGTTCTAAATGAAATGGGATTCCGAATGAAATGGGTCTGGTTCAAACTGACACTCATGGAGTGGAGTTGTGTGTCTTTTCTCTATTGAATAGCATTTTGGCTCTAATGTTATCTCTAAATGTTATCACTACTTGGACAACAGTTCATTTAACTTTTAAGGCACCCTTTAGCTTTGTGTTGGTGGTGTTGCAGTTCCCAGGCTTTTCTTACAGAGGGCGCTAAGTCCTCTGCATTTAATCTGTTAGATGGGTTGGTATGGTACAGTATTTGTTCTTTTATGTAGGTTTCATTCTTTTTGTTTATTATATAATCGCAGCAATAATGATAATAGTAATAATAATATTGTATTAATAATTTAATATCCCAGATAATCAACTAGTTACTGCTAAGGCAGTAACAGCCAATTGATACTGTCCATGCATGTTAGTTAGCTATTTAAATCAGGACTTGTTAAAAGAGCTGTCCTGGTGTGACAGCATTACTATGGTGTCAGGTAGCCTATGCAAGGTCTTTATTGACAATGCCATAGTGTGAGGGGAAACAGGGTAGACTGGGCTCTATCGGGTACTATAGATGTGTATGGGAATTGATATAGTTCTTCAGCGATGGTATGCATGGCAACTGGTTTGTTGTTCCTAAATAATGTTTTGCAATAAAAATGAATGAAGGTCGGAACATCCCTCATAGCTGGGACCTCTGTCCTCATAGTCACACTGTGTTTACCCGAAGTGGTCATAGGTGCATCATGAGATAAGATTTGGTCATAAACACACCACTCTCTCCCTGCAGGCGAGTGTACACAGCAGAGCGGCGCATGATGTACTCATCTGGTTCAATCCCAGAGGCTGAGGAATTTGATTCAGTAATTGTTCCCGACTCGACAAACCCCTTCAGTCCTGATGACTCGGGTAAGAACAAATCAAAGCCGTTTTCATTGAGAGGTTTTGTTTGGGGTTTTAGGTCTGCTTCAACTCCCCTCTCTCTTTCTTTCTTTCCTCCCTGCCTCAGTTCAAGCCATCTCCACTTATAAGCCACTTAAGACCTAATCGTATTTAGCCTCTCGTTGGTAATGAAAATTATGTTATTTGATGAAGGGAGGTTCTACCGCGCCTCGAGCCTCAATCAGGCTGGTCCGGTGCATCTCAGGAGTAGACACATATAGTTGAATAATGAAGGCACTGGCAAGAACCACAACGTTTTGATGTCTATTACATCTTCGTCAGGTCATTGACCTGCACAAGGGACTGCACCGTGGAACACAGTCACACACTTTATTATGTGTATTTGATATCTGATCTTATTTGTCAGTTTATTTAATGCAACTACATTTCACGGGAAGCTGCACAAAATAATTTCTCCCACTCCTTTATACCTGGTGTAAACTTGTGATTACACCATCCCATAAACCTGTTACAATATTCCCACACAACAGAGGTAACCTTGATTGAATACTTTATTAGTCAGAAATGTAAAACAGCACAATGTACAGTCAGACATTAAGGCTAAAAGGATAACAAAAAAAGTCAATGAATCAATATAGCATAAAAAATTACACATGTCATCAACAAATACAAAACACTATATGTACAAAGGAGAAAAAGGAGAAACGGTGGCAGTGAATGTCACCTTCTTTGGGAATTTGCATTTACCTCCCCTTGTGGTGTCCTGAAAGATGTTTTTTCAGGCCAATTTAGAAAGAAACCAGTGATTCACATCTTTTAATGGATGATGCCAGGGCATTCCAGATGGTGGTAGGGTAGTAGAATGAGAGAATTTGGGTAGTACCAGATTGTGGTCGCTCCCTCTAGTGTTGTGGCTGTGTGTGTGACTCACTTTGGAGAAGTAGTTACACCATAGTCACACCATCCCCATACAATACCGCTGTCCTTTTTTTTAAACAGATGTACGGATACTCAAAACATGCACATTCACAGCCTCTTAATCTCTCTCTCTTTGTCTCTCCTGTCCTTCCTCGTCGTAACATCTTACTAGACGGTGGTGTTCTGGAACCGGCCTCGGGGCTCGGAGCAGACCTGTTGGACCTCTACCAGAGAGGCGAGCAATGTGACATCACTATCCAAGTGGGGGATCAGGTCTTCCCCTGCCACAGGTACAGAAGATGTGTTGTCAGGGCTCTGTAGGCACACTCGACCAAGAACCACAATCTATATGGGTTTATTTTTAACCATCATCGTGTGTTCCTCTTTATGGTGATGCCAATGACATCCCACCCTCATTTACACACACGCACGCACGCACGCACGCACGCACGCACGCACGCACGCACGCACGCACGCACGCACGCACGCACGCACGCACGCACGCACGCACGCACGCACGCACGCACGCACGCACGCACACACACACACACACACACACACACACACACACACACACACACACACACACACACACACACACACACACACACACACAGGTGGCGCCTCAGATTTTTGGCCAGGGTCTCGCTGTTCTGGTGTGGGAAGATCAGGATGGTGGATGTGCTCTGTGTCTTCTGTGAGCATGTGTAGACAGAGATTCCTCATCTTCTAGCCACAGGCGTGAATCATAGGGCGTTAACAGTGAGTGCTCATTCAGCGATGCAGAGGTGGTGGTGGTGATGGTGGTGGCCGGTAACCATGGAGACTGGTCTTTCCCTGCTAGTGCACAGGGAGTCAGGCAGCTAAAGAAAAGCAGCTCCTCTTGGATCTGAGCAGAGCAGCCTGCCAGACCTTTTTTTTTTTGAATGACAGAACGAGAGCGCTCTCCGCTGCAACACTGACACGTGTGGTGGCTCAGTGTTGTTGCCACAGCTTGCAGTGGATCTGCCCACCACAATCGTCAACTACCCTTGACCACACATAGGAGAAGCGATATATTCAGCGATTTGAGCCTTTCCATGTCCCTAGCTAAGCTACTCATTCAGTTCATTCAGTGACATTTATCTAAGTCATACTTTATTACACAGGAATGAAACCACAGGGTTAGTGGCTAAGTAGACTGAAAGAACGAGCCCAATCGATGGTCTTGAAGGGCGGAGCCAAACCCAGGCGCTGGATTCCAGCGCCTGGGTTTGGAGCACTCTGATTGGTTAGGAGATAACAAGGTCCTAAGACCAGCGTTCCTGCAAGGTTCTCCCAGGCTTTTTTTCTTTTGAAACAAAAAAAAAGGCATGGGTTTCCGAGGCTTGTGGCTAAGACACTCAATCATCCATCATAGCCATTTAAGTGACAAGCATTTAGTCTCTCACTTATCCAATCTTATACTGTTGGCTTCTCTTTGCCGGCATACCATTGTCTTTAAAGGCCATAGAACTCAGAATCTGTTTGAAAATGCAGTGCCTGATTTTGTTACTGTTTCTCAAACAGGGTTGCAATCCATTATAGGTCACAGACCCATTTTATGGGTTGTGAGTAAATATCCTGTTTGTGTTCTTTTTTTTAAAAATAGCTTGTCTTTGTTTTTCCAAATACATTTAAAAAAAATTTAAATAGTAAAAATATCAGATCTTAAAGTTCACAACGTGTTAGATTAGATTTCCATTCACTGTGGGTTGCATAAGCCCTTTTTTATGTGGCTAATTCATAATCTATTTTTGATAGTTTGGGTCCCAGATAGACAGCACATTTGTCTTTTGGGACTCAAGTAGAGATATTCCATTTCATTCATCTCGATCCGAAACCCACAACTTGCGTATCGGTCGATACCAAGTACCGATCCGATACCAATGGGTAACAAACAAATCTAGGAATAAATAAGAGTTAATAATTGTGAAAGTGCAATTACAACTTAGTAAAATAATGATGAAAATAGTACAGTAAGAGTATAAAACGGTAGCGCAACATGAACTGAAACATTCAAAATACAAAATAATTGTTTTCTGTAAATGAAATATCATGTGATGCATTACGTTAGCTTTTCTGATACTGGTATCGATATTGGAACAACTCTAGTCTAAAGGTGAAAAGGTTTGGGAACCCCTGGTCAGAGACTTGATATTACTCCCCAAACCATTCAATGTGGTTAAAATGTGCGAGGATGTCTTGGCTGGGTACTTTCCCTTTGCTATTGTAAGCTGCACGCTTCTCTGGCAAACGGGCGAATTGGAGCAGATTGGACTTCTGACGTAACAGATGTTTCATGCCAATCAGGAGATGTATGTCTTAGTTCACCAGCTTTGTTGTGAACATTTTTGTTTAGATTTTTAATCATTTATTTTGAGATTTTTCAAATAATTTATTTTAGATAACAGACTCAGACAATTACATAATTGTGATAACATAATCATAAAAAGGTAAATATCGATAGACACATTCATAATAAAAATAAATGAAGTGGTAAAAGCATCAAAAGGAGGACAACACTGCAGCGAGGCGCCCCTACCCCCCCCCCCCCCCCCCCAAACACACACACAAAACGTTGACGTCAAAAGCCACGGCCCACACCACCAGGCACATAACGTATGCCCAATGATGTGAGCCGGGCCAAAAATCAGAGGAGTAACTGTGAGTGTGTGTGTGTGTGTGTGTGTGTGAGTGTGAGAGATGTCACTGGCATCACCTTAAAGCGGAAAGGGTAATGCAGCCTGGGTAAAGGTCATGAACAGTCTGAATCAATTAATCTCTTCCATAAAGGCCAGAAAGGGGGACCACACTTCCAAAAATAAATCTGACATATCCTGCAATTCATATTTGAACCTCTCCAGGGGTAACAAAGACATGATTTGGTCAATCCACATATGTTCATTAGGAGTAGTGCCTGTATTCCATACTGTGTTAAGATACATTTTTCCAACTTTAATGTTCCAGTGCTTGTCACTTCACAGCCTCTTCTTTAGACAAAACCAATGAGATGTGATATATTACAGTGGTGGGTGAAACTGACCCGTTGATGCCTGCTTGTTTGTGTGAATTTGTAGGGCGATCCTGTGCGCACGATCTCAGTACTTCCGAGCCATGCTGAGTGGGAGCTGGATGGAGAGCTCCAGACATTGCATCACTCTACAAGGGTAAGGCTCCCCGGCACAGTGTAACCATTATAAGATCCATAATGCACCTCCGCCTTCGCCTTACAGTGAAACGTTTCATTGTCGGAACAATGTGTGGCACATTAATTATTCATGCTTTGACACAGAGGTGTCTCTGTACCGGGGTTCCACTCAACAACACAATGTATCTCTCCCCCAACGTGGCATAATATGCAAACACACACAGACCCACACCGCCCGACCCACAAGCCATGGAATCTCAAATGAATTGCTCAGATTTCCACCCGCCGTGGGTTGCATTGTCCCCCTCCTGGAAGCACATAGTATATACTGAATGTCTTCTGATCCACTGCCTATACCCCAGTGCAATCTCGTTGAAGAATGACCGAGGCAAATGAGGCCTACTGTCTCCTGGCGGAAAATGCGTCACTCACCCAAGCGCAGCTGATTTGAGGGTAGCGGGGGGGAGACGCCTCTGTCACCGCAAAGGACGACTGCGATGATTGGGGGTGGAGGGGCGACGGCGAAGCACAATGACCCTGAAGTAACCCTCTGGCTGTAGTCACATGGACTGGTGCTGCTCGTGCAGTTGGGAACTTGTGACACGGGAAACATTGACTCGTGTCGTGATAAAGGCTATAAACGGGTCCGGTTTTCCTGCAAAATCCTATGCCTCAAGTTCTGTGCATAAAATCCAGAACTTATTTTTATGAATAAATGTCATTTTAACCAATCTGTATTGTGGAGTATGTTAATACAATATAACTTGCAATGGTTAGAAGTGGTCTGCCTACACTTGAGAAATTAGACGCTGGTATCAGGTGGGACACCTACTGTTGAGTAGTAGTTCTGCCTGAAGCCCATAAGCCCAATATCCCCTATGGCCAAGAGGGTATTCCATCTTGGATCAGCGGTCATTGTTTTTTCTCCCATGCGGGAGACCCGGGTTTCAATCCCAGTGAGGACACAAAACGTACGGAATGCAGTTGTAGCCCATGGTATATGAAGTCCCAGTCTAAACGGGTGCTTTAAGAGGACAATCCTACTTGTTTATAGTTTCTATCTACAGCCTAATCTGAAAGAACAAATTCCTCACATGTGCAAACATACCAGGCAATAAAAATGATCTGATACCGCTTGTGAAAACTCATGCTAAGCTGTCATTTTCAGCTTGGGGCCAGAGGAGATGGAAATCCTGCTCCTGTTTATGTATGGGGCCATAGTGGACCTGCCTCCCAGAGCCAACATTAGGTATGACATGTCAACACACTGACCACATTCACATGGACTCTCAGCCCAGGACACAGGCCCATGAAACAAGCTAACCTACGGCTGGTGTCATCTTCTCCCCAGTCAGGTGGTGTTGGCTGCAGACATGTTGGGTCTGGAGGGGTTAAATCATGTGGTGGAGATGCTTCTGACCCGAGACTATTGCCGCTTTTTCCCCAAGGTCAGTGTTGCATGTATTTGAAATGCCTGCAAAGATGCTTAGAAGTGACATACTGTACATTGTGCTTTTCAACATTTCAGTTCTGCATCTGTGTAACCACTTTCCATTATTTTATTCTTTGGCTAAAATAGCAGATATACAAGCTCGAGCTTGTAGATCTGCTTTTTTTGAAAAATCGTGAAAATGTGGGCAAATCTTTGAATATATATATATATATATCTTAAAGCGAACATTTTTAACTCAAATCTTTGCTTCTGGGGGTCCCTGGAACAACATATTTTGAGATGGGGGTCCGCGGCCAAATGCATCTAATTTTGGAGATCCTTGACATGAAAAAGTTTGAGCAACACTGATATTATAGCAACATTAGTGTTTCAGATAGCTGCTTTAGAAGACATTTGTAGAACGTATCTCAGGTCTTAATGGGTTAATAGTTGCCTTACAATCAAAACTTGAATGCACATGATGGAAGCTATATTTGGAGAAGATGTCTCCTCTGTTCTTTTTTTATTTTATACTTGTCCTTGTACCTTGCAGATATGTTCCCAGCCAACAAAGTCCTGCTGTGTTTCAGTTCTCTTAACGCCCTCATTATCATGTTCCCTGATACAACGTGACATGTTTTGACTCCTGTGGCGACTTGTCCCTGTAAAGCAGTGATTCTCAGCCTTTTTAATTTTAAGGACCCCCAGGTTTATATATACTTTCACTGACCCCCATTTGATATGAAGCTACGCTGTAAAATGTAACTGAGTGTGTACTGGGGACCACCTGGAACAAGGTCCCCTGTAGGTCCCCAGACCCCACGTTGAGAACCAGTGCTGTACAGCATGCACTGTGATCTCGTCCCCTGTTTCACACTTAACCATCTTTAGTTTTTCAGCTAATACCATTTGTATCTGAAAAAATTATGTAAAATAATAATAATAATAATAATGATGACAAACTGCAAGACGCTTTCTTATGAAGATACACCCTCCTTGTTTTGTTTTCAGATGGCTGTTGATGGGGTCCAAAAGACAATTCTAGAGTGCCTATCCCTTAGCCAAGTCCTAGGCCTTCAAAGCCTCCACACGCTGTGTAAGAGGTGAGTGTGGATACTGCATTCATCCAGGGAGTGGATCCCACTCAAAGAGTGTCAGGAATGTAGCAGAGGTTGTCCGTAAAGGTGCCGTTGTATTGACAATAATCTGTCACCGCAAAGGAATGCTGTTAGCAGTTGATGTAGGATCAGGAATATGCAGTCTTTGCAGATTTATTTTTTGTTGTTTTTGCAAAACTACATTGTATTGCAATCATGATGAATCTCTACAGTTCCAAAATAACCTGTGAAATCTTTCAGTTCACATGAAAGAATCTTCAATGCACTTTTACAATATTTGCCCAATTGGCAAAGCTCTTGTCCTTGTTCTCTTTTTGATTTGAAGTTTTCATCAACCAAATAGAATCCGCACGCTCGCATGCTCCAATAAATTTGAATGACAACGTTATGAGCCTGGGCTCGAAACGTCGTCATTAAAATGTATTGGAGCATGTGAGTGTGTGGATTATATTATTTTTCATGATCCTATCTTAACTCAGCAAGTGATGTGCGTAATCTATCAGCTTGTAGTATGTATCAACCTACATTTTCCTGCAAGATGTGTTTTAAACTCTTTTGCATTTATTTCTGAAAAGCTTCGGAAGAAATAAGCATTTATTTTACTGTAGAAGTAAACAATTTGATAAATGGACTTCATTCTGATAAGTAATAGCTGTGTCATTGTTTGAGGGTCACTAGAGTTTTGAATTAATTGCACTAATGAAAAGTTATGGCAATGGCTGTGAAATAAGCTGTAGTCAATCGTGGCCTTTTAGAGCCATCATTACTGTATGGGAATATTGCACCTGGTAATGCATTCGAAACACACCAAAGGTCAGGAATAGCTTGAAAGCGCACTAGAATGTGAACCATGTGCTGTATGTGCAGTTGTCCTATCTGCTGAGGAGATGCCCTTTCATTTTGAGGATTTACACAATGTTCATCATTTGCCTTTCTCCGCATACGCCTCACTCCAGCTTGAGCTACTCTCTTCAATGCTGTCACGTTGCCAGTATGGCACCATGCCAATATCAACTAATTTTAATTAACACACATGAACTCAGGGTGTTGTTTGAGCTCAGTGAGCTATGGTGGCATTGTTGTGCATTCAGATCCAACAGATGAATATGGACAAGTCTCTTGGAAGTTTCCTGTCTCTGACCGATATTCAGTATCAATGAAATTAGTCCAGGCGTGGGATAATTGTAAATAAATATACACACAGGTGCACCTGAGCAAACCTGAAGTTCCCCTTAAGCCACTTAAGCCAATGTTGCTGATTAGCCTTCTGGTAATTTTAGTTCCCACTGCAGTGAACATGTAGAGAGAAGTATGTGAATGTAGGTCAGAATATTAGAAGCTGTGGGCTTTGATGTTCTGTGTGTGTCTGTGGTGTTTGGGGAGGGTGAGGCTGGTCCATGATTCCTCCTCTGATGTGATGAGTCACCCTTGTGTGATAGTAAGTTGAGCTGTGCCGCACTGTGCAGCACTGCACCGTTGATTCCACAGCCTAGTATACTGTAACTAACTAACTATGCCTACATCCTTTGTAATGGGGACAATGGGTGCATTAAGATTGTTCTGAATTTCATTGATTGAGGTAGTTAGCGTATGATCAAATCTGAGAGCGAGGAACCGAGAACTGGGCACTATTTTGGAAATGTGCCATTCTTTCAGAGTTTGAGGATTCTTTGGCTGAAGTCACCCCCAAGCTGCAAGCCAGCGAGGTTAATGAATCTGTCTGGCCTGGAATTTGGCAGCATAGTGGCTTGTCTGAAACGGTTCCATCACAGACCTGACCTAAATTACAGATAGAACTCACTGAATGTTCAATTCAGATGAAACGCCACTTCCTCCTCCTAACCTTATGGCCCACTGCTCACACTGTGAGCATTGTGTCACCACCACAGCTGCCATATATCAGATGATGGCCTCACACACAGTAGACATTGTTTGAAGATAATGTAGTGCATGACAGAGAACCAGTGAATTACGGATGATTTAAACTTTTAAAGGCTTTGAGAAGTCAACTTGTCCTATATGGTTGTAGCGGCCGTAGCTGGATGGGTAGAGAGGCGTTTTGAAAATCGGAAGGAAGGTCGCCGGTTTGACCATCAGCTCACCCAGTCTGTGTTGGAGTGCCCATGAGCAAGACTTTAATCTGAGCCATTTGAGCAGCCATCTGTTGGGTGAATCAGTAAAAGTAGTTCGACTTACCCCAGGGACAAGTAAATATTCCCTTTCTTTTCCCTTTTATAAGTGATGTGTATTTTGCAGGTGGGTTGTGGAACATTATGTGAAGTGCTGGTCAGAGAGAAACTTCTCCCTTCTGCCGTGTGAGCTCCAGAGGGAGTTTCTAACAGCCATAACTGAAAACATGGTGCGTATTCCTCACAGTATGCATTCTATCCACTCAGCATACAGTTTCATCCCATTCCATTCTCCCATGTACATGTAGGTTTTTTTTTTTTCCACAGGAAGGCAATTTGTGCGTGATCAAATAAAAGGACTTCTTTATTATATTATGAATTGCTAATGATGATAGTAATTATGGAACGTAATTCAAATGTTGATAGATGGGGTTGTAGTTCAGTGGTTGAAATTGATAATGGCGCCCGTTTGCCTTCTGCCTTTCATCACCACAATAATGTGCTGTGTATTAGCACAGTACACTGTAAAATGTTCAGTGTTCATTTATCCATTTGTAACTCCATGGACCCTTGCTGATCTGTAACTCTGAGAGTGTACAAATGGAACCAAATGGACCCGTTATTTGTACACTTCCAGCGTTCAACTAACACTTGAGGATTTTAGTGTACTGCATGTGTGTGTCAAGATTTATTGCCTTCTAAATTCGGCTTTCCCACCAATTATCACGAACACTTGGCCGTTGTAGCAAAGTTGTCTCCCAGAGTTGGCGAGTGGCTTCCCTTTGCTTTATGTTGTGTGTGCACGTTTATTTTCGTGTGCACGCTTGTGTACTTCTAGCTGTGCTGCAAGAGCTACTTTAGCTGATCGATGTTTTTTCCACAGACGGCGAATGATGCTGTGAGCGTGCTCTGTGGCACCGAGCAGCTGATTGGCAGTCTCCCAGAGGTCAAGTGGGCCAAGCAGGTGATGACTCTGGCCACAGAGCTGCAGGACTACAGCCTAAGTGTGATCGTCAGCCAGCTCCCCGCGGTCATTTACACCGACGCCTTCCAAAACCTACTCTGGGTAAGGGAACTTTGAATCCGATGTATGCTTCGTCGCTCACCAACATCATCCACTTTTTATGTGAAAAATGTCCTCCTGGTGAAACTCACTGTCAGGGAGAGCACAAGACAACCACTTGTCTCCTCTGATATGTGATGTCAAGGCCGCTTTTCACTTAAGACGTACTGCAGGAGTTGGCAGTGACTAGAATACACGGGAATTGGCATAATGACTAAATTGGGATAAACCAGTTTAGGTAGGTTATTGTGGGCCAGCAATGTTCGGAATTCGCCAATCAGGATGGAATATGAAAAGATCAAGACGGATCCGTCTTGATCACTTGACTATAGAGATAATATGCACCGATTTGCGTGATGTTCGGACAAAATTTGTGGGAGTAATATAAAATAATGTTTTGCAAAAATCGGCCTCCTGGTGGCGCTATAATAGGGCAATGTTAAAAGGCTCAGGGTTCCCGCGGGTCCTTAAAAGGTCTTAAATTGTCTTTTTTTTATCGTCTTAATTTTTCTTAAATTTGACCGTAGGTATTACATTTGAAGATAATGTTTTTAAGGCTCATGGGAAAATGAAAGCCATAAACATCTGTATGTATTGATTTGATTCGCTTATTTGATGTATTGAGATTAGACAATGAGAGAACGCTATTAATAGAAGTTTTATGTCACGTGATGTTACACTCGCTAGAGGCCGCAGCGAGCAGCAGTGGGTATTGTTTACACACAGAAAACACAACCCTCGGTCGCAACATCCCAGCAAGTTTTGTTTCACCAGTAGAGACACCAAGGGCAGAGAGATGTGCAACACGCATTGACGAAGATACTAAAGGTGTTTGTATTGTACAGTTTAGTCCAAAAGATGAATTCGCGGCAAATCTGCAAGGAACCTGGTTAGAAATGGAAAATTGATAACTACTGCTGGACAGGTAATGCATATTATCCCTATTATGTGTTGATGGAAGTAGGCTAATGCATGCACGTTCATAGCGCAACACAACCTGTTTCGCGCAACCACTCAGTAAAAACTTGATTCAGTGTTGCTTTTAAGATGAGTCTATATCAAATGTAAAGGGAATGGGAGGGAAACCCTCACATTAATAACAGAATAAATGTAACCAGATTATACCGGGGACATGTGTGATTTTCACCGTCAGTTGTTGAAATGTAAGATTAATGCCATGGTTGCCACCAAAAGTAGCAGATACAAGCCCACAGCACCTTGCATCCGCGACGCATGTGAGCTGGTAGATCGGATATTTTTGTTACACCATCGAACGACAAATGGATATCAACCAACATGAAGCATATAATGCACAGCGGGACGGTGTCGCTTTCCAAAAAGAACAGATCTACATCTGTGGCGCGTTGTTAATAATAATAATTATAGCTTGAATTTATATAGTGCCTTCCATGATAGCATGTTAGCATATCAATCTGTCTCATCTGTTCCTTTTGGCAAGCAACACTGCACATTCTGTAATGCATGGGCCCAATGCAGCTGAGTCTTGCCTTGCTGTATTTTTAGGGGCCGTAACAGGTGGCTAACTTGTATAGTTATTAAATGTAGGCTACAGTTGTTTTGGACTCTCTGCTGGACGTAAATGGACGTTGTATTGATGGGCTGTCTGAAGCCTAGGTTACTTGAGGTATTTGAATTGCCAGGGGAAATCATTATGACTAATTAATTTAGGCTTATTGAATAATATTAGTCTGTTCTCACTGTACTGGCTGATCATTCTGTAATTTATGTCAGCCTGATGCAAATTGAACCATGGATTGGCTCACACAAGTCAGAGCGACAGTAGAGAACATCAAGGGAAACATTTGATCTCATGAATCTGAAGAAAATATTTAGCAACTGAATAGCCAAATCCTGTGGTGTTCCCACCCCAAAAATAGTTTATAGCTTAAACTCTTCTCAAAGAGAAAAGAACGGTATGCTAGTGTGAGACTGAATAACTGACTGACTGATTTACTATACATTAATGTGTAGGTAAAATGTGATGGCAAACATTCTCTGTTGACCCCTATTATACATTTTTTTCACTGACTGAAATTGGTTTTATGAGAATAAAATTCGAATTGCCATATATCTCCATATATCTGTATATATGCCTATACTGTATATGGGCGTATCAGAGGTTCTGCTCTAGCATCCAGGGAGTGTGTGCACAGTTTCGCTGCCATCAAGCCAACGGTGCCGGAGATTAGCTGTCCACAGACAGAATGATGGACGGACAGACGGACAGGGTGCAAAACATAGTCTCGGCCATGCCTTTCGGCCTTGCGGAGACGATAAAATACTTCACCATGTTCAGTTTCGAACATACAGACAAGTGGTTCCACAGTCTAGAGGAGAACTTGACAGAAGTACGTATAGGGTTAGTTATGACCGCAATGATGTCATTTAGAAAGAAATGTGCGGAGGTGCTTCTGTGGCCTGCTGGCAGTGTGCACAAGAAATTTGGACGGCCCCAACGGTTTGCAATATTAGCTGCAGACTCACAGTCAGACAGAGGCACACACTTGGATCGATTACAGACAGCTTGCTTCCTGCAGAGACACGCTGTAAAAAAAAAAAATATTACAACGCTGTCATATGACAAAGGTATAGGTTTTACATGCATACTCTCAAAAGAACAGATTCAATATTTGCCCTCCAGTGGTTTTCTCAATGTTGGGTTTGTGTGTTTCCAGAGAGAAAAGATCACCCGGGAGCCCGCCCTGTTGAAGAAGCTGTGCTTAGCCATCAGAGAAGGTGTGACTGTGGACAACTGCTGTGACCTCTTCTTGGCTGTGGCAATTCTGTACAGGGAGGAAATGGAGCAATATGTGCATCAAGAAGTGAGCAATACATGAATCTTAAATGATTCACCACCAAATTACTTATTATTAAGTTAGTTTGTTTTATTTTGTATCTGTACATTTTAATTACACATACACATACATAATACATAGAGTTCGGGCCACACAACTACGTCGCACCACTGATCTGACTGATATGCCCATATATGGAGATCTCAGTATCTGTCAGTCCGTGTCCATTTTATGCCCATTATGGGTGCGTTCGAAAATACAGCACTGAGTGCACTGGCCAATATACAAACTAATAGGCGAGTGTGCTCCGGTGCGCAATTTCCGAACGCACCCACTGTATGGAGATCTCTGTATCTGTCAGTCCTTGTCCCTTTTGTAGCCATATATGAAACTGACTTTTGTTTGCTGATGCCATGACGACACATTGAGGTTAGACAACACATTCCATATTTGGGTGTAGCTGCATTGGGAAGGGAACTCCTTATATGGTGATGGCTGAGTCATGGTGACATGAACAGAGGTCAGAGGTCCCGTCCGTCGGCCGGTCCTCCCGTAAGCCAATTTTAATATAGGATAAAATATATGAAACTTTTTGTGATATTGCTGCTTGTCTTGCACCTGGGCCACGGATGTGTGTGCATCTTCTTCATGATTTAATATATAGCTTTGCAAAAAAATTCACCACTTTCAACCTGGCATCCCTATTTTGGGCGTTCATTATAGGCCAAAACTAAAGATAATTTTGAAAATGGCAGGTGTAAAAGTTTCACATTGTGGCACGTTGTGAGCTTGTAGATTTTGAAATAGTACATAAGTGGTTAATTTAATTAAAATCGGTCAACCGTAAAACAATCCACAGGATATCACTCTACAAGCATTAAATCTTCCGCTGTTTATTGTAAATCCCCCCCACCCACCCAAAACACCCACCCACCCACCCACTCTCACACACACGCCATTCCTAGGGGAAATGACCTGGCTGCATGAGTGAAAGCGCACGGCAGTATGGATTAAACTAAGAGACACTGAGGTATGGGAGTGGCCTGCACTAATCTGGCTCTTATATCCACTGGTGGGAGAGGCAGAGTGGGAAAGCGCTGAGGAAAATGGAGGTGACTGGGTGGAGAGGAGAATGATAGCTCCGCCCTGGCTGCTTTTTGTTGTTGTTTGTAATATATAGGTGAGGAAACAGGCAGTTGTTAGCCACAGCCTGTGACATCAGTGATTTAGCTCAAGTGGATTCTGAAAGAGAGAGTGAAGCAAAAGGGAGGGGAGGGAGGGAGGGGTATTGGTTGCTATGGTGAAGGGCTCTTCAAGCAGCTGCTGATTCGTTCGTGCCGAAGCGCACCCTTTTCCATTCTCCTCCTCCTCTCCCCCTCCTCCTCCCTCCCTTTCTCTCTCTCTCTCTCCCCCTCCCTCTGCCAGCCGTTCAGCCAAGAGATTTGTACGCTACGCGAGAGGCTGTGGACCTTCTTGCTCCAGTCTTTTTATGCCATCCGCCACACGCAGGGATGGGAGAGGTTACCCTTGATGTACAGTGAGAAGATACTGGCAGGTAAGGGGAGAGGACATCTTTAATTTGGGAGCTTTGAGGTGTGGGGCTTTCTGTACCTGCACGGCTGTCCAAATCTCCACTCTCAGGATATTCATGCTGCGGTGTGTGCTGCGTGTGTGTGTGTGTGTGTGTGTGTGTGTGTGAGTGTGAGAGGGGGGGGGGGGGGCATTTTTCTGTGCCTTACCAAGCTTAGTGATGAAGTAATGTCTCTGCATCATGAGAGATGGACCAGAGCTATTGGTGTGTGTACGTATGCCGCCTGCTGATGGAACCATCAATGGTTCCTTTTGCACAGCTGCTTCACCACTGCTGCTCCATTCATTATTTTGCTCGTGTACCATTTTCACCCTGTTGTTGTTTTTCTGTGGGGTGGGGGGTGGCATTTTAGCTGTCCTAGACAGATGAGTGTGGGCTATCGTGGTAAATGCGCCAGCCGTACACTAGCATGCTCTTGTGTTTTAATGGGTGGGGAATAACGGGTCCACAAATGAAAAAAATAAAATCCAGTTCTCTCATTCTTTAGCTTGTTGTGTGCTGAAATGCACTGCATGAATAATTTATCTGGCTAGATTTCAGCTCTATATGCTTTGCTATTACCGGTACCGATTTCTTGGCAATGGAATCACACAGGCTGTGTCTGAGATGAAAACAATACACATGCATATTGACTAAATAAGCAACACTGGTTATTTTCACCATGAACAGCCACCATTTTGTAGGCAAATGTAGGTTTGTTTAGAGAAATTGGTGTGTGTGTGTGTGTGTGTGTGTGTGTGTGTGTGTTGAAAACAAAGTGTGCTAGTCGGTGGACACAGCTGACTTATATGCTACTTCAGCTTGACTGAATATACTGTAGCTATGTTTTGCCTTCGTATTGTAAATACAGATTTTGACCTAGGATTGCTGCTGCAGGTTGAATTCTGAATGTGAACTCATCTAAGTGTCCAGAAAGTCTCTGTTCTATATGTTTGATTCAGGAGAACAACATCGTATTTTGCTCTAGTGCCACTGGAATGTCTGTGGTTGTAACTTGGAATGTGTTTGTTTTCATGCTATTCTTCCCTGAAAGCTGCTCTTGATAAAGGAGACGACAGAAGACTTGGTAAAAAACCTGTATTCACCAGTTCACAGGTACATTTATACTCAATATTCATACCTTTTTATTCCATCCTATATTTGAATTTTAACCCAGAAATGACTTGAAAGCATTTTCAAAACACCGGCTCAGTTAGTCTATGAGCTCCGAGAAATCCATGTAAGTCTGTATAATCCATGTCAGTGATTATAATCACTGTGTGGCCGTTCAGTGCAATATGCAGCAACTCCTCTCTGTACCGATATGCAGTATAAACACAACAGTGCTCAACAGATATACTGTTACTGTACTGTTTATGGCTGAAGGCCGGCTGAGTTGGTCCAGAGAGGGACTGCTGAGTTGTTTAGCATGACTGGCCTAGAAGAGCCACACCACTTTCCCATACTGTCGGTGTTTTCACTATCCTGCAAGAGAAGTGCTTCTGTTCTGCTTTACTTAAAGATAGGGAAACCGATAAAAGGACAACTTCAGATATTTACATACTATGATCTATTCTAGACAACAATATCTGTTGCTTTTTTATATATATAATTATATGCAAATAATTTGAATTGAGAAGTTCAAAAGGCAGCTGTACAGGTACTCAGGTAGCAGAGAGGACTTCACAAGTGGACGAAGTTGCTAGTTGTACTTGTTGTATTGACTGTACTTGATATAATGGCCTACACTGTAAATATCTAAAGGTAGCTCTCCACCAAACAGACTACTACAGATTACTACAGACTGGCAGTCGAATGAAATTGGGAGATCAGTAGGTTGGAAGTTGTGAAAAAAAAGTTGCTGAGTGCTCCTTAGAGCTAGCCTGGTAAACCCTCCCGGGGGGTTGACCAGGCTACCTGAGAGCCGACACCAACAGACGGCTACTATGTCGCTTCCCTACAACCTGTGACCCGACGCGACAGTGTACCTACTGCCCATTCAACAGCAGATTTTCGGCAGCAGACGCTTCCCAACACTTACCGGCGCCAACGTCGGTGCGGTGGAGAGCTATCTTTTGTCTAACATTCAAAACTAGCCCTATTTGCATTTATTTCTACTGTCAAATATATTGCTTAAGTATCCTTATATTTTGTTTTATATTGTTTATGAGAATGCCAAATTATAATATAGGTACTGTTTTTTCATATTATTTAAATTTCCTGCATTTAAAAGTATCGGTTGCCCTGTCTTCACCCACTTAAGCCCTATTCAATAATCTACAAGCTTACAACAGCTGAGACTGGCTCTTTTTGAATATTTTTAAGGTTTTCACCAGCCCAAAATAGGGACACCAGGATGAAAGTGGTTAACCCTACAAAAAACGGTTATTAACTGCTGCAGTGCCTTTTCTTACACAAAAAGAACAATTGCATTTACCCCTCATCCAAACAGAGACCTTATGTTCAAGTGACCATTTAACAAAGGCTGTATAATTCTTTTTACATTACAAAGTGGCCTGCAGTAACCTTTATCCGTATCATCTACTTTCATGTCATTATACTGCGTAATATTTATGTACTGCTAAATTTAGTCTTATTGTCACAATCACATGACCAATGTGGTTTCTTCTGATAACATCTTTTTCCTGCAGCCGAAGCCTGTAAAATGCCAGCCAGCTGCACCTGAGAGCCCTCCTGTGCACAGGACTCAGAAGGTCTCCAAATCCACCATTGCTACCTCTCCTCGCTTTCCTGTGGCAGCCATGAAGTCTGATGGACTGGGGGCGTCTAATAAGCTAGGAGATGGTCAGGCATCCAGGGCAAAGAATGGGAAAACCAGACCCGGTGAGCGTAGTACGGCGCCAAAAGCAAAGTTGCCGCCCCCAGCCGCACCAGTGGTCAACGGTGCAGGAGCCGCAGGTGCCAGGCGGGACACGGCGACTGCCAACGGCCCCAGAAGCTCCGCCGGCGTTAAGGACCCAGAGAAGAGGCCTAGCCCCGGTGCCAGGCCCAAAACCTCCCCCCCAAGCTTCACATCCCCAAGCCAGGCCAAGCCAGTGAAACCTCCGAAGAGCACAGCAGTAAAAACAGACGGCCCCGCCCAGCCTCAACCCACCGCCTCGTCCACGTCTGGCAGTGTCTCTCCAGAGAACAGCGCCGGAAGCCCACGCAACAGCAGCCATGCCATCCCAGGTTTGTGACCCATGTCAGTTTTAATTAATTGGAGTGTTGGAGCCGACGCTGATTACATTTTAGTACATCAGCATGACCAAGGAGATGTGTCAGAGAACTGACTTCAGGCACATGTTAGCTGATGAGACATGTACATTTATTAACATGAAGCATTGCTGTACAGTGGTCTTGGATATTTGGGGATAGAGGGAGTGAAATTGATTGATTTATTGATTCATTGCCTTCAGTTATGCCCTGGTAGGGAAGTCTGTTTCACCACTACACCGAATGATAAAACGTAGCAATGATACAATCATGACAGTAAAGACTATATTGTGAACTGTAAATGAAAGCTACCAAACCTACCTGAAATGCAATATAAATAGAGGAGGGATAGTTAAATAAACAGAAACAACAGCAAAAAACTTCTGTTTAATAATAAATAATTAAAGAAAAGAAAATATGTATATAAAAGCGGGAACAAAAGACCCCCAGTGACTGCAGCACCTTAGTGGTACAAGTTGACATCCACAGACTGAATGCACTTCTAAGACCGTTCAAATATTTAATAAACGACAGCAGTTTGCAGCATTTCTTTTTTCAGTAGTGACCTCTAAAGAGTCAGGGATTAGGCCATTATAGAGCCTACTTCACAAGTCTGTTGATACTGTTTCGGCATTAATTTGTCGTACATTATGCCGATGTACTGTATCAACATTTGTTGCGCACTAGACTACATTGCCCTTGTCAGCTGAATGCATCATCATTGATATGCAGACTAACTGCAGAACAGCAAAGGTCAAACCCCAATACAGCTGTCACTAGGGGTATAGGGATATGACCAGAGCTTTTGTGGCGATGGCGAATGCTTGTTTGGGAGAGGTGGGGTAATCATTACTGATACCAGTTTCCTCCGGGACTCAGATGTCCATCCCTCCTCTTACAATAAAGGAAGAGAAATGGAGTGCCATATGTTCTCCCTCGCCCACTAATAGTCTTTATGCTTTTAAACCTCTGCATTCTGGTAGTCTTTTAACGTGTTTAGATTATGTTTTTAAATTTTATTCAGGAGCAGTGAATATTATTATTGCCAATACGCATACAGAATGTATATGACCACTATTTATTTTATTGATCAAGGTTCTTTATTGGCTTGTTTTCTAAATATATATGTCATATTGGTGTATTATATTGACTCTGTTAATAATGTTTAAGTGTGTTGGCCTTTCAGCATCACCACAATGTCCGGTGTCTGTTAGCCTTTGTTTGTTTTTGTATTCTCAAAACTGTCAAACTTAATATTTACAGTCATGGTACATGCAATGTAAGCTGTGTTTTGTTTTTTAGGGCCCAAGCCAAAACAGCAGAGTAAGGTGATGAACAAGTCTCCTGTGACAAAGCCCCAGAAAACAGACACAACAAAGACCAACAGGTGAGCGTTTAAATCCTGGAGTCATGTTTCAGACACTTGTCCTTGAGAAAAGCTAGAAACAACTTTGCTGCCCCCCACTGTTGTCACATAGTAATGCATGAATGACTCAAACAGAAAACTGTTGAAATAGATTGTACGCAGATATATATTACATTAAAAACATGTTTTAATGGCTCTGATTGCCTATTTCTTGCATTGATCACAGCCCTACCAATAAGCCAAGTATGAGAGAAAGCAGTAAAGGCAAGCTGGGCGCTGCAGAGAAATCCTCTGCAGTGACTACATCCAGAGCAGACACGAAGGGGAGAAGCACACCTCCAGCTAGTGCAACGGAAAACCATGGTGAGATGTGCATGGTTTAGTAATTCACTCAAAGCATTGATGTTCTTTTCTATTCTAACATTGTGTTCTCTATGTAGTTTCGAGACACGCATCTGCCATGAAAAAACCTGCGTCCCCCAGGAAAGAAGACAACAAGGATGCGTCCAAGTCCTCAGCAGCGGACAAAGCAACCAATGAAGCCACTAAGAAAAAGATGACAAAACCTACTTCATCAACTGCAGCCATGACTAAAGCCAGCACTAAACCGTTAAAAGCCTCATCGGTTACCTCCAAGCAATCTCCGCTAGCAACTTCCAAACCAGTAGCAAAGCCAAAAAGTGCTACTGAATTATCCACAGAGAAAGGCTCGCCAAAATCTGGGGGAGCTATGAAAGCCTCAAAGAAACTAGGAACTAAAGGGAAAGAGGCAGTGAATGGCAAAAATGTGGACTGCAAAATAACATCTTCTACACCTGATAACACTGGAGCTGCAGAACATAAAGAGAGCTCCTCAGAGCCGGTTTCCTCTCACCAAACCACAGCACACAGCACCCAGTCGTTAAGCCAAGGTGCAGGGGATTCACGTTCCCTTTCCCTGAATTCAGACCCAGAGCACAGTCTCCAAAAGACAAAAATTAAAACGGTTGAGAACAGCAGCACGGGAGGCGAGTCCATTCTACCACCACCTACTCGCCGAGCTCCCCAAGTCACCTCTGTTAATTCAGCTCCTTGTAAACAGAGTAAAGGAAAACACTCGCCAGGCTCCCTGAATTCACCAAAAGACACAGAGCTGCCCCTGGGCACCCCCTGTAGCGTGGGCAGCACCGAGACCCCGCTGGAGGACTCATGGAGCGGTATCCATCACCAGGTCACCCCCGAGTCAGAGACTGGCAGCAACACTACGTCTTCTGATGACATCAAGCCACGCTCGGAGGACTATGACGCAGGAGGCTCGCAGGATGACGACTGCTCCAATGACCGAGGTGTGTCCAAGTGCGGCACCGTGCGCTGTCACGAATTCGTGGGTCGCAGCAGCAGCGACACCAGCACCCCGGAGGAGCTGAAGATATGCGAAGGCGGGGCCGGCCTGAGAGTCGAAGTGCGGCTCCGAGGCCGAGAGGCGGAGACCACCAGCGAGGAGGAGGGAGCACGGCAGCGCCCCCGCTCCTGGCTGCACAGGGACGAGATCCCTGCAGAGGAGCAGCCCACTGATTCTGTCACTGCAAAGTGCGTCCCCGACCACCAACTCTTCTCTGAGGAGGAGGAAGACGAGGAGGAAGAAGAGGAGGAGACGGAAGATGAGAGGTCAGAGGTCGAGGTCCTCCCCGCGCAGGGCCTGGCTCCCCCTACCGAACCCCCACCCCACTTTCAGGGAATCGTCAACCTTGCGTTCGATGACGACGCCGGTGAGCAGGAGAATGAGCAGACTGACTACCAGTCAGCCTCTAATTTCCGTCGCTCTGTCTTGCTCTCTGTCGAGGAGTGTGAGGAGCTGGCATCAGAAGAAGGTGGCATCCAAACCCCGCCCCAAGAACCCGACGATACTCTCACACCCTGTGACGTTTTTGAATGTGACTCTAAAACCCCTCAGCCCGACCCTGTCCCTTCCACTGAACAAAAGAACAGACTCTCAGACCATCTGGAAAGCACAGAGATGAAAGGCAAACAGCCCTGCGACGAGCAAGAAGATAAATCAGTCATGTTCCTTACAGAGTTCAAGGAGTCTAGGCAAGCGGAGCGTCCGGTAGTTCAGGTGGATGGAGTAGAGTCCAGTGTCCAAGGCTCTGACCACGACGCCAGAGACCTCCCACCCCAGGAGCGGCCGTGCCACCTGGACCTCAGACATACTGAGCAGTACAGCAATGGGAAGCAACGCAAGAACCCTGCCAAGCCCTCAGACAGCAAGAGAGCTGATTTATACCTAGACTTAAATGAGCCTCAGCTGACAGAGGACTCTGCTGTACATACCGCACAATCCCCAGCAGGTAATGTATGATCTATGGACCCTCCTAGAAACCCAAGTCAAACCCCATCCTCTTCCCAAACTCCATCGATGAAGGTTTTGTTTATCCCTGCAAGACAGGTCACCTTTGGTCTGATGCCTAGACCATATCTGCATCCAACACATTAACATATGGTCTCCTTTAGGGAAAAAAAAGGATATTATTGGAATTACTAGTTTAAGAACTAGTTAGACGTACCAGTACAAATTCATATTTCTTATGAGCAGTCATCTCTTGATCTGCTCATAGCTAAATGCTTGTTGTGTAGATCTCAAAATCATTTTCTGTGCAACTGTTCTACATTTGAATTTGTAACGCCAATATCCTTTTAAGGATGTAGATTGGTCTCATTAAAACACAAGCTGAAATGTACATATTTGACAACTAAACTACCTAACATCAGAGGCACTTAGCCCTTGATGTCACCGTTTACATTTAAACAAAGGGAAAAAGCAATGTTCGTTTCAACAACATGGATAGAATTGTATGTCAAAATTAATGCCATGTGCTGGTTTAAAGAATCTGCCTTGCGACAAGGCTTGTGACATAGTCATATCAATGCACTTTGATGTACATATAATGCAAGTTCAGTTCTTTTCATTGTCTCTCTTATGTCTTGAAATTTAGCAGGTTTTGGCCATATTTTGATTTTAACAAACGCAAATCATGAGTAAGCTGTGTTTATTCTATTTTATGAAAATCCAATTACAAAATTATGCTGCGTGGCAAGTTGATATGGGATTATAAATCTAAAATATTTGTACAACATTGACCACAACAAACTGCCACTTGACTTATTTCACTTGACTGCTTTTGAGAAATGGTGGGTTACACCAGGGACCCTTTCTCCCAGGATCCTTTGTGGTGCCATTTTGCTTTTGTCCTCCATAAATTGTACCTGTGCTTCAGCTTAATACACTTGCAGACACATGCATGCTACTATTAGAGACCATTTGTTGCTGCATTATTTTATTCCATCCAATATTTTGTTTTTTTATGTTTGTTTTGTTTTTTTGTATCCATTACCTTTTGCCATTCCCACTAGACTGGTGTTTCTAGATAGAGGCTCAAGAAAATAGTGTTTTGTAGTGTGAGCTTTTCGTTCTGTAGATTTTGTTTAGCGTTAGTCTCCTGTACAGTATTGTGTGCTGTGTTTCTAGAACAGACTTAATGGTTCTGCCATGTCTCTCTTTTTTCACTGTCATTATATGGAAAACCCCTGCTGTGTGCGCTATACCAGTGCAAACATTAACTCATTATTTTCTGCTTTCAATGCCAAAATGCATTTTTTTGCCACCTTAGGTTTTACAGTGAAATTGTTCATTTGTTTAGAAAGACTAATACTAATAATAATAATGTCACAAGGACATTGGTGGTGTTCATTTGTTCTGCTACTCATTGTTGCTTGCATTTAGGGTTTTGTGACAGTAGTACTATAGTCTTTATGTTGGGTCGGTTCATTGAAAGAGCTTCACAAAAAAATACATTCATGCTACATGAGCTTAAGACATGAAAGCTCGCTAGTGTTGACAATGCATGGCTTACTGTTTTTTGACACTGGTGGATAAAAGAGACACATTCAGAAAAAAGCATTCCTCTGTATTACCTTTAAGGCAGCTGTTCATCCTTGTCCATCTTTTAAGCAGTGATCTAGTAGTAATAAAAAAAATATGAGCCATTGACTGACCATAATGTGGCCAGATGTGGTGATAACGTCAGTGAAACTGCTTCCCCACCATACAGTTTTGACCCAACTGCAGTGGGTGATCATTTCTAGGACACAGTTGCGTTAAGGGTGGAAATTCAATAATCAATGTTTTAATGTAACTGTGAGTAGTATGAGCATATCTCTGACATTTAAAAAAAAAACTATGGAGGAATGAAACACTTTATCATTCTGCAGTATTGTCAATTGCTTTTAGGCGACATTGGTTGTGACAGATTGGATCAAACCAGCAAACATGAACGCCGTCCATCCAAAGCCCTCTCGCCCATTTACGAGACGGATGTGGGTGAAGCATTTGAGCGCTGCTCGCACAAGGACAAGAGTAATGTACAGCGGGCAGAGGAAGAGAAGCAGAGAGCAGATGATGAGGAGAACTGTAAGTTTGCCGAGCGGGACTGGAGCCTTCTCAGGCAGCTGCTCTCCGACCAGGGGTCCAGTCTGGGCATCATAAACCCTGTGCCCGAGGAGCTGAATCTGGCCCAGTACCTCATCAAGCAGACACTGTCCCTGTCACGGGACTGCCTGGAGACGGAGGCCTTCTTGCCCCATGAAAAGGAGACTTTCAAACGTTGGGCAGAGCTCATCTCGCCCATGGACGACTCCTCCACCAGCATCACTGTGACCAGCTTCTCCCCGGAGGATGCTGCGTCTCCACAGGGTGAATGGACCATAGTGGAACTGGAAACGCATCACTGATGGTCTTGAGGAGTTCCTCTGACGGGCAGTTGTCACCTTTCTCTCTGAACGTTTACCAGCTGCGACATAGTCTTAACTTATTCTGACATATCTCTCCATCTCTAGGCATATCCTGTTCTTTTGGTCAACTTGAGTTTTGGGACTGAGCAACAAGTATCTTTTTTGCATTTCCCATAGCGATGCCCTAATCGTGGACTGTTTAGACATACATGGGCTGTTATGCATGTGGATATTTTCCTATGTTCAACTGTTTACTTGGTGTTGCTTCAAAACTCTAGAAAAGAAGTAAAATAGCATTTCTTTATCATGACATTGGTCTGATGACTGACTGGCGTTTCTTAAAAAAAATAAAGGCAAGTGGGCCTCTTGGCTTACATTTACTGTAATATTTAAGTTAATAAAAGTAGTGTTTCTGAATAAATCACAAATGTTTGTCATGTCGTTATTGTTACACTGTGTGTGTGTGTGTGTGTGTGTGTGTGAGAGAGAGAGTGTGCATGCAGTGCATACATGGTTAGCTCACAAATTTAAATACTTTTGGAGGCACATTTAAATTTGATATACTGTGTCTGGGTAAAAGAAAAGCTTCATAAAATGTAATCTGCCTTTAATATTGATTGACACAAGCTGAAACATCGAATATGGGACTGCTCTCTCTTTGATGTTTTGCCCATGTGAGCGTGGTTATATGCCTAGACCTAACCCTAACCTAACCTCAACATCACTAAACATCTCACACACCAAATATGCCTAAACTAAACCTAACCTCAAAACCGCGCCCACCTGGGCGAAACGTCTGGGAAAGAGAGAGCCCGCTTCAAAGATGGGCGTTGTTTCAGCAGGTGTCCAAATAGCCAATCACCCGGCGGACCGTTCCAGCCTATGGGATGTAGTCGCATCAGCTGCGTTCTTTCATCCAAGCAAGCAACCCGTCTGGTCAGTGATGTCTACCCACAGTGACTCACCCGTTCAATGGAAAACCACCATTATAGTCAGCACTCCACTTCAGGTAACAAAGTTACTCTAAACATTTGACTTCCAACTGGACAGTAAAGTAAACGCTGGCTGCTGAAGTTAACGTGCGTCTGTGGGTACAAACAGACATGTCCGTTCGCGACGGAACGAACGGCCGGAAGTCCCATCCACTCCCATGTTAAAAAAAAAACGGGGGCGTGTACCCGTTTTTTTTTTTAACATGGGAGTGGATGGGACTTCCGGCCGTTCGTTCCGTCGCGAACGGACATGTCTATTTGTACCCACAGCAGACAGTCCATGCTGCCTGCATGGCACACATGTGACACACCCACGTAAAGTTATAGGCTCTATTCACAGCCTTACATCATTGTATATTGTATGTATTGTATACATACAATATATCTTATTATATACATATAATATATATTGTATATATGTATATATACATATAATATATATTGTATATATGTATATATACATATAATATATATTGTACAATATACAATATATATACATCATATACATACAAGTAAGACATTAACAGGTGTTACCAATGATACTAATGAAGGCTCTGTTCCATTCTGGTCAAACCATAGACTGTATAAATGAGAGGTCAAACAGAGTCATGTCAGAGTTCTGATAGTGTGCATGTTGGCTCACTGGAAACACTCTGTTACACCAGTAGGTCTACAGTTGGGGTCATGGGCTTCCAAATGGCCCCTTACAGGTATGTAACTCTGAGAGTGTACAAATTTGGTTCCATTTGTACACTATCAGAGTTATGGGGGTCGTGGAAACCACTGTGCTAGACTAAATGGAACAGAGCCTTCATTAGTATCATTGGTAACACCTGTGAAGGAAGTGATAATATGGCTGCTGTGAATAGAGCCTATAGGCTCTATGCACAGCAGCCATATTGGACAGAAATTGGGCCTCTTCCTTACTTCCTTCACAGGTGTTACCAAAGACACTAATGAAGGCTCTGTTCCATTTAGTGCAGCACAGTGGTTCGCAAACCTTTTAATTTCAAGGACCCCCATAACTCTGAGAGTAAGGGTCCATTTGGTTCCATTTGTACGCTCTCAGAGATACACACCTTTTAAGGGGCCATGAGGGTCCCTGGACCACACTTTGAGACCCACTGGTGTAGCAGAGTGTTTCCAGTGAGCCAACACCCTGACTCTGTTTGAGCAGAATGGAACAGAGCCTTCATTAGTATCATTGGTAACAACCTGTGAAGGAAGTAAGAAGAGGCCCAATTTCTCTCCAAAATGGCTGCTGTGAATAGAGCCTATTACCTGTGGTGTAAAGCAACTAAGTACATTTACTCAAGTACTGTACTTAATCACAATTTTGACTTATTTTTTACTTTAGTGGAGTATTTCCAATTTTCAATACTTTTACTCCACTACATCTCAGAGGCAGAAATATTGTACTTTTAAACTTTAGTTAGCCTTCTAGTTATTTTACAGATATAAATTATTACATTATAAAACTTACATTAACCACTTTAGCCCTATTTTATCCATAGGCTATTTGAAAATAGCTGATCTACAAGCTCACAACCTTCACATCCGACATGTGAGCTTGTGAAAAGGGGAGACGTGTGCAGCAGGCAGGCTAAAGCTAAATGTAGTAGTTAGCTTGTATAATGTATTATTTAGCTTGAAGAGGACTTTGATCATAAATATTAAGTATTTTACAAAATACTTTTGTAATAACTTCGGGTACATTCTGTAAATGTGTTGAATAAGGCCAAAATGTAAACAAAAACAACAATTGTTAATTTTATATAAACTATATGACTGATGTTGAACTTGACAAGGGTCCTTTTACACACCACTCAACACTGCTAGCTAAAATGAAAATATATATATTTAAAAATAAAAATAAAAATATAGATATATATAGACAGATGAGATGATAGCAATACTGTTTAGCATAATGTTGAATATTCAAGGTTAAAGGACGACTTCACCCATTTTCAACCTGTCTTGATATAGTATGTCCTTACTAATGCTGATGATAATATGGTACCATTTTTGTGTACTCTGTGCCTCAGAGGAGGGCTGTGCACTCTTCAGAAACCCGCCTACGAGTGACATCATCATTAGGCAGGGTTTTCTTTTTCAAACAATATTTCAATTGTTTTATTTAGATTTTTATTAACACGAGAACAATGGCTTCCATTATAGCATGCTAACTTTCCATGAATAGAAAGCCTGCTGTTTCTATTAGCTTGGATTCTCCATCGATGATGTCACTGGTAGGCGGGTTTCTGAACTGTCCACAGCCCTCCTCTTGCACACAGAGTAGACAAAAATGGTACCATGCTGTGGTACTCATGTCACTGGTAGGTGGGTTTCTGAACTGTCCACAGCCCTACTATAAGACACAGACCGGTTAGAAAACAATGGTACCATATAATCATGAGCAAAGGACGAATTATATGAAGATTGGTTGCAAATGGATGAAGTGGTCCGTTAATGATGTCGCTTGCAGCTTCTCAACTAATGTGAAAGAATCTGAAATTATCTTTATGTGATTTAACAGAATCATGGTGTGTCAAGGATGCTGGGTGTGCAGCAACATAGGATTAGATTTTCAGACAGTGTGGAGCCTGGAGCCTTTGTTTTCCCATTATCAGGTAAACTGTTCACATTATACAAACAAACTCATGGTCAGAACTATAAACTTACAATTTAAAGACAAGGTCTTTGATGGAGATGGGTAATAAGGGTTAATAGACCATCATTGCATTATTCCCTTTCCTCGCAGGTACAGCATTTTTGCTTGTTCACTTACAAGAACTCCCAGAGAATGTGGAAGAGTCAGGACTGTTTGAGAAGATCAATACGTTTGTGAAAGTCCACCGCAACTGCTTCCTACTTCTACAGGCCCCCTTTCATGGGAAAAGTGAAATGAACATCTTGTCAATGATTCAACACAGGTAGATTCATGAATATTCTGTGTTTTTTGTTATTAATTATTCAGACAACTGTGATGGATCTTGGAAAACAAGTTTATGGTCGTCACATGTTGGTCCAAATGTAATTTCAACAACGACATGGATTAAATGAAGGATTTTCATTGAATTCCATGGGTTTCATTACAATAATTCCAATAAATGTGTTAATGTAATGCAATTATACTGGTGGTCATGTTTCTGTCATTTGTGAAAGGAGCTGATTTGGTCTATTTCAGATTTTTTGGCTCCAGTCTAAGGATTCTACCTGTGCGAAACAATGCAGAGATCGTCAAAGGCATGTTGACAATTGCTAAGGTACGGATAAAGACAGCACATGGTCATACGTTTATGTTTATGTTTATTAAAGGATCCCTATTAGAGACACATGAATGCCTCTAGTCCTGGGGTCCTGAACAAAGCAAATAGCATACAGATGTACAACTAAAAATTACAAATTAAAGTAAAAAAAAAAAACAATAAAATAAAAATGAATACAAAAAGACATATTACCATTATAAAATCAAATCCAACAGTCCAGGCAGTCAAATGAAAGAAATACACAAATAACAGTTACATACTTGACAAGTGACTTGGCAAGATATCTCTTGATATATTTTTTGTAAGTAATTTTGTTATGGATTGTAAATAAAATGTTTTTGGGCAGAACATTCCACATTTCTGTTCAACCATTAGCCATGCCAGATGTTCATGCATATAGCAACCTATGAGCAACCTGTAACTTTTTCAAATCAGATTTTGTAGCTGACGACCAGATTGCAGGGCAGTATTCTAAATGAGACAGAACCAAAGATTCATACATTGGTGAATGTGGAAAACAAAATGTATAGGCTATTCTACCCTCTATGATATTAACGTTTAAAGTCACATATGTTCCCAGGCTACCAGTAAACCCCATGTGGACAGCATCCGGGATCGGATGTCTCTGGCACGGGCCCACATCATTGAGAGCAGTCCTGTATGGGAGATGCTGAGAGACATAAAGCTTGGCTGAGCAGGTAGTCAAGTCTCAAGACCACAACTGTTCACTATATTCTGTTGAACTTGTTAAAGTACACGTAAACATTCTGAGCATTTTTCCTTGAGAATTCAACATAGACTACGATTCTAGTCTACTACTGTACGGACAATAGGAAGAGATTGTTATATCTCCTGTGAGATGTTATGGATAGAAGCATGCATACTTTATATGTGCTTGGTCTTTATTTAACCACAACATAAAAACTAATTTAAAAATATATTCTTATTTGACTTCGTGAAATCAGTGAGGTGTCTAAACTGGTGACTTATAGGCCATTTTACGATCTTATTTATTGCATGAAGTTCCTAAAAATAAAAAATAAAACCACACAAGCTATAATGTACCATACTATCTATCGCTCGGTATTGCTTTCAGAAATGTCCCTGGACCAAACAGTGAATATTACAATACCCTGTACTCTACACAATCTCTGTGGTTCAGCTTGTATATCAGTGACATCATCCAGGGTACACTACTGTGGAACATTGTCAGTGTTGCTTTGTCATTATCAAGGGATGAAAATAAGTCAGTCATAGATTTTATTTGCTTTCACTCTCACAGCAGTGGTAACAGAACAAGTTGGAAAAACAACAGATTATGTTGATCTGCTCTTTAATTCTAACTACTTATTCTATGCTCTTCATGTTCTCCTCGGTTATCTCTTCAATGCGAAAGATAAGGCTCTCCATCAGGTCAAATGTGACCAAAGCACTCTGCAGTACCTGAAAAGTATGGGAGTTCTTTAAGCTTTCTTAATGCAGGTCTGAAAAACAGACAATTGGCAGCTGATAAGAATAGTTAGAGTACCTGGTGCTGGACTTCTGGGGACATATCAGACACCTTCTCATGTCTTATTGTTGCGCCTTTGAATGATTTGGTAGATCTAGCTGTAGCTCTGGCTTCTAGAAGAGAAGAAAATGAACAGTCCAGAATATGAATGCTTGCTCTGTGATTCTCAACCTTTTTACTTTCAAGGATTTGATATGCATTAGAGTTAGACCAGCACAGACTACCATTTGATACATTAATTTTATGTCTGGGATCCAATCTTCACTGTTAATTTCATTCTGAGAGGGTACAAATGGAACCAAATGGCTCATGGGTCCATTTGGTTCCATTTGTACACTCTTTATTACAGATTAGAAAGGGTCCATTTGGTTTCTAACCATTAATCATTTAGCCAGGGACCCCCTGGAACCCCCCCCCCCCCCCAAAGGACCCCTGGTGGTCTGCCAACCCCACATTGAGAACCACTGCTGTCACTGATAATAATAACAATTTTCCCCACTCCTTGACATGTTTTTCTTTTTTTTGTCACTGTGTACACACGTGAAATTTGCATTTACGCATCCTTTAACTACTAGGGCCATTCTACGTCGCTCAGGGAGCAATTAGGGGTTAAGAGCCTTGCTCATAGGACACACATCGACACATTGCTAGCCTGGCCTGGAATTGTACCTGGGACAACCAGGGCCTCTGGCTCCCCAGGCGGGCTCACTAACCACTCAGCTGTGGCCGCCCAATATCAATCTGTGTTAGGTTATCTGGTTTGTTTTTTTCATGTGGATTAGTGAATAATGCCTACCCTTAGCTTTCAGCTTTTGATCCTCCCGCAGTGCTCTTAACTCAGCTCCATAATAGGCTCTGGAGAGGCTGAGACAAACGCGCAGCATTTTTATGTATTCGTCTTTGATCCTGCACAGCTCTGTCCAGACACCTGTCTGAAAGCAGGAGGAATAAGCTGTCAGCGCGCTGCATTATCTGCATCAAGTGACAGATGACAAGATCTGTAGTGAATCACAATGACTCACATTTCTCTTCCATTCTTTGTCTCTGATTAAGAGATAGCGTAGCAGATTGAGACACTCCATTATCCTGGGTAGACAAGAGAGACAAGGGTATTGTTTAGTATTGGTTCCGCCTAAATGAGGAGCTGTTATCAGTCATATTAACAAGTGTACTGTCCATTGGATTTTACTATTTGGAAAATGCATGTATTTAAGATGTAATGAAGCCATTAGGCCTTTAAGTTTACTTGGTCTAAATTTGAATCTATCGCGTCTGTCAGTGACACCTGAGCCTCTGAGAAATTAGCTCCACGGTTCCTGAAATGTGAGCTTCATTGCAAAGTGGATCTGTACTGTTATCCATCTGCCTTGTCATGGCAATACCTTAATTATGACAATAGACTTGCTTTCAAATAAAGTAAGGCTAGTACAGAAACTACTGATCAGTTCTGTGCTTAAAAGGACGAGGACAATGTTTCTCACCTGTCCATGCCATGTAACAGGTCTGTTTCGGCACCTTGTGGTAGACACAGGACCAGCCCCAACAGAGGGAGGAACTCTGCTCCTAGAAACCAGTCATTGCCATGGCCTGGCTGCAGAGGAATTATCATAGAATTTACAGTCTTTAGTTGATGGACCTCCAATTTGGACAAGAGGTTCCCTGGGACAGCAACCTTTTTTCATTATAGTGCTGTTATTTTTATGTAATACTGCTCCAGGGATCCACAAGCAGTTGACTCAGTTATTCTGCAACTTAATTAGGCCTCTTGCTTGTTATAGCTTAATAGATGAATGGACAAATTGGCCCATACAGGCATAATATTATCCACATAGGATTTCACTCCAGTGTAAAGAAAAATGTAATGTGACATCTTACCTTCATGGAAAGTTCAATTTGATTCTTGATGTTCTTTATTATATAACCCTCTACCCCTGCATGGTGGCTGGTTTTTAACATGCACCTGCAAAAGAAAATCAACCATTTTGAACTAACTGGAGATGGATATATTCTAGTAGTTGACATTATGTTTTATTTTTTCTCATGTTCTTAGTATTCTTACCTGAAGAACTTGTACTTTGCCTCAACGTCCAATTTATTTATGAAGAGTTGAATAACTTGTAGTCCCTTTTCTCTCTAGGAAAACAGCCCTCAGGTATAAATCGATTGTTTGACAGTATGTCCATTGCAAAATAAGTAATTATTTATCATTAAATAGATGATATACTCACCAAATGTTGCATTGGACAGTCCGTGAGAATGTGGCGCAAATGCTGTCAAGTAAAGTTGTACACAAGTCTGACTTGATTTGTCAGCAATTGAAATGCTCTGCACTTGACTACGATCTTTGAAATGGCATTAAGATAACTCAAAGCAATGGCAGCCATGGCATTGTGGATTTTAAGAATTCAAGGTAGAACATTACAGAGTAATACAAACAACATTATAACAAAGTAATGACAACATTTACACAGTGTTCCTTATACTGTACACACATTATGTTATGTTTCCACAGTGTGTTTTGTTAGGGCATACTTCACCATGTGTTATTTCTAAATATATTTGAGACTATAAGAATGGGAACGCTATCATAACATGGCTCACCTGTGGGACACTGTAGAAGGTCTGTAATTCCAGTAGATCCACTGGAAGGCTGTTGTCTTGCACGCCCTCTAATGTTTTGGCATACAGTGCCTGAATACAATTATGAAACACATTTTAACACTTGAGGAGAATTGATTCAGCTGCAGGTTCAGGCTGATTTTTTATTTATTTTATTTTATAGAAAGTAATTTGTCTCTTACCAGGCCTTTTTGTGCACGTGATTCATCTTTTCTGTTTGACAAAAAGATAAATGAATGTTTGTGGTCTAGCTTCTATTTAAAAAAAAAAAAAATTGAATGTTGTACAAGCGCCATGCTCAGTGTCTAGTTTGTATGACTTACCTGCTGAGTAAGATATTTATGTATTCCATGTTGCACTGAAGAACAAACACAGGACTGGAACAGCAAAAAACAGTATGAACTCCTTGCAGTTGGATCGTTGTGTGATAAATGATTAACATTTTGTGAAAGTTTATCATCTACGTTTTAGTAAAGGTTTACCTGAACACTGCAGGAAAACTCTCTATGGTGATGAGTTCGACAAAGAGTAGGTAAGCCAAACAGGCCCTTGATTCTTTTGCCTCCTGACTCTGATCATTTTCCACCAGAATGCTTTTCTTCATAATATTGTTGTAAAATAGGAGATTTGGTAGAGGTCCTTGGATGACTGGCAGTGTGACCTAGGATCAGGAAATGTATAGTGTCTTTATGGCTGCCTTTACATAGATGCAATGTAAGAAATAGCTTTGTCTTACCACTATTACTGTTGCAAAGATCCATAAGGGGGATTTTATCCCTGGTTCTAGTTCGGCCTTAAGGAGAGGCTCCCTCAAGCTTTTCATGCAGCTGTAGGAAAAGAAAAAAAAACACATAAGCCCTATAAACTTCGACATAAAACAAATTGTTGAACTAGCTGATCTCTCTAGTCTCTACTACAAGCTCACCACACGTCACATCGTGACGTGTTGAGCTTTTCTAAATAATTTAACTGAATGTATATTCAAATTCTTCAACCCGACCAAATATGGAGATGGTAGATTTTTACGCGTTCTGAGTTAAATCCAAAAATCTGGATTTTTTTTTTTGTGAAACGCACAACTTAAGAAGTTCAGTCTTCAGGTCATGGTCGGCAGCAGTGATGGCACCGTTCGCCTCTTTCCTCTTCAGTTCCTCCACAAAGGGCTCCATAAACGCAGCCAAGATAGTGCAGCAGCGACACAGACCGTGTATATCATCTATCTCCTGCTGCAGGGTGTAAGGCACCGGTAGCCGGGACACCTGCTTCTGCAGGGCAGACAGAGCCAGGCCCAAAGAAGCTGCCCTCTCCTCGCCCATCCGAAGTACCACTTTTGGAGACAAGGGGACATCAAATGAGATTCTGTCACTTCCCAGCAGGGGGAGGCAAATAGCACTTTTTAGTAAATAAATATCATGCCATGTATGATCATTACATGGAAATTGCTGTTGATATAGGGGCGAATGTTTTAATGCAAGTGAGTGAGAGTTATAGCTGGTCATTATGTCATAAATAGGAGTTGTGGTGGTACCTGTTTGAATATGTGGAGCCAGGGCTATGATGGTATCAGCAATGACATCTGGATTAATGTCCTCCACTAGTTGAAGCAAAACACACTGGAGCTCTTTTGGGCAGCAAGTCTGGACAACAGGATCGACATTCATCAACTTTATAATGCCTACGGTCATTTATACTCCATCGTACAAGTGTATCACACGTCGTCACAGTGACCCATTGTGAGCTTGTAGATCGGCTATTTTCTACACGTGACACCGTTGTACGACAAAGTATCAGGCTTCAGTTAACATGTATTGCTGATGATGTGTCCTGTCATTATGATAATTGTCCTATTGTCACATTCGGTTTTACATACCTTGGCCAGGTGTGTAATGGCAGCCTCACAGTGACACGCACTCTTCTCATTTCTAACCACTTCATTTGTGAGGGTTGGCAAGAGAGCACAGCCCGTAGACTTAACAAATTCCTGAGTAAAAGAGAAATTCGATTGTCATTTTCAATTATTCATGTTCTCTGACATTTCAGACTCAAAGCATTATGGATGTTCTGAATTAAAATGTTACATAATGCTACCAAAGTGACGATATGTTCATAATATCTGTATGGCTTATTGTCATGTTCCTGAACATTAAAAACCCTATGCATGTAGCAGATGCAAAAACTGAAGGTTACATGTTTCTCTTTGGGTAGCTGGTTCTGGTTTCTAGTGTATGGAGACTTAGAGACAACACAAGTGAAAGGCTCATGCTTCTGAAAGTACATGAGCTTTAGAGTGGGAAGCATAGGGCGATGGGACAACCAAGGGCACTTAGAGGAGTTGACGTATCGAAGACGGTTATCAGTGGAGCGAGAAATCTGACTGCATATCTACTGCCTTCGCTCGCACACCTTCAGGGCGTGAGTGGTGACACGTACTGTATATTCTGCTAGTAGGGAGGCGAGTTACCGCTGTTCGCTGCAGTATCTCTTAACCCCATGAACCTATTGTTCGTATTCTGGGAATGTCATAATAGGCAAACATTTGGCGAAAATAAGTGAACATTTGGCAAAAAAACAGATAGACAGCAGATCTGATTGGCCATTTTCAACAAAAAGATGGGGTGCCCTGAAAGCAGGGCACAAAGCCTGGGACCCTGGTATTTACGTAGGGGTTAAGTGGTTATGTTGTTTTCACGAGGAGACTTGCAATTGCAATGCAGCTGGAGTTATTACTTCTGGGACACTAATATGTCTCCACACATGTTTGACCAGACCAGTCCTAACTGTGTTTTTGTCATTGTGATGTACTGTAGCGTTACCTGGTTTTTCTCATCCTGAAGGATTACTAGTAGTTGTGCGCTGCCATCGCGAGCGAGACAGGTTGTTATGAAATTATGGAATAGCTTATGGTCCTCTGGCTTCAAACCCCCCTCTGGATTATCACTCTAAGTAAAAGAAACAGGATACACTATAATTTAACTCTGAGAATTAATTTGTCACTGAGGTTTTTACTGTGTAGAATGCTTTTGTTAAGAATTGTTATGAGCAGTATTCATTTAGCATGATTTTCGGTTTGATATATATAAAAAAAATAATATATATATATATATGTGTGTGTGTGTGTGTGTGTGTGTGTGTGTGTGTGTGTGTGTGTGTGTGTGTGTGTGTGTGTGTGTGTGTGTGTGTGTGTGTATGTATGTGTATATATATACATATATATATGAAATATACAACGGGCTTTAAAATGTCCCATTTCATGCTAATATGCCAAGTCAAAGTAGTAACATCTCACAATCAGTTTCATTACAAAATATTAGACCAATATCAGTTTTTGCCAAGGCAGCATAGATGTGTTCCAAAAGTGGTCAAACATTTCCTTGTAAATGTATAGAGACAAACATAAGACAGTTAAACTTACAGGGTTGGTTATAAGGCATTATAAGTCATAGACATAATAAGCTGTTATAGTGACATTATAGTTGTATCATAATGTCATAATGAATACAAAAGGTAAAATGCTAGATGCCTGCTTTCTAATGTTACATTTGACAAATTCCTCTACATTTTTAACTTGTGTTCTGATTTGTACACTCATTAAAGCCACGTGAACGAGGTCTGTTAGCTTGACGACTTACCCATCTCTGAATTACATCATTCACCTGATGCACAGACATCCTCAGTCTCCTCTGATTCTACAGGCAGTGTTAAGTGTGTGGTCAATTTCAGCAGAATTTCAGTCCTAAATACACACAAAGAAATAAAACAGTCCCAGCGTCAGTAACCTGCCAAATATAAAGATCTTGTCAAGTCTCCAGGGAGAAGTGTGCTCACCATAAACCTCTTATCTCCCTTTGTGCTTGAGGCGTAATAGGATTAAACCAGGGCACTTCTATGGGCCATGTAGAACTGTCTGGAGTGTTCTAGCTCAATTCCCACCCCCCACCCCCAAATACAGTAGAAACATATACACTGGATTAAGCCCCCCAAAGTAGATATCCATTACACAAGAGGTAATTTAAAAAGTTTAACTTTTTTGTATATGATTTAATAAATATTCAGAGATATTGCAGTGGAGCCACCATGAAGCTCAAAATGGAAATTTGTACTGTAGCCTACATATGATTTTATCTGCTAGTAAATTGGTGAAAATAAGGTTGTCCCAAAGGATCTGTTGGTAGATCACTGCTATTATAAAGGCTGTTATAATAGACTCACTTTACCTGTAAATGCTTTAGCTTAGACAACATGCACAATACTAATAAAAGCTTTGACCGTTTGTTAGTCACCATGCTAGCTGAGCATCCCTGTCTTTTCACAACGTAATCAAATGGAGAAGCATGTCACACACACACAAAATGTGGGGATTAGGAATGCCTGTCCATGATTGCCCAATGTCACTATATTAGTCATCTATCTAATGACAAAAGGCTTCAAAGGGATGCTCCAGCCTTTCTCCCCAATGAACACGTGTGTGTAATATAATATTAGTACAATCACTGACTTCCTGCCCCAGCTAGACAGCCTGGGTAAAGGACCAGCTCAAGCCCTGATTTGAGATGAATGGGGTGAGGAGCGTGTTTGAACGGTAGGATTTAGCCAGCATCTGCTGGTTAGGTTTGCTCTCTTTATTACAGCGCGATGAAAGCCTTATACAAAAGCCACAAAGCAAATACAGATACACAGACTGGCGCTCACAACATGTTTGTCCCTGATTTCTGTTATTAATTGCTGGTTGATGAGGTTAGGTTTTGACAGTGGGACCTGGGTGAGGAGTATATGAGAGTATATGAAATTTGGGATCAATGCTTGTATTGTTTATGCCCTATTCTCAATTATGAATTACCAATGTAGGATTCGCAGGAGACAGATCACAGCCCAAATCACATGAGTTTAGAATGTTTAACTTTAATTTTATATCTGTAAGTAACTGATTATCAAAGTGTCACTGGGATCCACATTTTTGTTGTCCATTAATTTAGGACCAAAAATGTGAAAACACAATATTACATTCTTAGTTATTAAAGTTGTTTGTCATGAATCATTTCACAGCATCAAGTAGCCTTCTTTAGGGTCTTGACACATTGGTTAAGAAACACTGGTTTAAATATGACCAGTTGTTTTAATTAAAAGGTACAGCCGTTCAAACATTGTTATTCTATCTTTGTGCGCATGGACACAAAATAGTGAAGAATTAGTTGTTTTTAAACAGAAAACATTGGGATTGTAACAATTAATAAAATAGTGTAACCTCTTAGAATGGTATTGTAACTGCTTTTTTTTGTTTACCGCCATGCATTCAAATATTTATTCTTGTAGATCAAAATCTATGTACATTGTGAGATGGACATGGCGGGACAAATTAAATCTATAAAACTGTCATTTTTATGTGCCTGGTTCAGTGTTTTGCAGTGATCAGTGTCCAACTCAGGAGGGCACTGTTTTCATGATATTATAGCCTAGTCTGAGAGTGACTCCATGGTAGGTAGTGTACCAGATGATCAAACAGGCAGACAACATGAGTTAATACATTTTTATAAACATTTGATGGAATGTTTGAAAAGCCAAAAAAGTGAGAGAACCTTAATTCTTCTCACTGCTGCTCTTAAGGCATGAAGCCTAATAATGTCATGTCTTGTAAGACCAGTGCAGTGTGGGATTTTTCTTTCTGTTGTGTGTGTGCTTTTTTTTGTATGTATTGTGCTCATCCTATCCTACTTATTATAAATGATAGTCTTATTTTGGATGTGTGAATATTCCCCTTACTTAATAATATAATATATGTTTGATAGAACTGCTTTTTGACTTGTTTACCCAAAGTTTGCATATTAGACTCTGACAAAAACAAAAGGCACATAAATACAAGATATGTTAACTATGTGCATAGGTTTATAAAAACAACCACACAGTTTGAATGACATCCAATTATGAAATCTAATTAAGACTAGCTCAGAGTGGCCCTGTTAAATTAATGTTGCCTGATGTACTGTATCAGGTCAACTAAAGTTTCCATTTCCATGGCCTTGATTGATATATTGATGAGTAGTCATTTGACAGAGGTAGTTAGTGTATAATGGCTAATTTATGCTCCCTCATATGGTGGTGTCTTGTACCGGCAAATAGCAGATCTACAAGCTCACAAGGCACCGCATCCATAGTGAACTTGTAAATTGGCTATTTTCAGCGCACAACACTCGTCCACTTAACAGCATTATAGTTTATTATACCTTTACCTTGTCCAATCATGGCAGCTCTGCTTCAGGCATTCGGGGAGCTGTCTGTCGCTTACAGGCATATCTCAGGTCACTGCTATCGCATGTCCATTTATATTTAATTTGCTGGACTACAAGAAAACAATTGTGTAACCCCATCCCCTCATGGATTCACGACTCTTTAGTTTGTGCTTCAAGGTGTGTGGAGGCTGCACTGTGGTCAAACAGGATCTCAAAATATGTGTTAAAACAGGTATTAGAAGCATGGATTTAAAAAAATATTCTTTTACTTTATTGATCTTCATATTTTCAGAAATGGATTTGAATTCATGAGTTGTTGGGGCTGTATAGTTTTGTCCTATTACTGTAAACCGACTGAACAAGAACTCAATTATAGCCTACACATAAAATAATATTTTGTGGAAAGAGTGTGTGAGGAAAAGCTTGATCCTGAATCTTATTTCATGTTCGATAGTGAAGTGCTAGTATACTCTACAATATTTACGTACCCTATGTAGCTAGCAGTATGAGAACTATATGAAGCCTGCATGTTTCTCTCCCATATTTCCTTGGTGACCATAGGCTTTTAGAGATCATAATGTTCTGAGTGAACTATTTACCCAGTCGGGGCCTCCCAGGGGGCCTTCAAAGAGTGCCACTGCAACCTCTCCTGTCTGCCAAAACCCTCTTTGGGCCCCTCCTGTGCTTGTCAGGAAAAAGCGCCGTGTTTAGGGCCTCCCCCGCCGGGCCCAGTTCATTCTGAGTTGGACTGATGCATTTGATTTCAAACAAGGATATTTTTCATCCAGAATCTGATTGCTGCCTTTGCTCTCTGATCCAGGTGACCCTCAAGAATTCTGCAGCAAGTGAGCGCAGGATTACAGGTTTCCTCCAGCCCTGGTTGAAAGATGCAGATGTCAGCATTGTCAGAGTAATGTGGGGCTTAGTCAGTTTGTTCTGTGTGATTTGTTCAGTGCAAAACCAATGCTGGTGTGGATGTTAGGAGTAGAACAAAAATTCAAAGGAGGAAGAAGTACCCCAAGTGAGCTAAGAGCTAATGGAGTGGCTGTTCTCACAAGGGAGAATATTTGTAAAAGCTTTGCTCCCCGTGGCAAACAATTGACGGGAGGGGCTCTGACGGTGGGGTCTGAGTGTTTTTGGAGAACACGTGACGTGTGTGTGTACTCTGTCACCTGGATGTTGTCCGGGCCGGCCCTTGTTCACATCTTTCAACATGGGGTAAAGGCTCTTCATCTGCCGGTGTAGCATGAGTAAAAAGCTCCCAAGGTGAGACAAAGGGCCCGAGACCAGACACCGCAGTCTGTCCTGCATCTGTCTGGTAGCGGATGACGCTTGGGGTGGGGGGGGGAGTGCCCCTGCAAATCCATACCACCTTCGACCAGCACCGTACCTTCGCCTATGCCGGAGCCTGCTCACCATTTTGTACGTTGCCATTTAATGACAATTACCAGTGTCAAGTTGTTCCCAATCAATACACAGAGCGCACACACCCTGGTCGACACAGATAACGTCTGCATGTCTGCTGTTTCTCCGGGCTGTGGTGACTGACACCCTGTCTGACTCTGATCAATAAAGCACTGTGCGCTCACGGGCACTCTGCTGCCGCGCACACAGACCCAGTAAACACCCCCTCACCCTCCCCGGCTGTGGGGCCAAGACCGGCCCGGCAACTCCCCAAGGTGGACTAATCGCAGATGTTTCATGTGAACTGGCTGTCAAAGCAATTTTGTCATCCCCTCTCGGGTTGGTGTTTGGAGATGCTGACACACCGTGTTTGGGGTACCAATGTCTTGTTTAAAGTGATGGAGGCTTTTAAGCCTCTTTTTTCTCTCCCCTTATGTTTTCAAAACTCCCTTTATCCGTTTAACTGTTTGCTCGAGTGTTAAGAATTGTGTTTCACCTGCCACGTGCGCTCACCACTCCCTGCCAGGTCAACTGATCACCCCTGAATTGGAGATACTTTGTATTCACTTGCCCAGGAATCATTTCTTTGGCTGCTGGTCAAATTGTTGTTTCTAGGGGAACTCCTATTTTTTGGTTTATTTATTTTAGCCTAACCAATATAAAGGTCGGCCGATTTTATCGGTCAATATTGGGCACAGGCCTGTCACAGATATATCGGTATTGGCATATATGTTGTCCAATATGCAAACTTAGTTTGACAAGACATAATGCAGCAAAAGATGCATGTGGTAGAAATGTGTGTGTGTGTGTGTGTGTGTGTGTGTGTGTGTGTGTGTGTGTGTGTGTGTGTGTGTGTGTGTGTGTGTGTGTGTGTGTCTATATATATTATTGTTTCACTGCACTCGTGTGATTTTGGGCATTACACTTTATTGTTAAGCTGTAAAGTATCATGCTTCCATTACATATCTGTCACAACAGTTTGATAACTATATTTGAGGGATCATTGCAAAGAAATGATCATCTTCTCCCTAATATCAGTATAGACATCCCCCCTCTCTCTCTATGTTGACATCTTCCATGTTTGGTCTGTTTGGTTTGGTTTTAATTGTTTTATTGTATTGGAGCTTTTCACATGTATGTACCTAAACAGTGCATCTAAGTGACAATATAGTGAATCTGAATCTGATCTCTAGGCACAAGCAGCTATAATCAATGCTTCTCAGAGGTGGCCTTATCAATGCATGTGCTGTGAATGTCCCATTCAGAGTGAAGGTACAGCTCTGAGTTTGAAGTGGACCAGATCAGATTCTCCTCATGATCATGAATGTTTCAGAGGGCGCCAGAGGGGGACTGGGAGAGTCTCAGCCGCACTGCCTGGATCCATTTCCTTTTTAACCATGGCTCCGTCGTTTTGGATCAGACCTACACTCAAAGCCATGGAAACGTTGGGCCGTCTAGAGATATGGGGAAAAGATAACAGAGGTGCTCGGTTACCGTTAGGTGAATGTTTTCACGACAGGCGCACTAGTTGATCAGCTCCATCCCAATTGAAATAATGGAACCACAGGATTCACCTTGAATGAAATGTTAAACACAGCTACACATTATGCCTGTTCTCACTCTCTCACTATACACACACACACAAAGTACAAAATTATGTATATACCCTATACAGTATATACATATTTATTTTTTCAAACAAACATAAAAATGCAACAAAATGTAGAGTAACAAATGGTTGGTCATCTGTACATTCAGGATCAGTAACCTTATTGTGAGCTTACAAACACAATCCACTCTTTCTCTTTGTATGTCTGTCTTTCTCTCTCCCTGTGCTGTTCCTGCAGCCAGGCACCAGCAGAGACCTCTGGGGCTGGTGAAGTACTTCCCATCTCTTCTCTCCCGTTTGTGATCTCTATGCCGGCATTAGCCAGTTTTGATCCTGCTGTAGTCTGACACATGACCACATGGCCCCCTGAATGGGCATTAGCACAGGCTTCAACAAACCTTACATCTGTGCCTCCCAGCATCGCCACCGCTCAAATCACTCATTAAATCAGAACACAAAAAGTAACTTTACTTGAATGCCTCGGCATAAATATTTTATCATGGCTGAGAATAAATCTTTGTCGTTTTGTTCTCTCTCCCCTGGCTGTGGCACCACTTATAAATCCTCTGCTGACTTGTGCCTCTCTCTCTCTCTCTCTCTCTCTCTCTCTCTCTCTCTCTCTCTCTCTCTCTCTCTCTCTCTCCCCCCCCCCCCCTATTTAGATACAAGTGCACGCTTGGCTTGGTCATTTGTGAAATGGATCTTATGAATTTTTCAGAGAGATTCATAGCTGCAATCAGGCTCGGTTCAGGGTAGGACTGTATCAGAAAGCAACATCTCTGGGTTGTGTGGACTCTCTCAAATCATGTGCCATTTGATAAGATAGGAAGAGCAAGGATTTGGCTTTTCCCAACAGATACGTAAACTTTTAAATATTTGCTGGCACAGCGCACAGTAAAGTCCTGAGTGTTTATTTGACTCCAGTCTTCAAGTCCATTTGTACACTCTCAGAGTGTACAACATTTACAATCTGTGACCCTTCTTAGCCACCTGTAGACTTGCTTTATGCTTGGTTTGATTAAAGGAGCACTTCACCCATTTTCAACCTTATCTTTATCTACTCACTCTGCGTCTCATTGGTGGGCTATGGACAGTTAAGAAACCTGCCCACCAATGACATCATCGAAGGGGATTCCAAGCAATTAGGAACTATAGCCGTTGTCTTCCTGTAGAGTTTGCATACTGAAATAGAAGCTTGCATTAATGGAACATTTTAATCTTGTTTTGAGATGATCATCGGTAGGTAGGTTTCTGAACTGTCCAGCCCTTCTCCGAGACACAGAGAGAGTAGACATAAATGGTACTGTAATAACAGCATAGGCCATAAGAATGTATTGCTCAGTTGTCTGTCAGAAGCTGAAACCTACAGTATAACTTCCCTAATATTGGTGATCTAATTTCTGTTCTGTTCTGGTGGCAGGAGTGGCAAACTGGAAGTCTTCATTCTTTCTAAAACGGTTATGTTACACAGATGAATGCATTTATCTTGCAATTACCTAGACAGCTGCATTTATGCTGAATAATATAAGTTTGGAGGCAACGAGGAGGACAAAGTGGACTCATTAATTTAACATTTGTGTGTTAATTGTACAGTAAACAAGGGGTTGGTGAACCCTCTTACTTAACATTCACAAGTGTCTAACTAACTCCTGTAAAAGCTTGTATATGTCAGCAGTTTCAGCTCTTCTCTAAAAGGCTTTAAAGCTCTAGTCCTTGTCACTGTGATTCTCTCAGGATTTCCCTTTTCCTATGTCATCTCCGCCCCCAAAAGAGAATACATTGTTATCGAGCCTTTTAACCAAGGTAGATCCTTTTAATGTCACACTCGGGATTCACTTGTTATCAGACACAACCATAGATAAAGATGCAACATGGCAGGTGGGTACTGTAACAGCATGAAAAAAGGATTAGAAATGAAGAAAAAGCTTTTCCCCCCCACATGTACAGACAGTACAGTACAGTATAAGGTACAGAATATGAGCCTGTCTTACACACAAAAAAAACTGTGCAAAGTTACAGTGCATAGGCCGCACATGGAGGAATCTGTGTCATGGCTGCATGGGCCCTAACTGAGCATTGGAACACCCTCTTTGTTCCTGAGTGACAGCTCACATCCAAATTGTCTAGTGATATGTAATGCTAAATGAACCGGGTAAACATGTCTTTAAATGAGAAGACCACCTCTTACAACCCCCAATCCCTTCTAACCCCGGCTCTCCCTTCGTCCCTTTCATCAGACTGGCAGGCTTCCCCTCCCCTGAACACACGCTGTTCAGGGTCCCCCCAAGACCCTTGGAGCACAGCACGGCTAATGGAAAGCTTTCAAGGCGGCCGGGGGAAGAAAAAAAAATGTCGGCTCTCATTTGGCCACTACCATTCTCTGGTGTCACTGGTGTGTGTGTGTGTGTGTGTGTGTGTGTGTGTGTGTGTGTGTGTGTGTGTGTGTGTGTGTGTGTGTGTGTGTGTGTGTGTGTGTGTGTGTGCGCGTGTGTGTGTGTGGTCGTTATTGAGGGTTCAACCTGGGTTAAGAAAAAACTGAAAGACTTCCTCATGGGCGTAATAACACACTTACACACACAAACACCTCAGTCCCTCCACAGCTCTTCTGGATCGAAAGATAGTCTGCTGGTAGACAAGGGACATGCCATAATAAAGTGCCCTGACCCTAACAAGGGCCTTTCTTGGAACAAAAGTCTTTATGTTTTTGGAAAATATTTGGACATTTTTGTCCAAAATAGGGACATGAAAAGTACTGTCATGACTCTACTAAATGAGAACCAATAGATTAATAATGACATTCGCTGTGTCTCTGAAACAGTGTTCAAAGGAGTTGAATACCGGTATGTTATGTATTACTGCAGTTTTTATTAGAGGCCTACTAGTAAGTTATTTTTGTTTATGTTGACAGTTAGATGTTGGATTGTTTGTGCCTGAATGTCGCCCTTTTGTCTGCTATTCTTTAGTCCTTTTCCCTTGCTTTATTTTGCATGAAAAACGTATTGAAGGTGTTCATTTAAATGCTTGCCAGAGGGTGAAGAGTAGCGTGTGTCTGTGTCTACTGTAAGTTTAACGGTAAATTAGCGAGTGTTGTGCTGAATTTGTAGGTCTTACGCCCGTTCAGAATGTGGGAAGGCATGGCGGACTCCCCATTGGCTTAAAGGACAGCCAATGAGGAGAAGGTCACAAAAAAGTCCCGAGAAAATCACTACTAGCTCAGAGACTGAATATAGACCAGCTTGCTCCACAAGCTGGTAAAAAGAGTATACCGTGAATCATAGAGTCAATGGACTAAACATGACAGACCACGGCATGGTCCTTTAAAAACATATAGTATAGTACTCTTTTAATGCTAGTGCACTTTTTTAATGCTGTGTAAAACTGTTAAAAAGTAAAGCTATTAAATACATGAGCGTAAAATGAGTACTGTGAAAGTCAGCTATGTGAGCGCATCCAGGAACAGCCTGGAGTTGGCCAGGACCCTCTGGTACGTCCTGAAACAAGCGTGTCAGCCTGACATGGCCAACTCTCCCACACAGCGTGTTCAGCCTGTCAGCTGCCTGCCTTGCTGGTATCTCTTGTTATTATTTTTCTCTCATTCTCCTGCCTTTTCTTTCCAGGATCATGAATAATTTGTGTCTATGCCTTGCTGCTTGATGACAGCTGTGCAGTTGGCTTGCAGTCTATTTTTCAGATCAGGTGAATAATGAATAAGCCTTTGCAAACAAAAGAGCTGCGTCCTGCGTGAGCCCTGCCTCTCTCTCTCTCTCTCTGTCTGTCCCACCACAGGGCATGTCAACCTGTGGGGGAGGGGCCAGGTGTGGAGGAAAGTTTATCACCCTTTACCTTTATCTCTCTCCATTTCTCTTTCTCCCTCACTCTTGAGTCTTCTCCTGCATTGTTATTTCCATCACTGATTGCTGATCACTGCAGATTTTTCCCAGCTTGCTGAGGAGCCTGCCCTGCTCCAGCCCCCAGTTCTCGGTCTCTGTAGGCCTACAAACCTGTTCAACTAGAGCAAAATGTGCTGATCAGAGCGTGACAGTGAAAACCACGCTATTATTACAGTATACACTGTGGCAATCAGAAAGCCTCAGGCCATAATCACAATAGTTCTCTCTTTGTGAGGATTTTCTCACCATCAGTTTTACAGTTTGTACTTGGCATTGACCAGATGTTGCTGATCACAGTAACAGCCACAGTGGCTTGCATGTGTGTGATATTTTTTTTTATACATGTTGCAGTTTTGCTCTGTGGCAGTTTAGTCGCATGTGTGACAGTTGTGAATCAGTTCCTCTTGACACGTGGTCTGTTTTTAAAAAGGGGTTGTTTCTTTATGCCAGTTACTTACTGACAAATGAGACTTGTTTGTGGTCTCTGAAGTCTCGGTTGGAGAATTAATCACGTAAGCCCTATTTTATACTTGGTCGTAAGATGGTGTCATGGCAAATTAGCCAGTCCACAACATGTTGCACCGCGATGCACCTACAAGCTCACAACATGTTTAGTTGTGAGCTTGTAGATTAGCTATTTACGCTATTTTGGAAGATTTGCTAATAGGGATACCCGGTTTAACCTAATTTATATGCCAACAATTACCAGTAGCTGTACAACATAGACAAAGGTCTACCTGCAACAAGATACAGTAGGTTCAAAATAGCACAGTACGTGTCTCATAGCAGCTACCCTGCATGTGCTATATCATGAAGCAGTAATAAAAACACGAGTGCTTGAATATTTTCAAAGTTGGTGGCGATAAAGAAGTGCTACAAACATTTTGAGAAGTCTGTTCTTTATTTTCACACCTTGATGAATGACTTAATTGGTTGCAGACCAACAGAGTCTGGGAGCTCATTGAGGTCACGTGTTAACTTAAGACCTCTACACACTGTACGATATTTAACCCGATTTCACTACTATATATGTAAATATATGGCAAGTATATGACACATTTATGACTCTTATATGCCACAGTCAGCAGGTTCATAAATGTGCATATGTAGACGAGTAGAATGCCTACATAGCTCATATATACCTCGTTTCATTTGCAAGGGATTAGCATATAACGTTTGGAGATGCACAGAATGTCTTCAAAAACCAAAATATTCTGTCTGTAAAATGTATCTTTTATAACTGATGCGTAACTTGAAATTAATAATGAAGCGTCCAAAACCACTAAACCCAGGACACCTAACTTTATAATTGCACAACTCAGACCACTGTGTGAAGAAATATTAATGTGTGTGTGTGTGTGTGTGTGTGTGTGTGTGTGTGTGTGTGTGTGTGTGTGTGTGTGTGTGTGTGTGTGTGTGTGTGTGTGTGTGTGTGTGTGTGTGTGTGTGTGTGTGTGTGTGTGTGTGTGTGTGTGTGTGTGTGTGTTCACCTGTGCATGTCTGCTTCAGGCTCAAGACGCAGACCTAGATTTGAGCCTCAGACTGCAGTGCTCTGATTACTGAAGCCACTCAAATTGATTGAGCCGTATTCTATTCATATTTGATATGCCTGGGGGCAGTGGGGTAAAGCTTTAAAAACCCATGCACCCATGTCCTGGGTCCCTGGGAGGAAATCTGGTCATCCTAATGGCTCATTTGAAAACTCAAAGAGTCTCTCAGAGATTTGGTTAGAAGAGCTTCTCTCACAGAGAACCATACAGCTTAACCACTTTCACACTGGCATCATTATTTTGGGCATGCCATTATTTGTAAAGATTTTCAAAAATGTTCAAAGATACACAATCTCACAATGTGTCACGATGCAATGCGTTGTGAGCTTGTAGATGGGCTATTTTTGAAGGTTTTTGAATTGGACTATTAAGTGGTTAAGAAGGTTGTTAATGTTTGTATTAACAGAGGTTTTGTGGTATTTTCTGTAAATCTGAAGCAGGTTTTAGTTGAGTAACATGCACTTTTAAGTTTTTCTGGTTTGTTTTGTAATTTGTTGAACTGTATATAGTATCATTCAATTGACCTTAATTGAACAATACCATAGTGACATGAGTCTTGTCCACTTCCTCAGAGGGATACACAGGGATTGTGTGTGGTGGTCACATGTTATCGGTAAGTGGATGTAATTAGGTTAATTGAGAACATGTGGTGATACTGAGCTCAGAAATCCACTTTGATCGTTTGTTTGTTTGTTTGTTTGTTTGTTTCTCCTGTTTCCCCTGGCATTGTCAGTAAGTCAATATTTAGTTAAACACCTTAGTAATTCAGTGATCATATTTGGATTTGCTTCCCAGCTGAGATCGCATCCACCAACCTGCGACCAGACCTGGTTCTGTGGTCAGCCTCGCTCAAGCTCGTTTTCATCATCGAACTCACTGTGCCCTGGGAGGGTGCAGTGGAGGAGGCCTACGAGCGGAAGATGCTGAGGTACGCCGATCTCGCAGCAGATGCTCAACAACAAGGCTGGAAAGCGAAGGTCTGCCCAGTGGAAGTAGGTTGCAGAGGGTTCGTAGCTACCTCAACATCTAGGCTACTCAGGGAGATGGGAGTACGAGGGAAGGCCCACCGGCAGGCGGTCAAGGACCTCTCCAGGGCTGCTGAAAAGGGGAGTCAGTGGCTGTGGATAAGGAAAAAGGACCCCACATGGGCCTTCAGATGAGTCGGTGACATCTAGTAGGGAGTGAACCTGGGACGCTGGGATTCACTGCTGAACCCTCTGGAGGTGTCGTGGGCTTGTAAGCGAAACATCCAAGAAGGAGGGCCTGCCCACCTGATGACCCAAACGGTGTCACCGCTCATCTGAAAACCCACAGTGTCTCATCGGTGCTTCGATTACCAACATCAATCCTACACAACAGGTATGCGGTCAGGCGCAAGCTTGGCTCAGGGAGGAGGACGCCCCTGCCATGCAGAGTCCACTGCACTTTGGATTATAACATCATTCCTGTGTTTCATGAAACTGATCATCTGGCGAACCAGTGACTGCTGTGAAAGCGCAGCTGGCGACAAGGGGAAGACCTTGCGACGGCATGGAGAGACAGCTGGCAGGAGGGAATAGACCCCAACGGGGCCGCCATGGGCTAGCTACCCGTGGCGGCGGGGTTCAGCACGAGTAGTGTATGAGTCCCACCCAAAATTGGCTACGAAAAGTTCTAAGAAGAAAACACCCCTTGAGCCTGCGAGAGCGGGGGCGGAAGATGGCTCGTCGGCAGACAACCCGGTAACGAACACAGGAACGGAAAAGACTACGAGATTGATGACCAGTATAACGAACACAGGAACGGAAAAGACCACGAGATTGAAGACCAGTATACCCGAGGCTTCGACAGCTAAAGCAGGACACACGCTCCAGAACTGCATATGTGGCTGGACAAAGGTTACCTCCACCCATGGCCTGAAGATACACCAGGGCAAGAAAGGGTGCCTAAAGAAGGGTCAACAGGGAAGTCGCATCGACAGCTACTTTTTGAGAAGCAGGTCGAGTCAGTCGACTGAAGTTCAGCAGCAGGACACACACCACAGTCTGCAGGACATCAACACCCCTGCCCCAGAGGAGGAGGAGGAAGGCACAGGAGAACAACCTGAATCCAATACATCACGACCACCGGCAGAGGAGAAGATCCAGGGGCGAAGGCCATTAGTAAAGTGGCCAAAGTCCTGCGACAAGACGCTGTGGAAGGAGGTTAACACTGATCTCTGCAACATCCTAGAAGGGATCAAAGGGACCACCATGAAGAAGTTGGAGAGAATGGGCAACCTGATCTATGCCTATGGAGCGGAGCGGTTTGGAGTGGCCGAAAGCAAACAATCTACTCCGTCAATTCCCACCAAGTCCAGAAGGCAGACAGAAATAGACCGACTTGTCAAGGAGAGAAGGCAGCTGAAGAAGCAATGGAGGAAGGCCACAGAGGAGGAGAAGGAAGGAATAAACGTGCTGCAGGAAGAGATTCAGAGCAGGCTTGCAACACTGAGGAGGGCTGAAAACCTCCTGAAGAAGCGCAGAAGGAAGGAGCATACAAGAACACGCTTCTACAAAGATCCTTTCAAATTTGTGAAGAGTCTCTTCACAAAAGAGAAGAGCGGAAGTCTCTCAGTGTCAAAGGCCACTCTGGAAGAACATCTGAAAAAGTCCTGCACAGATGACCGACACCAGGAAGAGGTTTCACTCCCATCTGACATGCCACCAGTTAATCCACCAGAGCACGAACTAGATATTAGTCCACCCAGATGGAGCGAAGTAGACAAAACCGTGCACAGAGCAAGGGCCGCATCAGCTCCAGGTCCCAACGGAGTTCCATACAGGCTCTACAAAAATGCACCGGATGTCCTGCGATTCCTCTGGAAGCTGATGAAAGTCGTGTGGCAGAAGAAGGAGATACCAACATCCTGGCGGAGAGCCGGAGGGATCCTGATCCCCAAGGAAAAGGACTCCTCAGAAATCGGCCAGTTCCGCCAGATCAGCCTTCTAAATGTCGAGGGAAAAATCTTCTTCAGTGTGGTCGCGCACAGACTGGCAGGATACCTACAGAGAAACAACCTGATTGACACGTCAATCCAGAAAGCAGGTATCTCAGGCTTCTCAGGGTGTGTGGAACACGCCAGTGTGATCTGGCATCAGATCCAGGTCGCCAAGAGGGAGAAAACAGATCTCCACGTGGTGTTCCTGGATCTCGCCAACGCTTTTGGCTCAGTTCCTCACAACCTCCTGTGGACAGCCTTCAACTACTTCAGGGTTCCACCAGCTCTCACATCACTTGTCAAGGCCTACTTCCAGGATGTCCAGCTCTGTGTGACAACAACAGAGTTTACTACATCATGGCAGCATCTGGAAGTGGGAATCATGGCCGGCTGCACCATCTCCCCACTAGCCTTCACCCTGGCCATGGAGGTCATCATCAGGGCCTCTCGATGGGTGGTTGGAGGACAGCGAATAAAACCTGGGCTGAGGCTGCCGCCAATTAGAGCCTACATGGACGACCTCACAACACTCACCATGACCAAGGCTTGCACTGTACGGCTACTGGGAAAGCTCCAGGAAAACATTGAGCTGGCTCGCATGAAGATCAAGCCGTCCAAGTCCAGAAGCATCTCCATTGTCAAGGGGAAGCTGGTAGACCACCGCTTCCACATTGGCGAGGAACCCATTCCAACGGTCACCGAGAAGCCTGTGAAAAGCCTAGGTCGCTGGTATGACGCCTCCCTCAAAGACAAAGAGCAAGTAGAGCAGCTCAGGAAGGAGGTAGCCAACGGCCTGGAAAACATCGATAAAACCCTGCTTCCTGGCAAGCTGAAACTCTGGTGCATGCAGTACGGACTACTTCCTCGTCTCCTGTGGCCACTAACACTCTATGAAGTCCCGCTCTCAAAGGTGGAAAAGCTGGAGAGACTGGTCAACTCATATGTAAGGAAGTGGCTCGGCCTTCCCAGGTGCCTCAGCAGCATTGGGCTCTACGGAAAAGGGATGTTACACCTACCCATTTCCAGTCTGGCAGAGGAGTACAAGTGCGCCAAAGTGAGACTGGAGATGATGCTCCTGGATTCGAATGATCCATTTGTAGCCCAAGCTGCCCCCATCCTGGCCACTGGAAGGAAGTGGACCCCATTGGTTGCAACTGAGCAGGCAAAGGCAGCACTCAGACACAGGGACATCGTGGGCCGAGTACAAGAGGGGAGGAGTGGTCTCGGCCTTGGGGCCAGTACACCGGCCTGGAGCAAGGCCAACCCATCTCAGAGACGCAAGCTGGTGGTCCAGGAGGTACGTCAGGAAGAGGAAGCAGGAAGGCGCGCAAAGGCTGTTGCGCAGGCAAAGCAAGGGCAGTGGATGGCATGGGAAGGAGTGGAGAAGAGGAAGATCTCCTGGAAAGATCTGTGGGAGATGGAGGCATTCAGGGCGAGCTTCACCATCAGGGCTGCCTACGACGTCTTACCTTCTCCTGCCAACCTAAGCCAGTGGTATGGCGAAGACCCCACGTGCCCTCTATGTCCAAGTCCAGCAACACTGAAGCACATCTTAGTGGGATGCAAGACCAGCCTCACCCAAGGTCGTTACACCTGGCGGCACAACCAGGTGCTAAAGTGTCTTGCAGCAGTGCTGGAAAGTCGCCGGACAAGCGTGAACTCCCTTCCTCCCCCGTCATCCCGTTGGCAGCCAACACCATTTGTTCGGGAGGGCAAGGGTAAAGCAAGCAGCACCACCGCAAAACCAGACACTGGGCAGCTTGGCAGAGCACGGGACTGGAAGATGCTGGCAGACCTGGACACAAAACTCTGCTTCCCAGCTGAGATCGCATCCACCAACCTGCGACCAGACCTGGTTCTGTGGTCAGCCTCGCTCAAGCTCGTTTTCATCATCGAACTCACTGTGCCCTGGGAGGGTGCAGTGGAGGAGGCCTACGAGCGGAAGATGCTGAGGTACGCCGATCTCGCAGCAGATGCTCAACAACAAGGCTGGAAAGCGAAGGTCTGCCCAGTGGAAGTAGGTTGCAGAGGGTTCGTAGCTACCTCAACATCTAGGCTACTCAGGGAGATGGGAGTACGAGGGAAGGCCCACCGGCAGGCGGTCAAGGACCTCTCCAGGGCTGCTGAAAAGGGGAGTCAGTGGCTGTGGATAAGGAAAAAGGACCCCACATGGGCCTTCAGATGAGTCGGTGACATCTAGTAGGGAGTGAACCTGGGACGCTGGGATTCACTGCTGAACCCTCTGGAGGTGTCGTGGGCTTGTAAGCGAAACATCCAAGAAGGAGGGCCTGCCCACCTGATGACCCAAACGGTGTCACCGCTCATCTGAAAACCCACAGTGTCTCATCGGTGCTTCGATTACCAACATCAATCCTACACAACAGGTATGCGGTCAGGCGCAAGCTTGGCTCAGGGAGGAGGACGCCCCTGCCATGCAGAGTCCACTGCACTTTGGATTATAACATCATTCCTGTGTTTCATGAAACTGGACTATGTAGGCCTACATTACACCTATACCTATAGGTAAGTTCCCCGGGTTGAACCCGGGGAACATAGAACTCAAGTAACTATGTTCCCCGTGTTCTATGTCCCCCGCTTACAATACTAAACCTAAACCCAACCCTAAGGTAAGTGGGGACTGCATGGGGAACATAGAACCCGGGAAACATAGGGATGACCCCATGCCCCAAAATAATGATGTATGCTTAAAGGGATAGATCACCCAAAAAAACATTTTTTTTTCTATTGATTAGTCACCCCATGGAGACTTGAATTCATGGATATTTTTTTTGTTTTTGTCGCATTCCTAAGCCAATAAGCAGCGGTTCCGGTAGGAGACACAAATTTGTGTCTCCTACCGGAACCACTGCCAGTCATCAAATTATTGCCTTAGGAATGCAACAAAAACTATTTTAAAAAGTCACCATGGGGTGACTAATCGACCGAAAAAAAATCATTTTGGGGGTGAACTATCCCTTTAACTTGGTTTACTGTAAATGTTATTAAAACTGCTATACGTAGTTTTGGTCATCTCAAACTAATAAATGAATAGCATGACAATAAAGGTTATGCATTTTAATGTCACTAAGGCAAAACATCTCTGTATTTGCGTTGAATAAAAGAGTAAATCTGGGTGCAGAGTAAAGATTGGTTTGGTTTTAAACAACCTAAATCTCAGTTGTGTCAAAATGAACCCAGTGGGTGTTATCTGTAGTCATTCTGTCAGGGGGAGAGGTGTTTGCTTTGGATTTCCATCTTTCTACCCACCACCTCTCCCTTCAACCTTAAATATAATCTCAAACATCATCTTAGTGTGAAAGGCCTGGTGGCGCAAGACGAAAGGGGAGGTTTCTCAATTCTGAGGTTAGAGGGCTTGACTCTTGGTCCCGGTGAATCCTTATTTTTGGTCTTTGTAAAGGTCAGGAGCGTGGAGGTACGCTCTTTTTACCCTGTTAGAAGAAGGAGGAGCATAAAGGGAGCCTCTATGGTGCAGGAGATGAATCATTGCTTCATGAACTCAAGGTTGTCGGTTCAAATCCGGGTTTTGGAACTTTTTCACTCTACATCTACTTACTATCAGGCTAAGTATTAAATTACAGTTAGGAACATGACTGCATGTTTTCATTGTTTTTGCCCCTGTCCGTCTGTCCGCATGTCCATGTGTCCGTCTGTCTGTGACCAGCTAATCTCCGGCACCGTTGGACCAATCGGCGTGAAACTGTGCATGCACACTCCCTGGAGGCCAGAACAGAACCTCTGCCCCATATTTTTTACATCGGCCTGTTATAGCACCACCAGGAGGCCGATTTTTGCAAAACACATTTTTTTATATTACTCCTACAGATTTTGTCCAAACATCACCGGTACACATGATCTCTATAGTCATGTGATCAAGACGGATTTTTCATATTCCATCCTGATTGGCTTTAAAAGTTTGCAGGAGTGGCCCATTTTGAACAAAATGCCTCAAATCGTGAAGCAGCATCCGATTGCTGAGAAACGTCGCATGCACGCACATTCCCAAGGACAATCTGCCTTATGGTGTAAATGTTTAAAATGAGTGCATTTTATTATAAAATGACATGATAACATAAAAAATAGCCCTACAGGAAATAAGAGATCTCAAAGTATCAGTCACATCAATGCTTTGAGAGTATCAGCATTATTCTTTTTGGTTGGTTTGTTTAATTTAGTAGAATCAGGCAAAGGTTATCTATGTTAGTTGTTTAATTATAGCCTATACCTAAAATGTCACTTTGCCTAAATGCTTCACTGGTTGTCAATTACAATTACAACAACAGAAATGTTCAAATTATAAACATTTACTCCGCTCACCCATCTTCACCCCATGAGCATGCTTTCTTTCCAGTGGCGTGCTCATCCTGGGCTTTTAAATATTCAGTATTTTCGCAGGCCTGGATATTGTACAATTTGGGGGTAACTGAGGCATTTAAAATCGTTGTGACTCAGTGAGAGATTTCAGTCATTGTTGAAGTAGGATTAACAGATTGTTTCAGTCTTTCCTGGATGTCATTCAACATAGCCTGAAATTTTAAAAACAGGAATTAACAAGATAGCAGTGGTTTTCAAAGTGGGGTCCGGGAACCCCCAGGGGTCCCTTGAGGGGATTAGGGGTCCCCAGCCAAATTGGATTGCATCAAAATCACTTTCCACCATGCACTTTACCCCATTATACATAAAAAAGCTCACAATACATGTTATGCGAATATGCGTAATCTGTCGGCACCACTGCCCTAAACATGTAGTGTTGTTGTAGGAATAAACCATAGAACACAGAAGCACCGGGGAGGAAGTGGACTAAGAAAGGGGAGGAGCCAAACCGAGTTCCTGTTTCTACACAAAAAAGGGTGCCCCCAGAGGCAAAAACAAAGGAAAAAATAATAATCTTTTTTTCCTTTTTACGAATGGGTTCCCAGATTGTGTTGGGTGACTTTTTAGATCTGCTATTTTCAATAAGTCTTGATAAAATGTGAAAAAAAATTGAATTCTTAAAAGCATTTTGAGAACCCAAATCTTGTTGGCTATGGGCAAAAGTTTGGAACCACTGATTGATTGATTGAATGAATACTTAACAGTTTGTAAAGACAAGTACAGGGAAGCAGTTCAATACAATGCTTCAAGGTCTGTTAAGAGGATTTTAAACCCAAGAAAGCACTATGGCTTGTTTCCATTGGGGTCCTTTGTAGGCTACTCAATTCATCGAAGAAAAAAAAACTGGCCTCTATACTGCAGTTATACACACAATCAGTTTTTTCTTTCATTTTAGTTTTTCTTTTCTTTTCTTTTTTTTAGGCCTGCCGCCTGGGCCATTGTCATTCATGATGTTCAACGCTGAACCATCTCTTCCAGGACTGGAAGGCTAAAGTTTGACAGCTGGCCTGACGTCTATTGTTGTTCTTTATTCACCAACACCAATCCACTTACAACTACAAGAATAGGCTACACATAGGCGAATTAAACCAATTCAAAGCCGAGTTTTAAAAACAACATTTGGTAAACGGTTAAATCTGCTCAGGCTGTGTTTATGGTTCAAACAAATGATGGTCAAAACAAACAGCCCAAGTTGCCCCTGGCTATATGAAGCACACGACACACGGCATCACTGCCTGTGGAGCAATGATTTGTCATTTGCCTGCCTTTTAAGATTAGGCCTGGATACTTCATCGCACGACGGCTGTTGTTTGCAGGCAATTAAGCGACGACACGTCGTGAGCAGATAACTTCTTATCTTGTCCGCAAGCGACACCGTTGTAGCGGCTTAGGTAATAGGTAGCAGTAGCCAGTGCCCAGTGGTGCAAGAATTAGGCTACTCAGACATTTTACTTAAGTAAAAGTAGCAATACCACAATATAAAAATACTCTGTTACAAGTAAATGGCCGGTGTTCAAAATGTTACTGAGTGTAATGTTACTGTTGTTTTATGATATTTTATGATATAATAATGTAATATCTGAAAACTGTGCAAAGTAACTAGTAACTAAAGTTTTCAAATATTTGCCTCTGATATGTAGTGGAGTAGAAGTAAAAGTATTGAAAATTGGAAATACTCCAGTAAAGTAAAAGTACCTCAAAATTGTATTTAAGTAGCACAGTACTTTACATGTACTTAGTGACTTTCCGCCACTGATATATAGCCTAATACAGGCTTATTACAACAAGGCATATAGTTGCGATATCGTTGTATATGCGATGTCATAAATAAACGTGTATTCGTGTCTTTAGCACATGGCTGTGAATGATTAATAATAGAAGGAGGAGACCCATGAGGACTCGAGTCTCCCCCTGACACCTGACTTCTCCTGTGGTCTCCCCCTCGCAGATTTCCAGTAAAATGGCCAAAGGCAAAATTACTTTAAGAGCTATTACAGTACATGTATATATACTCCCATGGCCTGAGACTCAACTTAAATCAATTCAGAGCCAGGACTACTCATCAATTATTTGAAAATGACTAACCACAAAAAGTGGAAAAACAAAAGCCTATAGGGCAGGCTACATTTAAGTCGAATACTAATTGGATGGTCCTCATTTTGTATTTATTTTTGTTGTTGTTGGGCTTTCTTTTTCCATCAGCAAATGAATAACAATCATTGTTTTTAAATGGCCTTTGACTTTTGATGTAGTTTCTGTTGTGTATGCACGTGCTGTTGTTTGTAAATATACAGTAGGCCTGCCGCCTTACATAGCCCAAAGCCTAGTGGAGAAGTTTACAGTAAAGTGTAAATAAGGAAGATGTTATCTTATTGTTTTTGAATTATTGGGACTACTAGGCTATAGCTATAATAGACTGCTCCGTTTTTAAGGTTCAGTAGGCCTAAATTAAATTACATGTGAGGCGTAAAATTGGTTCTTAATGTCTGGAGATTTCTCTCAATTGACCTCGCCGACATAAAAAAAATACCAATCTCAAAAACATTTTACTTCAAAACATTTACTGCATTTTTTATTCAAACGACCACAGGACGTATAGGCAAAATAAATAAAATATCAGATTTTCATTTTGTAAATGACAGCATGTGCGTATAACGACCAAATGTGCAAAAGAGAAAAATAGCATTTCATAATAAATAGCATTTCGCAAAATAAATATATAGCCTAACCCTTATGTTTATTAAATCACACAGTCCTGTGCATGACTGTTTTGCCAGCATGTCTCTGGACTGAAAACAAAATGTCATTCTTTGGAGAGGCGCAGATTTTTTTCTTGGTGGTTATGTTGTCAATCCGGTTATGATGTGTCAATATTTTGGGTTTAGCAGGGATATACCCACCCATGGGCCTACAGCAAAATGTCATTATACTCAATCAGCATATATGAGCATAACAAACTCATTTGCCATATATAGGCTACCTTTAAAAACAGTTTTTTAATTTGAATTCCATACTGTTTATAGCTTATATCTGGTTCTCTGGCGTCCATAAACATCTAGTTCAGTGGTTCTCATTCTCAACCTTTTCAGACTGTGACCCTCAAAAATAATCATGTTTGAATTTGAATTTGGGACCCCCCACCCTGATAAGCACTTGGAATTGTATTAGTTGAGGCATTATTTCGTTTTCTAGTTTCAAAATGTTTGCCTCTTTCTTATATTAATTGTCAATTTGGCCAATGTTTGACCATTTTTAAAATATAGATTGTTGTTTACCTTTGAAGCATGCAGTAAAAAATAAATCATGTGGGGATCCCCCTGGGGGTCCCGACCCACAGGTTGAGAACCACTGATAGTTAATAGTGTTGCCGAGACCTCATGTGTTTGGGCCAGTTCAGTTCATTTCAGTTCAGTTCAGTTCAGTTCAGTTCAGTTCAGTTCAGCTCAGTTTAGTTCAGTTCAGTTCAGTTTCAGTCCATGTTGCGTTTCTTTGTGTCTTCTCAGATCCACCTTGCGTTGGAACCCTTTGCCACAGAGGTCACAGCCAAACGGTTTGAAGCCCGTGTGTTTGCGGCTGTGCGTTATGAGGTTGGAGCTCTGGCTGAACGCTTTGCCACACACCTGGCATTTATGAGGCTTCTCACCTGAGGAACACAAATAAGAAACATAACATTAGGCTACTTCAACTTCTCATGACATACGTGGAAAATTACGCACGTGGCTTTCCAATTACGCACAGGTCGTTCGTCGTTGTGTAATGTCTACTTAATAAATATTATCTTCCCCCTTTAAGCTTTTGGCGTTTGATTTAAGGTCTTGATAAATTACGTCCATGAGGATGATTCTCTTCTTCCCCCTTTGAGGCATTTCGGCGTTTGATTTTTTTAAGGCTAAACTCACCGGTGTGGATGAACGTGTGTTTTTTCATGTCTGACTTCTGGTGGAACCTCTTCCCGCAGTACTGGCACGGATAAGGCCGCGTGTCCGAGTGGATGAGCAGGTGCGTGGACAGAGTGGACGACCGCTTAAAACTTTTACCGCATATTTTGCAGTCGAAACTTCTTTCCTGAAAATGGGATTGGAGAGACGTGTTAATTATGAATTCAATTAAGTCAGTTAGAGGCTTTACAAGGCCTATATTTTATTGTAATGCAGTGGTTCTCAACCAGTGGTCCGGGGACCACCAGTGGTCCTTGAGGGGGTTCCAGGTGGTCCCCAGCTAAATAATGAAGAGTTGGTAACTAAATGGACCCTTATAGATCTTTATTCTTTAACTCTTGAGAGCGTAAAATGAAACCAAATGGACCCTTACGCGACCATTTGGTTCATTCTGATAGGAGAAATATTCAAAGTTTTGGGTCTGAGAGGCTAAATCTCATCAAATGGAGGTCCCTGCCTTAAATGCCGAATAAATAATGGCATCGCCTCTCTATTTAATATGCCTGTCGGCCTACCTGTGAGTGCACTGCTTTGTGTTGTTCGAGGCTGACTGCGTGGCCAAAGGTTTTGCCGCACATATCACAGGCAAACGGCCGGGTCCCGCTGTGTGATCTGCGGACGTGGACCTCCAGTCCGTGGGGCGTCGAGAACACCTGGAGAGACAAGATGATTGAACACCGATGAGACTGTGAGAGATATAAACACGTCTTTCTTAAATTTACACAGCAAAATCCTATGTGTGTTCATTTTTCCATTTGTAACTCCAAGTGGTTCCCAAACTTTTTAGCTGAAGAGTCGAGACCCAAAAAGAGAAATTTGATGTCTCCCCAGGACCCAAGCTAGTGAAAATAGCAGATCTACAAGCTCACGATGCCTTGCCATGCAACGCATTGTGAGCTTTGTTCACTATACTTCTTAAACATTTGTTGTCTAATGGAGATTTCTTTAGGGATTTTTTGGGGGGGAAATATTTTTGAAATAATTATAATTAAAAACAAAATGGATATTTCTACTCGTGAGTCGTGACCCATGAAAATGTGTTGTGCGATCCACAAATGGGCCCCGACCCAGTGTTTCTCAATCTTAAATTCACATAGGATTTCTCTTATTTTTTTGTTGTTTTCCTCACCTTACTGCACTTGACGCACTTGTAGGCGCCGGTGAGAATGAGCCTGGAGCAGAGCAGGTCGGACCCCTGAGCCTTCATGTCACGATGATGAGGTTTGTCTGTAAACAACCCGGGACTTCTGTCGAACAGATTAGCGGCGTGGTGCTGCCTGTAATCACTGTAATGCTCGTCTCCCATCAGAGACCCTCTGTCCGCGAAGGCGCTGGGGTCGCTGGTGGTCCTGTCGCCATGATAGAACGCCTGCAGGGACGAGGGGCTCATCTCCAGATCCACGTTGTGATGATGGAACGAGTGCTGCTGGATCAGGTCCAGATGTCTCATGTCAGAACCAGCAGGGTAACCACGGTTCCATGCGTAAGGCCTGAAGGGAACCGCGAAGGGCTGCGTCTCATCCGCCGACGGTGACAGAGATTTCTCTGAATCAACTGTTCATGGGGAATAAAATGGACATTAGGCTATTAGTATTGATTGATTGATTGATTGAATACTTTATTAACAGTTTGCAAAAAAAGCACAGAATACAAAAGGATGCTAAAAGGATTAAACCCAAGAAAGTGCTATGGCTTGAAGTTGTTTCCATTGGGGTCCATCGTCCATGTGTATTAAATTCTCCGAAACATTTAATGACAAACAATAATATACAATACTATGCAAAAACATCATATAAACGAGTATCAAGAAGAAAAATATGTAATATAAACAGTTCTTTATACTTATCATTATAAATATTATTATTATTGTTATCATTATTATTATGATTAGAAACAATATATGCACAAATGTTGTGCATTTCAAAGTCCACCACATATAGGTCTACATTTAACAACTTTGTAAACAAAACAAAAACAACACATTTAACAGGCGGCCTATAGGCCTATATCACACTAAATATATCATGAGGATTTATCATTAAGTTCAATCAATTTCTTAAATTATCGATTATCTATTAAGTTTGTTTAGCAGATGACAGTATACCAGGGGATGCAGAAGGTGACGGAGGCCGCCAGAAGTCCTCATAGTCCGGGGAACGACCACACACACTGCCGCCACAGCTTAGCGGGGACCCCGTGTCGACCAAGTGGGGGTCCGGGGACAGCGTCAACACATCACTGTCCTCTGGAAGCTTGTCGCTTTCTAAAAAACGGATGAAAAACCACAATGAGGAATTGATCAGAACAATATTATGTGCCAGGGTTCAAGACCCATTCAAACTGGGAACGCATCTGTGTAACCACTATTTTATACTTTGGGCTATTAAAAAATAGCAGATCTTTATATGTATTTTTAAAATCTTTGCTTCATCTTTGAAGCAGACCCCCCCCCATCTCAAAATATTTTCGAGATGGGGGGTCCGTGGCCAAATACATATCATTTTAGAGGTCCTTGACATGAAAAAGTTTGAGAACCACTGATATAGTAACATATTGTTTTTTTAGAAAACTGGATTTAGAAGACATTTTGTAGAATCGGAACGTCAGGCCTTAATGGGTTAATAATTTGCCCCACACTGTCGTGTAAATTTGTGATAGGCTATTACAATTTTAAAGTAGGCTATTTTAGGCATTCTTCGATAAATGTTTTTGTCTTCAAAACACATTTAGGCTTATAAGCTTTTATGCATAATTGTGTGCGTAATCATTTAATAGGTATATATCTTCAGAAAATCGTGTCTGTAAATCTGTTTAGCTGCATGTGTTGTATGATTGGACTTAGATTAAAACGATTTCATATTTCACAAATTGAGTCATTGTATGGACAGCAAAATACACCTAATGCAAAGCAAAATACACCTTAATACATCATCAATCATGCTGGTATAACTCACAAAACCATTTGGTTCCATTTTGAACACTCTCGGAGTTAATGATTTTATTGTGCTTTTGATTGATTGCTTGATTGATTGATTGATTTAATACTTTATTTAGCAGTTTGCAAAAAAAGCACAGAAAGTACAGTTCTATACAAAGGGATGCTAAAAAGGATTAAACCGAAGAAAGCACTGGCTTGTTTCCATTGGGATCCTATATTCAATTAATCGAAAGCTCATTATTACAGGCTATTCACTTACCTGAACATATTTGAGCCAAGATGGTATCCAATCGATTGTAGTCATCTTCCAAAGTGCGCGGCTGGTGGTAACTGTGTGCCTTTTTACTCTTAACCAGGAATGAACGAGGCATGTTTCTTCGCTTGGCCTCTTCTGTGATGATGATGATGGTGATGATTCAGCAGCAATCAGTGTTACTGTTCCCTCGGATGGACCTGGTGGTGTGTGCGTTGTTGTTGTTAACCCTGCAAAGATTTGAACTCTACTGGTTTAAAAAGAGACGTGTGGTCAAATGATATATGAGATTTTACACTGAGAGCCGAGCATGCGCACACTGCGCCTCTCGCCTGCCAGGTGTTTGGGGACAGACAGGTGCCTGCGGTGTGGGTGTGAGCCTCTAGCTGGCCTCTAGAGCCTCTAGCTGGCCATTCATTGGTCCTTCATTCCACGACGATATGCAGGTCTCCTCAGGATCACACCAGTGGTTCTCAACCTTGCAGGCTGCGAGTCTGCGACCCCCCCAAAATAATCATATTTGAACTGGGGACCCCCCCCCCCCCCACCCTGATAAGCACTTGGAATTGTAGGAGTTGAGGTATTACATTTAGTTCCAAGGATAAATATTGTGAAATTTGTGTTGTGACCTTGTAGATCGGCTATTTTCACAATTGTTTTTGCCTCTTTCTTATATTATTTGACCAATATTTCACCAGTTTTTATAGTTTGTTGATCACTTTTGATGCAGTAGCTAATGGTCTTTGGTCTTTATTTTCATCCCTTCTTTATTTGAGGTCTTAAAAGTCCTTAAATTGTCTCTTCCCTGTCATCTGGGGACCCCCCAAAATCATGTGGGGACCACCCCGGGGATCCCGACCCACATGTTGAGAACCACTGGGCTACGTAACAGCATGTCTCCAGGGGGACTCGAGGGCCGTGGCAATCAGGATAAGAGAGATAGGCTACACCACTTTATCAATGCGTTACTCAATCTAGATGGGTGATGGAGGGAGGGAGGGGAGGCAAACAGCAGGGTGCCGGGGCCCATCAGTCTGACACGAGAGAGCAGTAGACGCTGCGCTGTTGCAGAATTAATATTCATGCATTTCATGCAGTAATTCTGGATAAATATAGATCAGAATTAGCGTTGGATCAAGACTATCATAGGTGTATTTTATCGATTTTGACATTTGCATATCTTACAAAGTAAAAGTCAGACTCGATTAAATACATCTATGATAGTCTTGATCCAAGGCTAGATCAGAATGAGAGATCAGCCTAAAGCTCTGTGAATCCATCGAGGCTATTATTAGGCTATATTCTTTTGATCTATGTGGCCGGCCCGTGACAGACACTCTCCGTCTGCACGCCTCCGGTGCCGCAGAGCGTTTCGTATTTCTACACGGTGGTATTATATGTTGAGGAGGACTAGAAGGCCTCGAACAGAACAGAGGCGACCTGTTTTTCCATTCGCTCAGGACGCTGATTACCTGCTTTGGCTCATTACGCACGGAACAATAGGACAGCATGCAGGGGCCACTCAGGGGGCCCTATGGATGCAATCTGTACTTATACGCATTACGCACTGATAACTTCGTCTTTAATGTTGTTTCTTTTAATGAACAGTGGCCTATTTATAAATGGTTTGAAAATCGGTTATTTGAGGCGAGCGACGCGCGGTCGTACGGCGAAGTGTGAATTAGGCTACGGATGCAGCACACTGACAGAACAAGTGCTTATTATACCTTATATGGTCAGAAGCTGAAGCAGGCATATCTCCCTATATGAAGGACAGGAAATCAAAGCTCCATATGTCCTGTGTTGATTAGCCTGCACATGCACGCAGGCACACACACACACACACACACACACACACACACACACACACACACACACACACACACACACACACACACACACACACACACACACACACACACACCCCAGTGTCATCAGCATATCCTGTCAACATATGCTGCTTTAGATATGATACTAAGGACGGACATGCGAATCAGCCAAGCCTAGCTATTGCCACGTTTTAGACGACAAAGTTGTTTTTCACAGCTTCCTTTTTAACATTGTGTCTTTAAGGTGCTGCAAGTGATTTTCCTTTCTTTCTTTTCTTTCTTCTTTTTGTTGTTGAATTAAGTGTTCAATTAAATAGCTCCCCTTGCAGACATCTATCTGGCTGTTTAGTTGCATAAATATAGACTATAATGAGATAGACTAACAATTGTATTCGATTAGGAGAGAACTCTAGGCTACAGGTAGCCTTGGCTTGAATCAAGACGGTCATTGGTCATATTGATAGTCTTGTATCAAGGCTATAGCTTATAGCCTTGATACAAGACTATCATTATAGCTACAGGATAAGCCTACTACATAAGTGAATTTGGAAGGAAAACACGAGCAGACAAAATTGGAACTGCAACACACATAAATAGCCTACATGACACATTTTCTTTGTGTGGAGTTCTCTCCCCTCATTTGATACAATTGGTATAGGCATATTCCCGAGCTGTTTATCCTAGCTGCAACAGAGATGGAGAAACGATGAGACCCGTTACTGAACGAGCACCCTATAGCAATTTAAGTAATATCGGACAATAGCCTTTAGCCTTTTAACAAGGCTTTTTTTTTAAACAAAACCCAACTTCGCCTTTAAAATGTCTTTATGCCCAAATACGTATTTATGTTCAAATTAAAGAAGAAGGGCCTGTTATCTCGTTTTATTGTAGGCTTTAATAGCCAAATCAAGCCATTTCACAACGGTCGCCCTTGTTTACTCGTAGCCTAATTGGCAAATTATCAAAGTGTTTAATGTTGCAATTGGACCCCCAGTATATAGTAAGAACATTGAAACGGGAATAAATAAAGTAAGAAAGAAAAAAACTCATGTTGCTATGTCAGTGGTGCTCAAACCTTTTCATGTTTCAACCAAAATGATATGTATTTGGCCGTGGACCCCCATCTCAAAATATTTTGTTCCAGGGACCCCCCAGAAGCAAAGATTTGAGTTACAAATGTTCGCTTTAAAAATATATACATATTCAAAGATTTGCACAAATTCTCAGATAAAAAAAAAGCAGATCTACAAGCTCATAGCAGGGCACTGAGTGCCATGAGCTTGTAGATATAGCTTGTACATCTGCTATTTTTGAATAGCCAAAGAAATCTAAAATGACACATGCAATCTGTCTTGAGCTTCTATCCACAACCAGCAAAAATAAACCGCTAGTGCTGCACAAAAAAAAACAATTAGTCTTTAGTCTTGTTAAATCACAAATGCTATTTTCTACCTGTACATCTGATGGCAAATCCAGATAGTTATAAATGTAGCCTAATTATAACACATTTTAAAAATAAATGTAATTTGACCAAAGCCTATAATGGCCTACATCTTGCTGATAAGTCAAGAGATTTTAACTGGGAGCCATGTAGCCTACCAGTAAGTTAGGTTTAAACAGTCAATTTAAGCAAAATACCTCAATACCAAATAGCCTTTCAATCAAGTCTCTGTAGCTTCTCTGGCATAGCAAATATATCATCACAGGCGACATAATGAGGGTTAGTCTAAGCACCATAGCCTTTTATGAAACAGAAATTTAGCAGTTTTTTTATCAGCAGGTGTATGGCATTAAAACAAACCTGCGTTGATCCTTCAAACTGCCCGAAGAAGTCCAATGCCAATTCATGATGAAACACTCCACATAATAACCACATGGGACTCTCATAGTGCATCTCCAGAAGCCACTTCCTGAACGCAATCTGAATAACAATCATTTGTTGAGGAAGAGGGTGTTAACAAACTCCCCAGACACACTTTGCTGGCATTTACACAGTTCATTATTTCAGCCTGGGTCATGAATAGGTCAAATACTGCAAAAAGACAAGACCAAAGTAAAAAGTTTATCAAACTGTTTATTGTGAACTCATCACACAGGTCAATGTCATGTTTTTGTTTTGCTTTTTTATTTATTTATTCTAAATGAGTGTGGTGACCGTCATAGTGTTAACGTATGCAACATGCGTCCATAAACTGCACTGCAGACTCAAAGTGCTATAAAGTGTTTCTCTCTCAAACAGCGACACAATTTCTTGTTTGTCGGCAGGGCAGGGGGTAGGTGGGTGTTGGTGGGGTATTCTTGTCATGACCCCCAAATGAAGATGATGACAGCGTAGACTTCAATGTGACAAGCCGTGGTTCCAGTCAGTGGCGTGTCACCGCCATCTTCACTTACAAGAATTGGCTTAGTGTTCAGGTCGTTCAGAGAAAAACATTGATGGTCTTCTGGACCCCTGTCGTCCCGTATGAAATGGAGTGGAGCTGGCTTGTGGCTGACAGCACAGTACAGTGCCTGCTTTGGTAACACTTAATGTTCAATTCATCATCATTTGAAGAGCACATTCAATTTGTTGATTTTCTTCTGAATTGCTTACGATGTTCCTATGGACTTTCACACATTTCCGTGCAAATTTAACACACCAAACCTTTGACCGACTTGAGTCGTGTTTCCAACTGAACAGTGGAGATGATATACGCCGTTTACCTGACTTTAAACAGAATTATCATTTTTTTAAAGGTAAGACTAAGAAATCTCATAAAAGCCACAGTATGTAGAAATCAGTCCCTGTAAACTGAATGGACAGTTCATTTAACTAGTAGGCTATCACACTCTTTAAACCGCAAGCTGAAAGCTTCAGCTGAAGGGAACCTACTTCTGTTCCACTTTGTATGGGAAAATAAATCTCTGCTGCCCCCAGCCTTTAAAAAGAAACACACAATCTGCAGATCTGCACCATATTAAACTAATGTCCCTTTCATCTGACTTTTATAATACATTCTACACATTAGATATGCAATAATAATTCTTTAGATACATATTTTCAAGTTCAAATGGAATTGAAAAAACAACAAAACACATTTACATATATACATGGATGCAAAATTCACTTTGACCTCATGTTCCACCAGCGCGGTGGAAGGCATGCGATACTGGCTAAGGCCGAACGTCACCACCATCTCAAGTCAGTAGCTTGATACCAGTTCCTTTGTTGCTGGGCTCTCCAACATGCTCATCACAACTACATAGTAGTACACACAACCACTCGTGTATTTATGATGTATTTCTGTGTCATGACGGTCGATTAGTAGTAAAGGTGTCTTGGATGTCGACTTAAAAAAAGTGATTGAATGAAGTGTCATAAAGCATTATTGCACAGTCTCTTTCTCTGTGTTGTACCTAGTTGAAGGGCCTGGTGTGGCTTGTGTAGTTTGCCTATCCCCCCCCCCCCCCCACCTCCATGGTAATCTGGCTGCAGGAGTCAGATTAGTTGCACAGTCTAAATCTAATTCTTCTCTGCAGGAGCCCAAGGTGACGCACAGTCAGTGGTGATCAGGTACTGTAGGTGTCTAACATCCCAGAGAATAATAATAATAACAATAATAATAATAAAAATCAAGGACACCAAAAGCAAACAAACGGAAAAAAGACAATCCATATGTGATTCTCGTGATATGAAATGGCAATGCATTCCGCTACAAAAATGCGACATTGTAGAAGACCTTGAATTCTCCCGTAGAACGGCTACCATGAGCCACCATCATCCCCCAGTGTGAGTGGTATCCTGGGTACAGACTCCGGCCGGCAGCTAGCGGTGGTCACACGGTGGTGGACTTGTGGCTGCCGTTGGAGGGTACGGTGAGGCGCAGGGCCTCCCCGTCCTCCTCTCCTTCACTGTCAGTGTCTCCCAGGTTGGGGTGCAGTCTGATACGGCTGCCGTTACCATCGCTCCTCCGCTGGTGGTGGTCCTGGAGGGGGGTGACGTCGTCATCCGAGGAGTGGTACGACTCGTTGTCCGCCACGTAGTGATTGACGATGTGAATGCCGTCAAAGGTGGGCTGGCCGGCCAAGCCCCCCCTCTGTCCTTTTAAGCAGCGAATCTGTGAAGAAGAGGGGGAGGGGCATTAGAAGCGGAAAGCCATGTGTTATTTGAACCACTTTCAACTGGCGTCCCTATTTTGGACAGGTTATTATAGCTGAATTATTTTTTTGCCAGACCCAGAGGGTCGGCCTACATGAGGCTTTGTCTGTCCCTCTTTCGTCCATCTTTTGTCCCTCTTTCGTCCATATATGGGGATAATTGTCTGTCCCTCTTTCGTCCATATATGGGGATGTCGGAATTTAATTCCTCTTTTCCTCTGCACACACGTCAAGCGAAGTCCGGCCATTCAGATTTCAACCACTAGGGGTCTGGCAGTACCAGGTCTCCTGGTCTTAGTTAAAACTGCATAAACTAGCATATCGCTATTTTAACTTATCGTTGTATGACAAAATACGTTATATAGGGCTTAAGTAGTTAAACCTCAACTATGCAATGAGTTGTGAGAAGACGTTTGGGCCGTTATGTGACCTTCACACCTGTCGCACCACTGATCCGACCGAAATGCCCATATATGGAGTACTCTATCTGTCATTCCTTGTCCCTTTTATGCCCATATATGGAGATCCTTGATGTCATCAGTATATGCTCATATATGGGCATGTGACGGGGTCATAGTGATGGGCCACCGGCCGGCCTCTATATATGGTTATGTCTGAGTCATAGTGACGGGATTCTGGCCGGCCCTCCCATTAGCTGATTTTAATATAGGATGATGACAAAAATAGGGACGGCAGGTGGAATGTGGTTAAACTGGAGGTGAAAAGGTGGGGATAGCAAATCAACTACACTTCTGAATTAGAATTACTGAGACAAAACATGCACAAACTGCTACAAACACCACCGTATGGTCAAATGTGGGCTGAGTGATGATGGAGTAGCACCGTCAGAGAAGAGCAGGGATGAGCTTCACTAATGAAGTTACATGCAGACAGCAAATCAGTCCAAAAAGAAATGGGGATGAAACACGTTTGGTCATTTAAAGTCTGATTTAGACTTAGTTGCGTGTGGTGCATTGAAAATAGAAGATCTACAAGCTTGTGACAAGTTGTGAGCTTGTAAATCGTCTATTTTCGGTGTGCGATATGATGAGCAACCAAGTATAAATCGGTCTTAACTGTGCCTTAAAAAAGTAACCGTTGTAATTGGGTGTTGGGCTGCAGAGCCCGTGGAATGGGGACAGAGAATTCAAAATAAGTTCTGGATAGAAACACTGTGGTGGGTACAGGTACATCCCTGCTACAACTCACCTGCATCAGCCTGCCATGCAAAGACAGACATGTAGGAGGAAACGCATTCAGAGGGCCAGTTTAGACAAAGACACACTGAAACATCACACTTGCCTACATCTTTCTAAACTTGGCCTGTTGTTACTTCCTGTTACAAATACAAAGAATTTCTTGCGAACTGACTCAGGACCAGATTTAGCTTTAAGTTGTGGGAGTTTGTACTAGTGGACTATCATTTTTGCAACTGTTCCGGTCCTCTCACCATTTGTTGCTAACTGATTCAGCACAGGGTTTAGCTTTAAGTTGTGGGAGGTTTGTAGCGGATGGTCATTTTTGCAACCGTTCCGCTCACCTCACCACAAACACTTAAATCTGCATAGCAGGCCCTTCTTCACACGAGTATACCACCAGGCCTGAGCCAGCCGAGGGGGATTAACATCCTGGCTGACTGCACCACACTGCGTCACTGCACTGCCTTGATATGGGCACAACATGATTTAGTGCTGCACACACTAACCACAAGCCTCTTATTGAGAGGGTTGCTTTCCTTTAGCAGGAGGCGGTAAAATTATATTAAGTAGGTAGGGTAAGTGATATTTTTGGGGGGTTTCTTTTGTTAAAAAGGTTAAAGCACTATATTCTGATAGAAATCATTGCTACAGAGCGTTTGTTCGGTCACAGGGGTCTCTCCAGCTCTTTAGTAAACAGAATATAGTACATTTTCAGGTAGGTGACGAAAATTTAAGCCAATCAGGAGAGAGCACAGAAACTGAACAAACACTCTATAGCAATGAGTACTATCAGAATATAGAGCTATTTAACACTTATTTTAACCAAAGTAAATCACTTACCCTACCTTTAAATATGAAGACATCCCACCTCGAGAATAATGGATCTACTGAAAGTCACGTTTCTCTTCTACAGTTTAGAAAGCTGTAGTAACACTTAAGTGCATTTGTACTTCAGAAATATGTAATCTAATTATGGTCAACTTTGTTGAGATGGAATCGACCCATGGTAACATTTCTTGCAAGTCAAAACAAAAATCTACAAGTCTGGTCAATGGCTTACTTTCAAGATTATATACACTTGCATAAGTAAAATGAGTACAATTCTTGGTTTTGGTTCCTCAACATTGTAACAGCAATAAACAGCAATTCAAAATTATATAGCCATTATGTTGGAATACTTATATTGGGTCCACTCTTTGTATTGGATATTACTATATGACAGAAAATATATACTGTATGTTCACATACCAATATGATTCTGTTCTACCTGGGCATAGCGTCTCAAAGCGGCCCTCGTAAACAGAGTATTCGGTTGTGCGACTGCGAATGCAATAGTGAGGGGTGTGTGCTGCATACTCCGCGCAGGAAGTTGATGGGCGTAGTTAACACTTCAACAAATCTATATGTTGTCCTCAAAGTAAACCCAAAATCTGAGCAAATTGTGAAACATTCTGACACAAATAGATCTGCTTACTGTACCCGTGTGTCAGTACTAATGCCTGATAGGTTCAAGTTGCACACAGTGGTTCTAAAGGACTCACCTCATGTTTGAGTTCTCCTATCTGGTCCTTCAGGTCACGGATGTACTGGCTTGAGTCTGTGCGGTTCAGTTGACCTTGGACCTTCCCTTCTTCTTTCTATGTAAATGAACAAAAACAAACATACTAAATGTCTTTGTGTCTCACAAAAGGCAATGTAAACCAAATCATTCTATGGAACTGAATGACAGGTGGATAGCCCAAATGGTGACAATGCTGACAATAAGCAGAGATTCTTGAGTGTTTTTGTTTATGTTGGATACTTGGATGGAAGTATGCTCATGAGCGTGAACAAAACTAAATGAATGTCGAAACTAAAAGGGACATGACCAAGGATTGGATATACAAATACCTAAGGACACACAACTGTAGAAAGGCCATAACACACTTGTGTCCTTGCATACCGCAACTACGGGTTTTAGTAAAAAGCCAAAGCTACAACTAGTAATGGAAAGACTACAACATGGGTCAAAGAAAACAAATATAAAGATAGTATAGGCGGATTACTGCACACACAGTAGCATCACAAACGGCCCTTTACTGTACATAAATATGTCTGCAGACTACATTTCCAGCTATCAGGGGAAACCTGGCACAGCATTTTTGCCATTTATGCTTGATTTCCTCTAGAGGCCCTGGGGATGAAGCTCGTAGCGACGTTCAACAGCCAAAAAAAAGAAAAAAAAAGAAACTGCCTGTGTGATGTTTACCTTCTTCAGCAAAGACATCTGCAGCTATAGGAGACAAACAGTTTATTTCAGACCTCAAAAATCACACCCATGAAGCCACCAGTTGACACAGCGGGCCCAGTGAGTGAGGGCAAACCACAGGCAACAGCTTGGAAGACAGAGAAAAAAAGGGAAGCTGTACGCACACTATGCAGGGGTGGGGTATCTAGGGCAGGGAGGTGAGATTGTCACCTCTGCCTGGTAGCCAACACCCGAAATATAGACGGTGGTGGGGGCGTCGGGGGAGGTTGATTCCTGTGGGGTCCTGATAGTGTTCTTTTTTTGGGGCCGGGACCAATCTAAGCGGGTGATGTTATTCCAAGAATCTGTGTTGTTTTTGAGGTTTCCTCCCCCTGAAAGCACAGTTAACGATAAGGGGCAGGCAGTTAATGAAACTTCCTTGTGCTCAGCTGCATGAATCACCAGGTGTCAAACTGTGGCCAGGGATGCCAAACGTCTGAAAAGTAATGGCTTCCTCACCCTCGCTACCCCCAAAAACTGTTGTATTCCATTCAATTCCGACTAATGAATGACGGCAAGCTGTTGAAAATCTGGAAAAAATAACGTTTCGACAGAGACAAACTCTGTGAGCGTCATGTTAAAGAATGAAGAAGAAAATCACAGGGACAATATTTGGCTGTGAGCGGAAAACAGCTAAGGCAAAATGTGTTGCAAAACTAATTATAAAGAGTCCTTAGCAGTGGCTAAACAAACCCGCCTCACTTTCCCCATTTAATTCATCCTCCATCATGTGGCCTTTTGTTTTGATTGAGACGGTCGCTTCTCGCTGCTGATTCAGAGCTTATACGGATAGGAAGGCCCGTTACAAAAACTGAGTGCAAACTCCACCCAGCTGGCATGCCAATGCCCGCCCAGGGTAAGGGCAAGGGCCCTTAAATGAGTGCACCCTTTGATGGCCATGACAGTATGACGTTGGACTGTTCTGCACATGTAGGAGGTGCAGCGCAACATCACAGGATATTTGAACACCAGAGATCGAGACCAGAATCAATTGTTAGCATTATGATGTGCTTTTATGAGTGTTCAGTTGCTCTTCGAGTCATTTATGATGATTTCAATTCCTTTGCTCTTTATCTTAAAACAGTTACGATAATTTAATCTTTGTTTCACAATTGTGTCATTTCTCAGAAAGAGCAGCAACATTTTTTCAACTGTTACTTACAAAATAAACATATATACATATTGTATTATTCCTCTTCAAAACCAAAGCCTTCTACTGGACACAAGCTAGGATGTTAACTTGTAGCTAGTGCTACCTGTTGTTTAATAAAATAACTACTAGTAATGTTAACACATCACTTTAGGTAAGTAAGCAACAACTGTCTACAATTCTCCCTTAATGCCGGGCAACGGAAAAACAGTGATTATCACTTTAAGACTCAAATCTTTTACATAAATCTCTGAGCATATCATCGAAACCTCAAACTAAATCAAGCATGTATCCAGTGTATCTCTGCATGATAGGAAGTGGTTTGTGATGTAGATCTAGAGATACTGAGCTGTGGTGTTCATGTGTTACAGGCTATATATATATATACGGCTACTTCTGTGTCTGTTACAGTTAGGACAGCTTAGTTTGAATGACAACGTCTTGAATGTTTCTGATATAAGCTGTGCAAAAACAAACTTTAATGAGTTAAATAAATCTATAGCTTCAAACCACACATTGCATTAGCAGATGTACATGCTAACAACACATAACGCTGCACCATGTTTTTAGCTTGTAGAGCGGACATTTTTGGTGTGTGACACCAGCACGCAATCAGGTATTCTCAGGAGTCAGGAGTTCTCAAATTCTGCCCGAACCCGACGAGTTCGGGACGAAAATGTATGCTAATTGATCGGGCTGGGCTTGGGCTGCAAAAAAATAAAGAAAATTCAGTTTTGTCTGTGTAACTGCCGATTATTGGGTTTTTATTGGAAAGGCTGCATGCAGGCAGCAGAGAAAAGTCAGCTGGCCTGGCAGCCTCGCCCGGTTTGGACCGGGCATACATTTTCAGGCCCGTTTAGAACTCTAGATCTGATAACCGAGTGGTTAGAGTGCATCTAATCCCTGACAGTGAGTCCCCGGTTCGATTCACGGCCAGACAAAACCCCATGTATCGTTACAGCAGAGCATACACAGTACCCACAGCATGTTGTGCAGGTACCAAAACCACAGACCAAGAACTCAACCCTGACACAGTGATTTTGCAATAGCTCACCAAGAGTTTGGTTTACAGTGAAACAAACTGTTCATGTAGATAGGGAGGACTTAAATAAATACCCACATTTAATGCTGATAATACAACCTTATCGAGTCAAATTAGATACACTGCATTTGATGTTATCGTAACGCAAATGAGAGTTCTTTGCACAGATCTGAAAGAGCGTTGAGGGCGGTAGTGGTAAATTTTGGTGTTGCATGTTTTTGCTCCATCTCCTAGTAACAAAACCTCAGACCACACTTGTGTGATTGTGTGTGCCTGGGTTGAGGAGGAAGGGGGTTTTGGTTTTTTTCAGTGCTGCTGTGTCTTTACATATTTTTTAATAGTCTGGGCTTAGGGTGGAAAACGTTGCTCTCTGCATATACATTAGTATGCGTGAGGACGATAGTCATGCATTTAAAAATAGCAATTTACTCAATCTGCTCACAAACAATAAGGCGGCAAATTCATTGCATCCAACAGCGAGCATCCTCACTGAAGAAATTCTTAGTTGGTTGCTTGAGCCTAATTGTGAAGTTCAGCTGGTTTCATTTAATTTTTTTCAAATGCGTCTTCCAAGACAATTACCCATGTGCCATTGTGCAGAATGCAACAAGGATTTATTTATATGATTTATGTATCTCATGTTTAACCACTTAAGCCCTATTTTATACTACAAACTCACAACCCGTTGCCTTACATTCTAAATATATAGGGTTTAACTCATTTTCTGCCAATAACGCATATGCGTTTTTAGAAGAAAAAAAAAACATTACATTTTTCTTTTTTTATTTGACCCAAAGACCAAGGAGATATGATTTTTCGAAGATCTAGACTCCTATCCACTTCCTTGTTAACTTAAAACTTAAAAATTCTGTATCTGGGCTCCTGAGTACTTTTTTTAATTTCAATGAAAAATCTCTGGCAGACAACTGCAAAAAATCTGAAATAACTCTGGCAGATTAAGTGTTAAGTGGTAAAAAATAAATAAAAAAATAATAAAAAATTGACCACTAGGGTTCCATGAGGGTGCCAGCATTTTAGTTTACTAAGGAGCATGACATAGACTATTAAATTAAATACCTTTGTGGGAGTCCTTTTATTTTTGGAAAAAGTTCTCTCCCTTGCACTTACTGTGCACTTACTGTGGAAGACCTCCATGTGAAAGTAAGTATGACAAATAGGTACAACTATTGGCATAAGGAAATATTCAAAACGCAAACTACAGGAATGACAAGCTCAAATAAAAGAGAAGCCTATCGGTTTCGCATATCGGACCTGAAATCACAGATGAGACGAATAAGGATCAGAATTTAACCGCATGAACCCAAGGGTCCCTATTCTGTAGCGAGCATTCTGTGAAGTGCAAAGATAATTGTTGGAGCAGAAAAAAAGTCAAATAAGTACCGTAATTAAGGTTTGTCTCCAGTGAAAGCTGCTGTGCTAGTTAGACGTTTTTTCCTAACCGTATGTTTGTTCTTGAGTTCTTATCCTTACCTGTTGGTGCTACTGATCACAGCTGTAACCTTAACACTGCACTACGTTACTTTCCTCTTCTACGCCGGATTTGAACCCGGATCTCCTGCGAAAGTGCTGAAATATTTACCATTGAGCTAATAGAGCCATGGGGATAAATTGAATCTCGACCTTGGTCAAAAATCATGTCAAACCAGAAACAGGATTGTGTCAAAGGTAATGTCTCACCTAGACAAAGGATCTAAATATCTCAATAGAATAGCAGGGAGACAAAATACAACCACCCCAATTGTATTATAAGTTATATTGTATTAACATACTCAGATTGGACAAAATGACATTGTATTCATTAAAAGAAAGTTACGTAATGCCGCTTTAATCTATGGGAGACGTATATTGAGAGTATGACACATCTACCTTTTGCTTTTTTTATTTACCCGTTTAATACATTTTTCATACTGTTTTGTTTTCACTAATCCTACTACTTTAATTGAAATGACCTCCAAAATATGTCCGGGGTTGCTCAACACACGATCACTCCATTTGCCCCGAAACTTGCCACAGACTGTTAATCAGAGCTCTAGCTATAATATAGTCTTCTTTCCCCGCCTTCAATGTACTTACATATTGTACGGTTAATATAAAACTACATTTCCTACTACATCTTAACATTTTAGCCACAGCAGCTTTCCTTCCGTCCGGCCGCAGTAGATTTTTATTCGATTACCATGATGAGTCATAACCATAAGGACTTTCCAATGCAGCTACCACTACCAAATATGGACTGTGATGTCTAACTTCAATGTGTCATCATGGCATCGGGCCCTAACAAATCAGTCATCATATATGGCCATACACTTTTTTGTCCGTCAACACACAAACACTCCACTTGCCTCCAAATATGGAGCCTCCAAATATGGACTGTGATGTTTAACCTCAATGTGTCATCATAGCATTGGGCTTTAACAATCCTATCCTATCCCTACTACTTTAATTGAAATGACCGCCAAAATTTGTCCGGAGTTGGTCAACACACGAACACTCCACTTGCCCCGAAACATGCCACAGACTGTTGATCAGAGCTCTGGCTATTATTTAGGCTTCTTTCCCCACCTTCAATGTATTTAAATATTGTACGGTTAATATAAAACTACATTTCCTACTACATCTTAACATTTTAGCCACAGCAGCTTTCCTTCTTTTTGGCCGCAGCACTTATTTTTTTGATCGGGCCTAGATGTGAGGGCCGCAAAGCGGCCCAAACCTCGTCAATTTGATAGAAACATTAGTAAAAATATTAGCTGTATTTGTGTGAACAGTGTCCCTTAATCATATTTTAAACGTAGTTCTATTATGTATCACAATCATCTGAACATTATCTTTTTTACGGCGTGGCTAAAGAACAAGGCTTCTCTCTTTGAGTGTTTGCGGTTTTCCAAGGTTAACCATGACCAAATTAACATTGCAGTGCATATCAAGAGCCTTGGCCACAGCAACTGTATCAAATATGGTACTGCAACTGACGTCAGCGCTTGATTGAAGAAAATGAAACCAACCCTCTGATTTCTCCATATCAGCTATGGTTTCAGAACAAAACATTTGATTTATTTTAAAACCCAAGTCATTCAAAACTAAAGTGAAACTTAATGGGGTTTAAACACAATACAAAGCCTCTTTCCCCCCTTAACATGCTGCTTGATTTGATATTACTAGACCGGTGCGGCCTACTCTGGAACGATGCAAGTTTGAAAAGCATGCATGGAGTTCCCTGATGTCATCAGGACATGCCCCATATATGAGTTATAAGCGGTTCTGGACGAACGGATATCCAGATCGTTTGTTCTGGACAACCGCCAATCTGACTCGACACCGGGCGTGGCCCGTTGGCACTCCCTTGGGACTAAGCGCCGAATTTGAAGTCGGTCAGTCGGTCATACAGTTCTCGAGATACGTGGGGAAATGGCCCCACGAGAGTTAAAGATTGGACAGGGAGGCCATGCTGTTAGGCTCTATGTCTTGTGTTGATGCAGCATTGAACAAAACATTATCTATCCTCATGTGGGACTGCTTGGTCAAATCTGTCCCAATTATTTTGTAAAAGTGATCCTTGTTGTTTATATTAATTAATGTTAACTACATACCATGAGGATGACTAATGTAGGCCTGTGGTAGGTTTGTCATACAGCTACTATGAGACCCCTGATGGGTCAAACATATTGTTAAAAGTTTTACTATATTCAAATATATATAATAATTTTAAACTTTCGGGCTGCAGTCAGGATCTTTTCTCTTCCTTCAGTTTATTATTTGTTATTTACTGACCAAAAACCTTTCTTAACAGGGCTTTTTAGAATGCTTGGAGTTCTAATATTCAATCCACCTATGAAATGAAAGTACTACCGTGTCTGTCAAGTAACAGCATATGCATGCAACGACTTCCGATTGCAACAAAGGAGGTGCAAAGATAAGACATTTACTTTTGGTCACATTTGAATGTTAATTTTCACTTTTCTTTTCTTTTTTACTGTTCAATATTAGATTATGGAACCATTGTTTGACAACTTTATATCACCTTATGTTTTTGCGTCATTATTGCCTAAACAAATTTACACACACATGATTTAGTTGACTCATTTCAAGAAAGACCACAGACTACCAGTCATCAGACAGTTGACTAATTTCAGAGAAAGAGCACCGTCTACCTTGTGTCAAGTCCAGTGTTTGTCATTGCTGTGGGGTGCCAGGGTTGATGCGGTGGGGAGAATTTACCCACAAACTTCAATGACATACTTTACTTAATTTCGCTTGCTGTCTACTTTAAATAACTTTCAAAATTACCGCTGTCAACTAGTACTGTAGGTGTCCTACTCAACCTGGTTGGTGGTGTCGTGTAACACCGGCTACTGAGGCAAGCCTAATGCTGGGGGTTCAATGTGTAATCCATCAGTATTGTTTCAGGGATGGTGATGGATCTGGAACCTGCATGTGTTTTGGTCGCCCATATTATGTGTGGCGTTACATTTGCTTAGGGGTAAATAATGGTTTCTGCACTCTTGTTTGATGGGACTGGTAGATGTTATCCAACTGTCCCAATTACAAATACAAAAAGTAGAGCTGATGTCAAACTGGTTCCACTGAGTGCATACAAAGATTGTTTAATGCCCTAATGCAGATTTATGGAAGTTTAACAATAAACAGCATCTGTGAACAGCGGAAGATGCAGGTGGAAAACAGCCTTTTAAGATGTGTGCTTACTGCTTTTACTTTTAAGTCCATTTGCTGCGCTAATTAGTACATAGAAACTCACCCTGACAATGTCACTACTTATCCATATACCACATACGATTACTGTCCTCGTAAAATTCACCGCTTTCAAACTGGAGATTTTTTCAATTTATTTTTTATGTAATGTTTTTAATTTATTTTCTAGAATAGCAAAACTAGTATATCAACAAGCTCATAACGCCCCGCGATATGATGCGTTGAGCTTTCAGACTGGCTATTTCAGTTTTTTTTAATAATAGGGCATACTAAGTCATTTCATTATCATTTTGTGACCTCAGTTTGATAACTGATAATAGTGGCTAATATAATAGTTCATACTTTTGATTATCCGTGTGTCATGGCATGTTACATTCTGTAGTAAGAGGCAACAGTGTCATACAGATCAAAGTTTTCTTGCCCACCCAGCAGCCGTGCAGAACACACATTACTTACCCCCACCTTCTTCCTCACATCAATGAAGACACTAAAAAAAGACGCAGCCGCTTGAAGGTACATCCATACCGGACGCGATAAAAATAAATCGCGTCACTTCACTCACGATAGCTGTGTCGGTCTATTCAACTGACATCTTGTGACTTTGGTCGCAGGCTGCAGGAAGCATTGGCAATGTGTATATATAATCAGTGTGCAGGGTTTGATTTGTGAAAACAAAATGAGGATGGGACCACAAATAGCGAAAATAGCTATAAGCTCACAAAGCGATGCGACGCATCGTGAGCCATTTTCACTATTTTGAAATTACAATTTACAAAAGACACAAAAATAATCAAAAAGCAGAGCAAATGAGCACCACGTGTGCTTACCAGAGACAAACAAATTAATTCTCCCCCTCTCTCTCTCACTAGTCCAAGTGTTATATCAACAGCTCAGGAAATCCACACACAACAACAAACTACTATTCCAAATGGGTCCTGCATCAGATGTCGCTCTTTTTTTGCCTCCATGAAAATCACTTGAGTTGAACCTTTTTCAACCTGCACGATCCACTTCGCTTCGGGCGTAGAAACAAAACATTTCTCGATGTCGCATCTTTGCGTGGACTTGATATCGAACCGTGTAGCGTCCGTCGTGAACGCACCTCGACTCTGCATCTTCCATCTTGAAGACGGGCTACGTCTCAGACTGGATTGTAACATGCCACACACAGAGGGGGTGGAGCAGCGAGATAATAAGATAACAGTATTGAAATACCTGGATCTCAAGTTCTGATATCTGTTGCTGGAGTTCAGCCATAGCAGCGATGTTGTCAGCTTCTCTCAGCCTCACTGCCATCACCTCCTCCTTGCTCTGCAAGAATAAACAAAACATAAATAAATAAATACAAAAGGTAAAAGTATTTTACCCCATTTCCAGGCCTATAGCAATCATACAGTGCAATAATGAGACTCTTAAACCAGTGTGCTATCAATGCACCAAGACAGACCCGAATGAAGGTGTCATGTGACAAAAAGAACAGATCTACAAGCTAAAAACGTATCACGTAGCACTGCATTTAACCATGTTTAACCACTGCATTTAACCACGTAATGTTGGACAACATTTTTTTTATTTTGCTGCTGTCCGGCAGAAACCTCTTATCTCCATATTTGAACTTTGTTTTTTTTGTAAAATAACATCCTACTTGATCATACTACAGCGTCACACAAAAGTAGCAAAAGTAGCAGATCTGCAAGCTGGAAACGCGTCCCTTCACGCCGCATTTCCAGCTTGTTGATCTGCTACTTTTGCTACTTTTGACTTTGGGGGGAAAGTTCCTTCCTGCCCACTACTGCGGAGACTAGAGGTTTGAATGCAGTGGTCGGGCAATCCTAAAAACTAAATTGGCCGTTTTTGCGGGAGTGAAGCCAGACGGGGAGGGTGAGCTTTGTTGTTGCACTAGCGATTTCTACAGGTTGGTCAAGGGTGCCTCCTAGCAGGGGTGCTGAAATATTAGGAATTGTGTGTTCCTCCGCACACGCTAAGGTCCGTTCCAGTAAAGTTCCTCATACTGGCAGGTGAAAAGAAGAGGCAGACGATTACCTGTATATCAGAGGAGGCATGCAGTTTCAATACCTAACCTAGGACCAACCATTGTGGGTCATTTGTGATAAGATACGTCAAGTATGTGGGGAGATCAGGGAATCGGCTTAATTAATACATTAAGGGGGGAAAGGGGAAACATTTAAAAAATAAATTAAAAGGAAAGAAAATCTTCAAAAATAGCAGAGCTACAGCACGATGCATTGCGAGGTTGTAGATCGGCTATTTAGATCGGCCGTAGACATTTGGTAGAGGGAAAAAAAAGGAGGGTACCAAGTATAGACTGCTGGGTGACCCCAGTAATCAAAGTGGTTAACAGCACAATCTTTTGGTATTTACAGTCCTATATAATATAGCTAGCAATCAGTTTTTGGATCAGGGACAATAAAATATACTCAGATAGGTGCTTCAGTTTTTGTTTTGATCATCAGAACTATGGCATTTTGTCCTACATTAACAGGTACTAAACGCCACCACTCAGCAGCAGACTTGTACCTTGCATTCAATCTCAGCTTGCTTCCTCTTGATGTCCTGTAGTTGCACGTGTAGACCTTTATTTTGTGCCGTGAGTGTCTGCACACGCTCTTGGAGACTCCTCCCCTCCTGCTCGGCCCGCCGCAAGTGGTTTCCATGAATCTGATTCTGTGTGCACACAAGAGTTACATTATGAATAAGTGTTAAAATGTATTATATCATTTTGTGGATTCATCTAATGGCTCTCATAACACTGCCTTTGTTAGGAAAGCTCTTAATACTTAAAAAGAAAAAGAGAGAAAAAAAACATGTTTCAGTTTACACTGTTGGAAACATTGGACTTGGAAGATGACTGCTGCCCTCTGGTGGCCATTACCCAACAGTGCAACTAGGCCAGTCATTCTTTCTTTTAATGGTGAGCCAACAATGTATCAATTAATAACATATTGATTTTCACATTTGCAACGAACAAATAAAGCAAACAAAAGACTCATAAGTGTACAAATGTACCAAATGGACCCTTAACCATTTTGTACACTCTCACAGTTAGATGAACTATCAGGATTTGACAGTGAATTGTGGGAAATGGTGGAAGGGAAAGGTTCACCCCAAGCACGATAACTATAACGATAATTATGTGAGCGTCCACACTGAAGAACGATATGCTCTTGTAAACAATGGTACCAAACGCACGCTGCATTGGAGTGCACACAGAGGTGGGAGAGATCCCGGACTCTGTGGTGCTGAAAGACATATGCAATAGCATATGGATGGATAATCTGACTCTGTATAAATAATCTGATAATCTGAAGGAGGCGAGATAATTAGTTGTAGGCTATTCCTGTGGTAATGCCAGTTAGCCTACCAACTAGCGTTAGCTATTCATAATCGTGTCCTCATCTTTGTCCATAATACACCTCACTGATGTGATACTGAGGATGAGTGAGACCGATTGCATCCCATATTATGTCCTTCTGATGGGTTTGAATGGCTGCCAAGTGTTTCTATAGTTCATAAAAACGCTCTGAAAGGGATCCAAACGATATCGGTCACGGTCGGTTAGCGTTGTCGTTATAGTTATGGTGTGAACTCTGTCGTCCACTTGAGTTAGATCATTTAACCCATTAAGACCGGGAACGCATCTGTGTCATTTTAAGATTTCTTTGGCTATTCAATATGTATATTATTTTTTAAAGCGAACATTTTAACTCAAATCTTTGCTTCTGGGGGGTCCCTGGAACAAAATATATTGAGATGGGGATCCGCGGCCAAATACATATCATTTTGGGTGGTCTGTGACATGAAAAAAGTTTGAAAACCCACTGATATTATAGCAACAACACAAAACTTTTAGGATTTAGAAGACATTTGTAGAATCCCCAGAAGCAAAGATTTGAGTTAAAATGTTCGCTTTGAAAATATATATTCAAAGATTTGCACAAATGTTTGATGTGAATGTGAACGCTTTTTCAAAAATAGCAGATCTACAAGCTCATAGCGCAGCACTCAGTGCCGCGCTTTGAACAGCCAAAGAAATTAAAATAACACAGATGCTTTCCCGGTCTTAATGGGGGAAAAGCAACATATTTAGAGTTATCATTATAGTTATCGTGCTTGGTATAGTTATCGTGCTTGGTGTGAACAGTCCTTTTAGTGTCAGGTTAAGGACTAATCTCCGAACCTGTGTCTCAAGCTCCAGCATCCTCTGACGGGTTTCTCGGAGTTCAGCCTGGGCTTCGGCCTCACGTAGCCTCACGCTCATCAGCTCATCCTGCAGCTCGCTCAGCGTGTTCTTCCGGGGGCTGTCCTTCCACCGGCCAGCGGTGCGGGCCAAATGACGCTGGAAGAGACGGTGGGGAGGAGGGGTACAATCTGTCAGTCGGAGCACTGGTTCTCAAAGTGGTGTCCGGGGACCCCCAGTGGTCACCAGCAAAAATGTGTTAATATAGCATCAAAACCTATAAAATGTTGGAAAAATGTAAAGTTACAGTTTTGGAATATTTTTGGCACATACATGTTTTCAGATGGGGGTCAAATTAATTTGTCCTTGACATGAAAAAGATTGAAAACCACTGTTCTAGAGGCCATAAAGTGTATCCATTCCTTGTGTCCATAATAACAATGAAAACATATATTGATCAGGTTAAATATTATAAATAGATAACTGAACAGTTTTTCAGACATTTTCATTTGGTGTAAATGCAGATTCTGTATGCAACAAGGTGCATGAAATAGCTGCCTACAAACTGTGTGTGTGTGTGTGTGTGTGTGTGTGAGAGTGCGCGTGCGTTGCGTGCTCACCTGCCAGTGTTCCTCCAGGCCTCTGACCTGCTGTCTCAGCTCTTTGAGTCCAGTCAGAGCCTCCGCCTCCCTCAGCTTCACCCCTATCAGCTCCTCCTGGAGACGCACCACGTTGATGTCATCTGGTAGTGAAGTGTTCCTCTGTAAGAGAATACACACGTATTATTTAAGGCTACATTAGGCTTTCAGATAAGGCATCCAGTGATGTGATGAGCTTGTGTTCACTTTAGAATCAGGGTGGTAATTCTGATAGGCAGTATCCTGATAAAAGGTATCACAATAAAAAAAGAAAAAGGTAAAAAGAACTAAAAAGAAAAAAGTGATAACTCAAGTTCTGCTCCCCCTCTTCTATTCAGTATACCAGTGCTTCCGAAACAATGGGTCGGGCCCATTTTTGATTCGCGGAACCATTTTTATAAATAGAGTAAATAAATATCAAACAAGATTTTCAAACAAAAAATGTCTTCATATTTCAGAAAAAAAACACGCAATGCAAAAGATTTTCAGAAAAGACAAAAAAGTTCCATAATTTAAAACACTTGAAAATAGCAGAACTACAAGCGTGTGATCTTGTAGATTGGCTATTTTTACTATTAAATAAGGTTTAAGTCGTTAATGTATTTTTTGTAAGTTTCGGTCCCGGAGACAAAAAAAAAAGAAAACTTGGGAAACAATACACAGTATGCAACACACACACATTTGTGGAAGACTGTATGATGTATTGTATCGGCACGTATGAGGTTTGAACACACACCCTCTCCATGTCCAAGATCTTGTCCTGCATCTCCTTGAGTGCACACTGCGATTCAGCCTCCTTCAGCCTGGCCTGGACCAGCTCCCTCTCCAACTGTAGGATGAAGTCCTCTGTGTACCGCTGGTTGCTTTTCTGCAGCAGACACCTCAACGTCAGAAAACCACACCAACATAGTCCATAATATCTACTGTGTCTGCTCAAGCCTGGACATTATCCAGGGACAAAATCTTCCATTACCAACAATATAGCAAGAGGCATTTCTTAAAAAAAGAACGCCACAAAAATGCATTTTAAATGTCAACAGCTTGTGCCATGTTATTTTGAATGCGTTACAAAATCAGAAAACACACATCTCGCCATAGACACAGAGCTCACTTCACCTCTGATTTCAACTGACACCAACAAACTATCCTTTGTGCATTCACTTCAAAATAAATATTTAATAGCCGCTTACGGCAGAGCAAGGCAGCGAATTATGTAAAACATAATTGTATTCACTGCACACATTAGCATCTTGGATCAGGTCATCAATAATTGAGAATATTGCGATGTCTGTTTGGTCAATGGTTATGCACCGATGACAGATTCCGGCTGGCTGAGAACAACAAGGCGTCGGCGCCTTGGCGGTGTTAAATCCTACAAGCCGATCACACATCTGCTTACAAATTCATGAATACATTTCTAGAGATGCCGAACACTGCAAATGGTAGCTGAGATGTGTGGAACACTGTGTCCCGATGTGAAGTCATGCATGCCAAAGGAGATCATTATGCACAACCGGTGTGCAGAGTGGGGAGAGAAACCACATCCGTGCCTTTCCGGGCGATTCTGTCATTAGGCGAGAAGCAGCTTCGATTTGCTGTTGTTTGTTTTTTTCCATTTCATGAAATAGTAACGATGAAGAGAAGGAGGGAAAAAGCATGGCAAATTCAAACTTTTACAGAAAACAACAATACGAAACATTGTATCTCAACAAGTCTCAACAACAGTCGGTCTGAGGTTTCACGTTGCAAACACAATGGTCTGTCAAAAGAAAACCTCGGTGTCACAATAACAGGTTTGTCGTGTCACTCTGTGGATCGTGTTGTCAGGTCGAAGGGTTGTTTAGGGCTTTGCCTCTAGTCTGCTATCACCTGCCAAGCTGGGTTGACTGTGGCCCTTTCCTTACCGCTTTAGACTGCTGCTGCTGCGGTTGCTGCTGCTGGAGCTGCCTGATGGTATTTTGGGCCTGCTCCAGTTGAGCAGTTGATTCTTCGCAGTGCTGTTTGACCGTGGCCAGCTCCCGTTTGACCAGGTAGCTCTCCTCTGCCTCCTGGGCACGAGTCACTTGTCCCTTGGGGACATAGCCAACCGAGGGGTGATGGGGTGAGCGCGGTGAAAGGGGTGAAAACAGAACGGTCGGGCAAAATGAAAGGATGGAGAACAGAGGGACTTGGGGGATCTCAAGCACATGCTGTTGGTTTGGAGGGGTTGATTTGTTTAGATGAATTCCTGACCATGATTTGTGATTATTGTGAGTTTTGTGATATGCTGTGATGTGGTGTTACATGCACTTACTCAGTAGTGGTTATTGCTAATGAGATCTGCTAGGGTTAGTTTTATTTCTCTTATCCAGAATGTTGAGAATCTCTTTGTTAGTCATTTTTTAAGATACTCATCATCGTTATCATAATTTTGTCAATTTTAAAAGTGCAAAAGAGGAGCATGCAATGCCAAAAAAGCTAAATCATTTTAAGGAGGGTAAAGGTTCAATAAAGGTGATAAGGACGAGAAAATAGGCAATATACCTGGATCAATCTATCTGCCAAGGAAGCACTTTCCTACAAAACAGAAATATCAACAAGAGAGCAGAGAGAGAGAGAGAAAGACAGAATACAGAGGACAGGTTGTAACACAAAAAAAGAGGAACAATTGATTGTTGTAGAGAAGATAGGCAATGTTCCTCTCCCTTCCCGTTTGGACAAAAACTGATTGTAGAACTTGAAAAACAAATCAACTTTTGTTAGCGTTCAGAAAAGGAACATTGCCATCAGGTGTGGTGACAAGATTGTGAATAAGGTGGTGACAGTGTGGAAATTACACGTAGATGGTGTTGAAAAACACAGTGACGCATTTCACACAGGCAAAGCACAGGACAGCTAACAGCAAGAAGAGCCCAGAGGAGAAAGCGCAGTGAGACATCGGCACTAATATAGTGTTTAGGAGCCATGCTTGTTTGAACGCAACGGAGGGTCCATTGCTTTTAAGTGTCGGTCATCCAATCTTTTGAATGATCTTACATTAGCAAATGTATATAATGAATAAGAGACCAGAGTGAAGCAACCTTGAACTCGCTTAAAAATACGTCTCCAGGCAAAGTCTCCTTTGTGACGGACACCCTTGCATATCCACTGCAGAGACCTCATGCGTGGCACTTGCACCAGGCAGTGGCAGCACCCATTCGTGCCATACAGCGCATACAGGAGCACAATGAATGAATGATACAAACAGCGCACCTTAGCATGCAGTGCTCCGTATCATCTCCACCAATGTGTGTTAAGCGTTCACTTTCGCATTCCAGACAAAGCATGTTAACAGTCGCTGCTTTGAGTTAGAGGTGTCCAGAAGAATTACATAATTCCCTGCGTGTAAATACAGTACGTGAGCCACACACATTCATCATAACAGAGGCAACTTGCATTCCCATGGCCAACTTCTGTTTTAAGATATTAAATAATACAAAACCTCTGAACATAGAGGAAGTTATCATAAGGGTAGTTGCAACAAAGTATAAACCAGTGTTTAGTTGAATGGGTTTCAACAAGTATAGCGTGGTTAGTGAAGATGTGACTCCACGTGTCTCAGCGGTCAACCGGATACGCAATTGCATACATATGAACAAACACTGGATGGGTTAATGCAACAATGTTGGTGATCTCAAAGTGAATGGCATGACAGTGCATGACTGGTGCATGTACTGCCATTGTCGTTAGGTAACCCAGATTGTACTCACTTTCTCCAATGTATCTATCCTCTGCTTCAGGAGCCTGTTCTCTGTTCGCAACCTCTGTGTAACAAAAACAAAGAAAACGAGGTCAGTAACGATAAACGGTTTACAATGTAGTGCATCATTGCGCATTGAGTTTATATCCGATGCTCTGTAAATATATTTATCCATGTCTAATGCTATACGCGTGGAATGTGTTTTGGCTCGTGTAGATGGACACACGCTCAATATAAGTTACACACAGACCCAATAGCACTGTCTAAACAGTGTTTCAAAGACTTTCAGCATGTGCCGATTATTTTTCTATGATTTCAACACAGATTTGTTTTTCACAATGTAGCCTTATCAGGGTAAAAATACGATACTTCCCTTGGACGCACTCATAGTGAGTTTACTGCATCCCTTTGGATGATTTTGTGTCAGAGATGCAGGACATAGTGTTCAACATCACTGCAGGATTTCCTAAATGAAAATCTTGTCAATCTAATTACATCCCAAAAGTTTTATCATTTTATTTTGTTGTTTGATATGTCATGGCCTGTTTCTCTGCGCTCACCTTAATCTCCACCTGTTCCTCCATCTCTTTACTTTTGATTGTAGTGTATTCCTTTTCCAACCTGAAATAATAAACATGTGACAGAAAACATTCATAAAATAAGAATCTCGTGGAGTCACATGAACAATTTCAAGAAACTGTAAGCCAACACCACTTATTATTTGGGGGAATAAAAAGTTTCAGTGTGACTAGTCTTCCAGCACATGATTCACAATTCCAGTGTCAAGGTATAGTAGGGGTAAAAAGCTTCTGCAGTTATGCAAATGGCAGGACTCACTTCTTCATCTTCTTGGCATTGTACTTGACTTGATAGGCAGCCTGGATGACCTTGTCTGGCCCGCTGTCCAGCTGATGTGGGATGACCTTCTGAAAGTGCTGGAGTGCAGCAAGGAAAAAGAGAGACTGGATGAGAGCCATGTACCATATACCACTTGCTTTACAAATGCTGTGGTAAGGTGTTCTTTTGCCACCAAAATGTCAGTATGCGCATTGGGAGCACACATATATCAATCAATTTAATGTGGTGGTGAGAGTTTATGCTGATTGTGAGCATGGGTTCATGAGAGTTCACAAACATTCACAGGAGCACAAATGTTGCTTAGTGGTTATGCCTGGTTACCTGTAACATTCCCTCCATGTCGAGCTGTATCAGTTCTGTCTGGTTCATTTGGAGGATGGCCAGCCCTACACGGAACACAATCTCCAGACCCTAAAAAAACAAAATATCACCAGTCATCACTTGGAATTCTTACAATAGCTTCCACAGGTTCGATGACTGTGGAAATTCCACAGGTTCAAAAATAGCTGATTTACAAGCTCAAGTGATCTTCTTGTAGTTATTTTCATTTGGTGTAGAGGGGAAAGGGGAGAGGACCAAGTATAGACCCCTGGGGGACCCTGATCAACGAAGTATATAGGGTTTAAGTGGTTAAATGATAACACAAAATGTATACTCAGATATTTAACATTATGTTTATTTTCAGTATCTGTCAAAAGTGTAATCTCTTCTGCCTCCCCTTTAAACTGTTATTCTTAAGACTAAGTGTATAGAAAAGACATAAAACAAGTATGTACATTATTGAATAGTGTAATTAAGGAAGATTAGAGAGATCATGACAAAATGGAGACAATACTAAATATAAACATTTGGTCCATAAATATGTTGACACAAATTGACTAAACTTGTCTTTGTTTTTGTTTTTGCCAACAGGTGGCGCTAACGGACAACAAATTGTCTATTCTCCATTGGTTGTTGCTTGCTTACATCTTGTATTTGATCAGCAGGTATTAACAATTAACAAACTTTTTAATCAAAATGTTCTCGTTTTATTTGTTTTTTTAATAAATACTCAAAATGGGGATTTACGGTCTCTACAAACTGACCTCACACATGAAGATGTCGAAGATCCTGGTGGCAACGGGCAGTGGGAAGGAGGTGAGGAAGATTGTGAGGAACCAGGAGGAGGCGTACATGGACGTGTGGAAGCTCTGCGCCTGGAAATGCACATGGAGCTCCGGCAGATGCTCCTGCATGAAGTTGTAAGAAATCATTTCCCAGAACTTCACAATAACATGCCCCTGCAGTGTTTTAATTTGTCATAATACGGCTCCTACCTGGATCATACACTCAAACTGGTACATGCAGAGTCCCAGCTCAGCCATGCTGGGTTTGAAGAGCTCCCGCAACCTGTAGTCCTGCATCAGCTTCACAAACACACAGAACGCCTCCTCTTCTGGCATCTAGAGAAGAAAACATTACAGTATTCAAACACCCGCTCTCTCATCCAGCAATACAAATATGTATAAACGGATGCTGGAGAATTTGCCGGAAGGCGATAACAAATCAGTGTCTCCAAGGAAACAGTTTGTGTGTGTCGAAGGCATAATTGGGATTACCTGCATGAGCAGCAGTCCCACAATGAAAGCACTCCCCTGGCAATAGCCGACCTCACGGTCCACCAGAGAATAAGCCTGAGACAACAGAAAGGGATGTGAGTAAGTATCAGTGATGGTCTCAGGAGCACAGCTGGTTTCACATGAGAAAGTACACAGACATGGACTGCTGGTCAAGTTATTTGTGTGTGTGTGTGTGTGTGTGTGTGTGTGTGTGTGTGTGTGTGTGTGTGTGTGTGTGTGTGTGTGTGTGTGTGTGTGTGTGTGTGTGTGTGTGTGTGTGTGTGTGTGTGTGTGTGTGTGTGTGTGTGTGTGTGTGTGTGTGTGTGTGTGTTCTCATGACATAGGCCACATTTGAGGACAAACGTTGGACATCAAACCATTTGAGTGGGGATGCCATGTTTCTTTGGGAACAAAACTGGTGTCCCAAATTGTATTTTATTGTATTTTTATAAGCGTAGGGTATGGGTATCGTGTGTGTGTGTGTGTGTGTGTGTGTGTGTGTGTGTGAGAGAAACCTAAACCAAACAATACACTCAGAACCTTTGTGCAAAAATGGCATTACTTGTGGCGTTGAATTGGAGTGAAATAGCAACCAACTGGTCAAGCTCATACAGATACGAATGCGTTTCACTGGGGAGAACGCCGAAGAAAATTACCTTCATGACATTGAAGAGCACCTCCTGTCCCATGCAGTCTTTCTCCTTGAAGAAGTCATGTTCTGGGTACGTGCGCGCTATGTCCCTGCGAATCAGCTTCTCACAGGGCGAAGTCATCTTCAGGAGCTCCGAGTACTGATCTTTGATGGGCATGTTCTGGGCATTGCAGAGAAGTTGCCATACTATCGCCCGAAAGTGATGAGGAATCCCTTTTCTGACAAGGTCCTGTGTGGGATAATGAGAAAATTACCCATTAAGGAAAACTATCAAACTCAAACCCTGCAAGGCCTAGATTGTAAAAGACATTTCTAAAAATGTACATGTTTTGAACAGGAGAACCGGCTGGCCTCCACCAGGGAATACAACACAGACCAGTTTTATTTATATCAGGATACAGCCATGCGTCTGTTCATGCCGTCATGCTCTAATATGTTATCCCATTCTAGCACGGGATGTTCCACATGATAACACAATTTTCCGCCACTAAATAATCTTGTCAGCGAGGTGTCCTGCAGCGCGAAATGTTTTCCTTGCATATTATTGCCGATATAACTCCATCATTAATCCCATTTCTGAGAGGGAACACTGGCTTGTGCAGCTGTGAGTGTGGCGTGGGTGTGTGTGTGTGCATATGTGCATCTGGTACATGCAGGGTGTATCTGGATCAGAGGTCCACCCATGCAGGCTTTCAGCAGGGGATCTCTCGCCCCTCTCGCTGAGGTCAGCCAAGACAGGCCGAGCCTTGTGCTGGAACAATAAACCGTCTCACATCCTGTCTTGTCTGAGAGAGAAAGCTGAACTCTGTGCCACACTCGCTGCTCATTCTGTCACCCTCGTCTTCCCAGCCCACCGACACTGTGCGATAGTCTCTCTCTCACTCACACACCGATGTAAGTGGAAACTCATGAATTACGCATTCATGTAAGACATCTGGAGCCATCGCTGACGCCTACCCATGTTACTGCGCTACAGTAAACCAGGTCTGCCTTTACTAGTGCATATTCACTTGGTTTTGCTAGAACGAGAGGCTTCTCTGCCAGAGCAGTGGAAAAGCAAGTCCAGAGGGCAAAACGAGATGCATTGAATACATGAATACATCATTAATAGGTTAAAAAGAGAGACGAGTTTTGCTGACAGGGAAGAAAAGAAAAAAGTTGGAGGTTCCGCTCCACCCCCCATGCAGCTAAAAACATGCTGAGGGGAAGAGAAAACCAACTGACCAACTGTTTCAGAGAAGGAATTGGTGATGATTAATATCACAGGCCAGTTGTAGCCATCTGGTCATGAACTTACACAACAACACATCTATTATTGACAACTTGCGATGCAGTTGCTTTACTACACTTCCCCCGGTTACAAAGACACCTACTGTATGTACACACATCTTTTGAGCACCTCGACATTCACATAGTGTACTTATGCAATGCACAACTTGTGATCAGATCAAATTACAAACCGATAGTTCTTTAACATGGATTGGAGAGAAACAAGTTCTCATGAGCCTATTTATACGATCACATGAACAAGTGACCCAAATTGAGTTTCAAATGTCAAGAACTAAAATAATAAAGTTCAAGGACAACACTGAGGCACTACACACACACATGCACAAACTTAGCCTCAGGAATTACTTTTAAACTGAGTAAGTAAACAGTCCGACAGATAGGGGAATTGTTTGGTTCAGTGCCAGAGGTAAAAGTTTGAGGCATAACTTTGTAGGGCCAGAGATTCCAAGTACAGTCTAACTTAAAGGATGAGCCCTTTAGACAAACAAAATCATTGTTCAATGGGAAATGTGTCCAAATTTGCTATTTGCAACTTCAGTTGTGAATTTTTGTCTTTGTTCCATATTATAGAATGAAAGGTTATGTGTTTGACTGCTGTGAGTGTGTACACAAAGATGACTGCTTGTTGGGTTCAGACAACTTGTGGTGAACAGACTTCTATTATCCCATTAATCAAATAATAAATAAATTGTCTGGTTAATCGATTAAGAGATAAAAGTCCTAAAAACGGTAGTTCAAAATAATCTCAGTTAATGAATATGTATTAGTATTTGCAGTTGCTGAGTAGCATGCCTGACTTTGGATAACAACATCGGTGACCTGAGGTCAAACGTGCCTCCCTGAGCTCATAATCCAGCCTAAGCGGGAGCACACAGGACCAGAGTTGGTCAGTAACGAAGTACATTTACTTGAGTACTGTACTTAAAGACAGGGCAAGTGATATTTAAGCTCTATATTCTGAGAGTAATCATCGCTATAGAGTGTTTGTTCAATAACAGGGGTCTCTCCACCTCTCCTGCTCTTTTATAAACAGAAAATACATTTCAGTGGCGCAGTGGTAAAGTACCTTCTGTGCCCACCACCGCGGACTCTGGGGGTTCAAATCCACCGTGGTGCATCTGGCTTTGTCGAGCGTCTATATTAGTGTTTCTCAACGGGGGGCGTCACATCCCCCCAGGCGGCATTCAGAGAACATTGGGCGGCGGGCGGCTGTGCATCATGCATTAACCACTATTTTATACTTTCAAAATGTTTTCAAAACTAAAGCTCAAAAAACATTGATAATTATAATTTCTACTTTGGAATACTTGAATATTTTCTTGAATAATATTTTTAAAAGCCAGTACCCCAGTACTCTAACTCAAGTACAACTTTGACTCACTGAGCAACCTTCACTTGGGTAAATTACTAATAGTTGACCAGGAGTAGACTTTACTTTGACTCACGTCCTGGGTTTGAGTACTTTGTCCGCCACTGGTCTCCACTCACCTTGAGCTGCTTCTCCTTCTTCTTGCGCACGTCCTCCCACTCGTTGACGATGCGTCCCCAGAGGATCCAGGTGTCCTCCTCCAGGTGGGAGAGGTTGGAGGAGGCAGAGGAGCTGGACACCAGTGAGGAGCCACTGTTTCGCCTCGAGCCGTTCACCGACTTCAGCGACTTGCTGTCCGTCTCCAACAGCCTGTGTAGGGTACAGTCATAACATAAGTGTGTGAGACATGATGAGAGAACCTTTCATTCATAAATCCGCAGCTTTTAATTTAAAAAATCAGCTTACAATCTTCCCACTGTGTTTCAATGAGGGTAGGGGGGTTGAGACGAACGTGTCGAGAAAAAGGAATTTGGCCCTGTTCTTCAAAACAATTGTAAGTGTTATACACAAATTCAACACAAAGTGTTGTTGCACCCCATAAATAGTATGCACTAACTGTCTCTTCCACCAATGGCTGTCTCTCAATGTCAACTCATGACTGTTAAGCTGCTGAATAAGTGCTGAGTAAAAACTGTAACATAAAAGTTGAATGTTTCCTTCAATGGCACCGTAGGGAAGCATAAGTTAAAAACAAACCAAAAACCCCTCAATCAAAAGTGAGGCAAGAAAAAAAACAGTGAATACACAGTCACAGTTGAAACAATGAGAGTGTACATTTTTACACCTTTTAAGTTAAATTAACACTAAGTTTTGACTGTATATAAAATGGTTGTGTGCATGTTGTCAATACAGTGTACGTTTAGTGAACGTGTAGTTTATACTGAGAAAATGTTCCAGTGACTGAAGCTGAGCATGAATCCAAACAGAGCTGAGGAGCAGAGCCACTCATTTATAGTGCAGTGCTAAAAATGTTCAAGCTCATTTAAAAAGATAGATTTTCCTGTGATGTTATACATGACCCCAAAGTGACTTACGGCTAATTTGTAGCTACTCCATGGTACAATGATGTCACTTGCCAAAAATAACTGATCTACAAGTAATAACGTGTCACAGTGTCGTTACGTGTTGTTAGCTTACAGAACAGTTATTTTTGGCAAGCGATACCCTCATGTGATTAAGTATAAATTAAGCTTTAGGCCTGCAATGAGCGGACAAATATTAACAACCCCACCCCAGAACAAAAAAAACATACAGGCCAATCACAGGCCAGTTAAGACAGCAGCGTTCTCGACTCCATGACACATAACGTAATTAAATGTTTTGACAAGTCATATCAACAGTTAAAGTGGTATGTTGAAGACAAAACCTGCGAGCCAGGCGTGTCGTACTTCAACACGCTAACCTTGTACCGTACTAGTTTGTCACTAGAGCTGCCGACAGTGTTGACCTGTTCCCAGGATCAGCCTACAGAGAGGAAAGTGTGGCTCCTGGGCTGTTACAGTACTCTGCAGAGAAACCCATGGCAGGCAGGCAGGCACACAAAGGCTCAGACACCTGATCTCGGAAAATGTGGGGGGGGAAGGGGCCCTCTCGGCTGCAGCGGGTGACGTCACCGGGGAGTGCTCCCTGCCTGGCTCGGGTTACAGCCAAATTTGGGTCACGAAGGGAGGGGAACAAATGCAATGCATGTCCCTATGAGCACAGCATGCGTGTCCAGTATAGGGGTTGGATGAACGGTGGTGAATAATCTGGGCGTGATGTAGCCTGTTGTTAAGGCCCTTGCACACAGAGTCAGATTTTTTTCACACAATGTTTTTATTTTTATGAACACACTTCTCTATGACCTCTTTCACATCTAATTGTCATCCGACGAGTGGTGCGTCATTTTTTGTTGTTGTTTGATTCCTGCGTTTATCAAAACTGATTGACAATTATCTGTGTGCATGATCCAGGCCTTTACGGAGGAAATTAAAACTACAATATCAGTGTAGCCCTGGATGATTCACTTTTAGGGTGGGAGGGAATTCCAATTCCCCGTGCTACACAGCCCCCAAGAAAACATCATACTCGTCATACAAGTGAGCCATCTGGAAGCAAAATGGGCCACAGTAGTCCTTATACACTCACATCGCAATCTCTCAACTGCCATCTCTTTCACGCATGTGGTTAACCCACATCAGCTGAACATCCACATTGGAGTACTGACCTGCGCTGCACATGAACCTGACTTTATTTAACCTACAGTAGAGGGCCTCACAGGGGCTCTGCAAATAATTCACCAGTAGTCAAACAACTTAAGACTAGTTCAAAGCTGTACACAGAAACAAAAGGTGAAATAATTTAGGTGACCACTGTTTGGAATAACAATCTCTCCATTTTAAAGTTACAACAGCTAACCGATGAACAGAACCAAAACAATGTTAGTCCTACATCGTGTTAACTTAAACCCTATATGTAGTTGCCCGTATTGCTAGGCCTCCTCTTTTTTTCACTCTACACTATCCATCTAGCCGATCTACCAGCTCACAACATGTCACTTTGCGACACGTTGTGCTCGTATATCTGCTATTTTAGCTAAATGTTCACTCCAGAGTAAGGATGCTTGTGTTCAAGTGGTTAAAGAAGGCAACACTCTCCCTCTTCCATCGTGAAGTTGGCTATCTATTATTGCTGTAGACTGACATACCAAAAGTAAAGAAAAGACAGACGCCTTCTTACCAAGATAAGTTCATGGTGTACTCCTCATATCTTCTGTTTTCTAGGGATTCCTGAGTAGCAACATGCCTGGCTGACAGATTGACACAGTAAATGCGGGACTCCCGTCCCTTGTCTTTTTCACACTAGTGACCAGTGTGGCTATGTCTCTTATCTGGTCTGTAGGGTACAAAGGCCCATTGGTGATCGAGTGTGGGAGGGCACATCACTCTGTTAACATATGAAAACATCACTGCCCTTTACACCTACTACTATGTGCCACACCGGCAGTCACTTTGCTGTGTGTGTGTGTGTGTGTGTGTTACTACGTCCTGTGACCAAATCTGTCTCAAGACCGATTCTCTCCATCAGCAGTCTATCTCCGCTAGAAGATTCATGCATTTGCCCCCCCCCCCCCCCCCGTGTGTGCGTGTCTGTTGCAAATCTTGCATAGTACTGGTCTGATTACCGTTATTTCTTGTGCCTGCTCCCAGCAGGCCAAATACTTCAATTCCCTAATATTTTTCAAATCGCTCAATAACAACAACTGTCATTTTAGTGAATTCACAATCACTGGCCTGATGGTGGTGCCAGAGGACAGGTCACGGGGGTCACCAAAATCAATAGGTTTCTTCCTCTTGAGTGCAGTAAATTTGTCAATACACTCAGCCATCAGTTAACCACATGAACCCTAGCGACCATATCGTCTCAGTGCATAATTGTAGTCCAGGTGTCATACACGTTTCCTTGTTGCGGTTCAGTGTCCCATAGCTTCATTTAATTAGCTCAGCAGCAGATTTAAACGGGAAACATAAATTACACCTTCATGTGTGTTTCCTGTTCAAATATGCTTCTGAGACAATCAAATCAACCAGCCTTTTTTTTGCACTGGCAGATTCGTCTGCTTTTCCAGACTAGCGAAAACAAAACATTTGGCCAAAATAGAACATTCAGCTAAAACAACAGCTCACAACACGCTGTGTTGCAACACGTTGTGCACTTAAGTGATTAAGATATGCCAATGTCACACAGAGGCAAAATCATTACCATCTTCTTGGCAGAGGTAACAAAGCAGAAATGCCTTCAAAATAGTAATAAAAATGGAAATAATCATTAAAGATCATGAAAATATTATCCCTATATTTAAAAGGCAACTGTTGTCATATTCCAAAAGAATGAATGGGATTTAATGAGAAGACAGCATTGTCAGTCATAGGGAAAGCATGTCAACAAAGACATGTGCCTGGTGAAAGAGCCCAGCTGTGGTCCCACTTGTCGGGGTGGAGGCAGGGGTCAAATGGCACCCGAACTATGAACCTCTAAGGCCAGATGCCTTATGTCCACCTTTTGATGAAGGACACAACCCAGAGCACCATAAAGGGCCAAATGGATGTCCCCTCCCCAGCTCTGTCTTATCTTCCCTTATCAAGGGGGTGTCATTCTGGAACTGTGTACCAGGGACTGCTGTAGGCCCACAGATGACATGAGTCACCCTCTTCAATCAAAGCGCTTCACCTCGCACACACACACACACACACACACACACACACACACACACACACACACACACACACACACACACACACACACACACACACACACACACACACACACACACACACACACACACACACACACACACACACACACACACACACACACACACACACACACTACTGCTCCTCGTCTATCACTGGAGGTAATTGTGAACCCAACCCCCTAATTTTGGAACCACTCAGTCTGGTTTCCATGCCAACACTGAGAGCACAGGATAAGAGCCATCATGGGGGAGGAATTCATACAGCAGGAGACAGAAAAGTGTTCGTCTCACCCTCTAACAGTCCTTTAATGAACAGCTAAGGAGAAGGAAAGTGTTGCTTCATTGCTTTTTCAGTTTGCGAGGGACTCAGTGAGGACTATTGTGGCTATTGGATTACCAAATCAATACTATGACTTTCCCATTACTTGTAGTACAAACAGACAGTACAGTTGTGTGAAAACAATATCAAAACCTCATATCTCCCCTTACAGCACCGTTGTAGGAATTCTTTCATTCCATTTTGGGAACATATGGGAATGTTTGATCACAAAATGTTTTACTTTTTATTACTAAGAATTATTACTTCTGGTGGACAGGACAAGAGAACTAAAATCTCTTTGAAAACACCCACACCCAGATAAGCAGCAGACTCACAAATGCAAGGGTGGGGAAATCAAGTTCAACCGTAAACTGTTTGAGCCACACAAAATAAGTTGCCCCAAAAGTTGACCTTTGAAGTTAACCATTGAACTTTAGATTATAAGCCTAGTTGTCATAACATTTAACAATATTTGTCATAACATTTGTACGTGTGTACCTCTGAACGTTGCCAGGCAAAGCGAGCAGATTTTGCTTACCGGTTCTGCTCCTCAAGCTTGGCGAGCAGCTCCAATTCATCGGGGCTGAGCTGGGCGGGCGAGGACGGCGAGAGCGTCGGCGAAGATAGCGACGTGGAGGAGGCGGCGGCAGTGGTCGGCAAGGACATGGGCGGGGCCACCTGGCTAGCCATCTGACTGACCGTGTGTGACACCGAGTTCTTCACCCATGCGAGAGTAGAACTCAGCTTGCCTGCAACCTTGTCTGTCGCCACCTGCAGAGAAGCCGTAGAGAAGAGCCACTGAGCATTTCACAGTGAATGTGATTTCAAAACGGTACTTTGCCAACATCAATCTGCACCCAAGAGAACATCCATTAACTATAAGATAATTTTTATAAAGAACCATAGGGTACTTATTCCCCTGAATGTTTGCTGCTTATGATTATAATTTATGTATTCATATTTATCACTGATATTTCCAAAGATATAAAATAAACTGTAGTGGAAGAGATGAAAGAGAAAGCTTTTGTGTTAAGTTGGGCACGTAATGTATACAGGGAACCACTAAACAAATAGACTATTACCAATCTCCAAGTCTTTCCTCTTTAGCTAGCCAGTAGCTTCCTACTAGTTTGTTGTTGCTGGCAAAAAAAAAAGTATGCACAGGTAGAGAAACTAGTAGAGAACATGATTTATATCACATGAATGTAAAATCTAGAGACTACTTGGGTGTACATTTGAACGTTTAAGATGCAAATTACAGTGGTGTTGTACTAGACAGTCTGTGGGAAATAGGCAGAGTAATAGCTGTGGTGAATATAAAGCCTCTGTTAAGGCACAGAGCTGGAGAGGCTTTAATCAACACGTCTAAACTAGTGACTATGGGAAGGAAAATAAATTAAGACGCTAATTAAACACACTTGGAAACATAAGGTATGTTATGCAACCAGACAGACACATGATGCTGGGGGGAAAAAACGGACTCATGGTGGCATTTGATCTGTCAGACTGTGTTTCGGCACGGCACAGACATTGTTTTAGGCTGAGCAAAGCAATTCAGCTTAGCAGACAAATTGATATGCAAGTGAGAGTTTGTGCTTAGACCACACAATGTGGTTTTGTTTTGTTTCCGAATCAATCAGGCAGGCCAAATATCTAATACACAAGACAGTAAGTGACTAAACCATTACTGAAAGTGAGCCACTAAAAACACCACCAAAAGTCAAATGAAAAAACCTAACTGCTATATTTAAGGTGATATGGTGATCTGTACATTCCTACCTGTAGAGAGTTGCTATTTGAAATTAGCCGACATCAGAAACCTTTGCCTATTGGCCTGTTCCATGAAGAATGCGTGTTCAGCCAAACGCACAGAAAAAAACATACAAAATTAAATGTGGTGAACTCGCAGCTTTTTCCAAAGACAATCCCTCAAGAGGCTTCGTCTTTGGTCTTTGTCTTGCTTTGTTTTCTCTGTTCTTTAGGCGTGCTGGCCCCGAGTCATATGGTGATCATACTGTCACAAAGGGTCAAAGTGCTCTACCAAAGATAGGCCTGCCCTTACAGGAGACTGCTCAAATCAGCATGCAGCAGGAACTGCAGTGCTGTACTCAGCAAGACGCTGAGTGTGGAATCCACCTCACAGCAGATCTGAGAGGAAACGGGGAATTTGTATTGTCACTTGTCTATGAGCTGAGCACGAGTCACCAGGCCTAAACTTTCACACTCCTACAGCAGGAAGTGGTGATGCCGCCAGCCCGCCACCAGGCAGAAAAAAAAAATCAGACTCATCCCGCCTGTAATGGCAAGGAATGATGAGTCATACATATACTAAATTGTGACTGTCGTAGTAAAGTCACAAACAACTAACCATCTGAGAGAGTGAGAGACAGAGAGACAGATATTTGGGTTATCCTGTGGAAAGTGTAATGTGCTACAAACAATACAATGTTAGCCTGGCTCCAGACCATAGACCCCGCCCACTCTACTGAGTGGACGGAAGCTTCGGTCTGATAATCAGGCTAGTACAACGTTGCTGCTGCTGGAGAGCAAATTAAAGTCCACTCAGCTCAGCTGCCTCCCTGCACACAGCCCAGACAGAGTGACTTTGCTATTGCACAGCAAACACTTACAACATGGAGACATTCCACATATGGAGCCTCCAGAAGTGTTATTGTGATATGGTACTAACTATACATATGCTACATTATGCTCTGCCAAACTTAGCCAATATTACACAATCCGTTTTGTCAGCACATACTCTATAAAGGGCGGTCCACACCAAGCACTAGAACTATATAGTTATTTTTTAATCGTTTTAAGGCAAGTGGATGGCAGAGTACCCAACACAACTATAATGACAACAGTGATGAAAGTGATGTGTAGTACTTGGTGTGGACGGCCATTACGTTAAATTCTTGGAGGAAATGGGTGTTATTCCCGAAACAACAACAAGGGCTAGTCAGAGGTACAGAGAAAAAGAGGCCATGTGAAGTGATGGAGTGGAGTTTAAGAATATCTACAGAGTACATATTACACTTAAACCCTATATACTTAGTCGACCAGGGTCCCCCAGGGGTCTATTCTTGGTCCCTTCCTTTATTCCCTCAACACTAAATCTCTTCACAGCTAATAGCTGATCTATAAGCTCACAACACAATCGCAACGTGCTGTGAGCTTGTACCTGTAAAATTTGATTTTTACAGAATGTTCACCCCCAGAATAGGGATGCTAGGGTTCATGTGGTTAACTCGCTGTGATGGTGGTGATGGTAGGAGATGGGAGGTGTGGTTCTGTGCGGTTACATATTGCCTCAAATCTTGCCACAAACACCATCTGCTTTTGTTGCATAAGAATGAAAACTGCTCTCGCTAAGGGTGACAGTGACACAAGTTAGGTCCTTAAATGACGGGGCATAAGCCAATCTGACCCGATCTAAAGGTTTTTCTGAGAATGAGGATTATTCTACTAAAGCAGAATGAAACTTTGATCAAGCAGAACCAGATAATATTTCAAGAGGACACAACAGATACCAATGTGACTAGTTAGGCCTCAGTGACACTTTGGAAGTCATCTTTGTAAGAATTGTGTCATATAGGCTTAGGCTATTATATTTATAACTTAATCTTAGGGTATGTCACTTTTCTTCTATGAAACACAAGGATACAGAATGTTATAATTTCTGCAATTTGGGGAAAACCCATATGTTCTTCTTCATACCTGACATGGTTTCCAAAAACAAGCTTGTTTAATTCAAATATATATACACACACTTTTGCCCTATCACAATAGAGCGTCGCAGTTCCCGCCCACTTCCAGTTGCCGGAAGTAAATACTCAATGCATTTTTCCCATTGACTTTTCCGAAAATATTTATATAAATTAATTTAAGCCTAGAATCAAGCTATCCAGGATCCTGGTGAATCATGACCATAAAACGTTTGATTCTGTGAAAAAAACTTTTTGAAAACGGCAAAACAAAGGGTATTTATTAAACATAGTATATCATATCATTAAATATAAATTTAAAAAATCACAGAAAAAAAGGTTTTATGGTCATGATTCACCAGAATCCTGGATGGCTTGATTCTAGGCTTAAATTCATTGATATAACTATTTTTGGAAAAGTCAATGGGAAAAATGCATTGAGTATTTACTTCCGGCACCCGGATTCTGCGCAACTGCGATGCTCTATTGTATTTCCATGAGGAGCAACCCAGGGATTTACAATAACAGGAAATGGTTTACAGCTTTGCTTCTAAAATATTACACTGCTAGAAAAACTAAATCAATTATAACACAGGGAACATTTAAACGCCAGACAGTTCCATCATGAGGCTACACAACTGAGCCTAATCAATCACCTCTTCATAATAAGCTTCATAATAAGCTAAACCACTGATTGAAGGACCTCTAGCTGTTAGCCACCTTGCCAAACACTGTACCACATCTGTACCACATCTGTTCAGCACTGGGCACAAACAGGAAGTAGGGCCTGTAGCCCACCACTGTTTTTGGTACTACACCCTATTCCTGAGTAATAGAAGCAAGGTCAAATGTAACACACACTACAGTACTTGAAGATTTCTCGTGAAGAAATGTCTGTCGTTGCCCTGATACAGTGGCACAGTGCAGAGATATAGGCTAGGTCTATAGTTGGTTGGGGCATATTTTGTCTTTGTTCTCAATTAAAGTGGGTGTTTGCAGAGGTCTGTGGATTATAATGTTATGATTTCTGTAAAAGACATGTGTTGCTGTTAAGCTTTCAAATGTAATTTTTTGGCAGTTTTAAGCATCACAAACCAAATCATGCCACTGACATCAATAGTGACCCCAGTGTAACGCGTTTGTCTCTGGTTTCTGAAGGACAGAGGCGTCTGTGTTAAGTTAAGCCCTATATACTTATCGTACGATGGACACCAAAAATAGCCGTTTTACAATAGTACAACGTTGCAAGCTTGTAGATCGCATTTTTTATATATTTTTTTGACCATTTCTGCCAATAATGACATGCCCAAATGAGTGATGCCAGTTTGAAAGTGGTTTAAGGGCTTGAAGGAATTTAATTGAAAATGTGTAGCTCCTCATGTTTCTATGCCAATATTCCATAGCACCCAGTTCTCTATGCATGCACCACTGAGCCACACAAAGCACTGTCTCTGTGGTCTTTTCCTTTTGAAAGCCAAGATGAGGATGTGTGGGTGTAAGAAAGAATCCATCAAAGGCACAACCTCAATGCAGGATGCCATGCAGAACTAACAGCCAAGACGAAGGAGGTCAAATATGTTCACCTCATGAACCATATTCTGGGCCTGTCATAATAGGGGAACATTTGGAAAAAATACAGTACCATTCACCAAAAATAGCATATCTACAAGATCACAACGTGTCACGTTGAGAGCTTGTAGATAACTATTTTTATTTTTAGGGACAAAAAGGAGCAGACCAAATATAGGCCCCTGGGGCACCTCGGTAAACAACGTGTATATAGGGTTTAAGTGGTTAAGAAGTGGTTAAAAATGAGCATATTCTAAAGTAAACCCCAAGAGGAAGGTGGTCAAATGTGTTAAGAGATAAGAGTCGTGTAACATACAGAAATAGGCATTGTGATGCAACCACAAAAAATCTGCAATATACAGTAGGTCTGTATATTATTTTATTTGATCACACATGAGGTAGATCATACACGTACGTTTGTGCTGGAATCCTTCATCATTCAAGATGAAGAGAATGGGCCCAAATGCCAAGGTGTGTACACATGTGGCATATTGAAAAAAATCTTCAACTTGTGACAGTAGTAGCTCGTAATTTTAAGTGTCCAGGTGGCTTAAAGGCTTAAAAATGACTTATTTTCTATCAATTGCACACCCTATGAAGCCTTGAATCCATGGATTCTTTTTTGTTTTTGTCGCATTCCTAAGCTAATAATTTGATTCCCGTCTCCTACCGGCTAATGTATGTGTATTGTGTGTGTATTGTGTCTCCTACCGGAAATACACACGGTCATCAAATTATTGTCTTATTAATAATAAATCCATGAAATCAAGGCTTCATGGGGTGTGTAATTGATAGAAAATGAGTAATTTTTTGGGTGAACTCCTCCTTTAAGACAACATTCTTCTAGGCGAGACAAACCAACTCAAGTACAGTTTCCCCATAAATCCTGGATACAGAGATAGTTGCCTCTATGGAGTGGTTCTCAAACGTTTTCGTGCCGACCCCCAAAATGATATATATTTGGCCGCGGACACCCCATCTGAATATGTACGTTTATATGAAGTGGCTATTTATTTCTACCAATGTGATGGGTCCTGTTTGGAGGAAATGACGTCAGCGTGATGCGTGGGAATTCCACAGCTGAGGTATTAAAACGATAAATGTGACTGAATCAAACATTACAGCCAATCGCCAACGCGGCCATCGGTGTGAAGGAGACAGAAGGAGCCCAAATGGCTGTCGGACAGTCATCGCTCCGCAAGGGCGAATATGTAACGGCAATAGAAAGATTTTCCAAGAAATTGATTACTATGCCAGATGACAAGAACTTCCTTGCCTCTCGGTCAACATGTTTTCTGAAGATAGGGGACACCACAAACGCTTTACGTGATGCAGAGTCCTCTCTTAGGAAGGACATGTCGTTTTACAGGGGGTTATACTGTAAGGGAGAGGCACTGTATGCCATGGGTGAATTTGAATCTGCACTCGTGTGTTACAACAGGGGATCAAAATCGTCAAATCGTCAAAATCTGGAGGAGTGCAACCTGGGCATCCAGAAGGCCAGAGAAGCTATCGAAAGTGATGTGGACAGAGTTTCACATTCTCAAATGTTCACTGTTAAAGAAGAGGATATGGAAAATCTGGCCATCTTTGATAAGGAACTGGAGATACTAGAGAAAAAATATAAAGAACAAAACAAACCAAAAAAACGTCAATGTCATGTGAAGAAGGTCTGTACAGCGGCCTGTTGCAGGCCACCGGATCCCGTGCTAGCCACTCCCAAGCCACCCAAGCCACTCAGTGAGTCAAGGCAACCATGCACAAGGGAAGTGCAGATAAATACGACCTTCAGGGATGACACATGGTACGATGAGAGAGAAGAGAGAGCGAGGTTGATCGATCAAAAGCTGAAGTTGGCTGGAAAGCTGAGCTCTGCGACGAGTAGGATAAGATTTCTGGAGAAAAAGATGAAAGCAGCAGAGCACGAGCTCAATGTCAGGAAAGAGAGGACTGATATGGACAACTGTAGGACTGAATATCTGGAGAAAAGAATGAGAGCAGCAGCGAACGAGCTCAAATTCGGGAAAGAGACTTACAAGGGTGATAATAAGTCTAGGAAACCCCTCTTGCCCCAGCCGATCTCCAAACAGAAAAGCAAAGAGCTTCTTTGGACCACCTACGCACCGAGATACAAGCCCCGTCGTCACAACCCACCACCTATGGATAATTATAAGAAAGCCTTGGATCATGGCAAGGTGCTACAAGATGACTATGCCAGGGATGCCATTCAGAAACCACTTAGTGAGGCATGGCAACAGGACCGAAGACAAGTGCAAAGAAAAGTCGACACGAATTTCAGGAACCCGGCTGTGGTAGACCTGTGGCAGAACGAGAGCGACGATCTGATTGAAACAAAGCATTCTCAGTTGAATGAATTGCTACAGAAAACACAGCAGAAGATCAAACATCTGAAGGAACAGATTAAAGCACCAGCGAAAGAGGCCAGGAAAGAGGTGTCTCAAAAGCACGATAGAGATAATAAAATGCTCGTTAAAGAGCTCACCTCTGCCAAGAATGACCTGATAAACAAAGAGGTTCAGTGGCAAAAGGAATATAATGTGCTGGAGGAGCACTTCAGGCGGGAGCTTGCAATGCAGGAAGTCGCCTTTGAGAAGGAAAAAAGGACAATACTTGGTGAGAAGCACATTTTGGTTAAAGAAAAGCAAGTTGTTCGTAAAAGAAACACCTTTGCAGATCTGGCGATTACAAATATGGAGCAACAGCTGCTAGCCGCAGCGCAAAAGCTCCAGGAAAGGCAAAAAACCCTAATAATTTACCTAAGTGAGTTGGAGAGAAAATTCATCCAGTTGGAATCCATGCAGGAGCGGTCCAGGGTTGACATGGCAGCCAAGCAGGGTGACATTCTCCAACATATTTTTCTAACAAAGCTCAATGTGCAGAGTATAAATTAGAGGGGCCGATATTTTCACTTTACACCATAATCGGGATTGGCAGCTAAATTCTTTTGTTGTTGTGCTTTTTTTGTTCACAAATTACTTACAGATTTGTGACATTTTTTGGGGGGGGTTTCAATAGATAATTGTCAAGATTGTTGAGCTAATTATCAGGTGTACTTGTAACCAAATCCTCATGTACTTTGAATGCGTAAAAAATAACATTTGAAGCGATTAGTGTGTCTAAAAGTGTTCACACTGTCAGCTGAAGAAAAGTCGCTTCTTTTTCGTTTTCTGCTGAAAATGAAAACTAAAATGAAATGTGTTTAACATCACATTTACTCACTCAATTTAGAGAGACCATCAGCTAGGACTAGTGACTCCGCATTCATCTGTATCTTTAGCCTCGTATTTTGCCATCCTTCACCCCCTCGTGCCATACACGGCATATCACAACCTTGTCCAGAGTAGTTTTCCTCTATAATCCGATTCAAATTTTAATGCTTTATTATTTCTAATATTCGAATATATTCGAATATTTTATATAATATGTAATTATATAAAATGATTTATAGTTGTACAATAATAAACACCCACGTGCACACATACAAATGCTATAATAACAGCCTAAACAAAATCGGGAAACAACTATATTAGTTAAGGGTTATGGCTTTAATTTAGGTTCATTTTCGTTTTTTTTTAATAAGAGCAATATATATTTGGGGCTCTCTTTCTCGTCTGTGACCCATCACCGCTTTATGTCTGTGCGTTCCTGGAGCCCCCTCAAGGACCCCAGGGGGTCCCCGGACCCCACTTTGAGAACCAGTGCTCTATGGTTTAGCAAAGAATTCAAATGAAAATGGGCCCCTGAGACGCATTACGCATAGCTAATGAAACTCACAGTAAGGCAAGACTAGGTTTGAATAAAACCTCAGCAAAACAGCATTGTGAATTTAAAGGGAACTGAAACTAACCAGAGCTCTAAAGGCAAATGCGTTTAATCTCGTCTAACTAACGCCCATAACTTAAAAGCAATCAGTTAGCCAGAGGTTCTCAAACCTTTTTATACCACGACCCCATATGAGGGATTTTTTTTGGCCTTAGTTTTAATTAATACCTTAAACCTTTTCATAAACACTTTGTTTTCAATCGCTAGTTTAAAGTCTTTTTTAAATCATCATGACATGCGTTTAGTAAATTACGGTTCCATTAATATTTTAATTAATGATAAATTAGGGCATGTTTCTAGGCTTTCTACTGGTTCTACCGAGTGAAGACCCGCCCTTGCTGCGGTTGCAGCCAATAGCATTAATTTCCGTTCGCATTTTGGACCGGAGATAGACCGGATATAGAAGAAAGCAGGCTTCATTTATGGTCTGTAGAAACCAATGTCAAGATGCTGTCCATATTTTTTACGGTCTATGGTTTGTACCCTCTCGGAGTAACAAAAACACTCTTTTAAGCCACCCGCTCATATTGAACATAATTCCTAAGTAAACCGTTTATGAACTGCATGAGCCTCTGCTTGTTGTGTGTGTGTTGTCTTGTGTTGCTTGTTCTCGATTGGTGTTGGAGGCGGAGATGTTTGTGTATGAGGAGTCAGGTGGCCGTCATCTTCATGTTGCTCGCGCCGTTTCTTGAAAAATGTTATTATTTTTTGGTTGCCAATGCGTGACCCCAACAGAACCTTCCCGGGACCCCACTTTGGGTCGCGACCCATAGTTTGAGAACCGCAGAGTTAGCCCAAGCCCATACCATACAGTGCACAGATTCAGCAAAGACTCCTAGAATCCATTTTACAGTCATTAGTAGGGGTATACTGGTACTGTACGCATGTGGGATATGGTATGACGATATAATCCACAACCAGTAATAATGGCTTATTTCCACTTCACTTGTCTTGCATAAAAAAAGCACTTTCTTCACATGCTACACAGTGAAATCCTCAGTGTTCAATTTATCCATTTAACTCAGAAAGTGTACAAATCTAACCAAACCGACCTGTAAGGGTCCTACTGGATACATTTATACACTCTTGGGGTTAAATGAACACAGAGAAGTTTACAGTATAGTCCCAGCCAGGACTGAATCAGAACAAAATCAGTTGCCACAGCAGGAGCACTTGAGAACAGAGGTTGAATGGCCATCTTCAACAGAACATACATTCCATTTGCTCTCAGGGTATGGGAACATGGGGCAGACAGAAATGGCTCTCTCATGCTTAAGGAGAAAAGCCTTTCACTTCACACACACAGAGGGCAACTCAGATTTGTGCAGTCAGTGTACAATGAGCATTTCAATGGTCCCCCGGCCTACAGGCTGCTCTTAAGTACGCAGCCACATAATAAGGTGAGCTGCCCTGAAACCGTTCCAACGCTCTGTAGCCTGCAGTAACGACATTCCAAACGGTAGCCTAGCCTAGGAAATGAGACATGACTGCTAGTTTTAAGACAATAAAACCTGACAGCTAGACCTCAATCTCAGCTATTGTCTTCTTTATAGACTCTGTGTGACCTGGAAGCATTCTATGGCATGTATATGTTACTTGTTTATTTAGTCTAGACAACTTGTGGGAAACTGGGCTTCCAGGTCTCTTATGCATAGATAAAGGCCTAAACTCATTTTACTGGGATTTAGCTGACACTTGTGGAATGTCAATATAGCCTTAGCCTACACACATGTAGTGGACTTGAGGAAACAAAATCCCTCTCTATTAAAATTGTGTCCAAAAGAAAACTATTTCTGTAGATACCTCAACTTATTTCACCTATGCTTTGAAATTAAATGTCTCAAAACAACTTTAACATATAGTACCCTGTAAATAACTATCTTTATCTCATAGTGACCAGCAGGAATTATTTTTGTGAGTGGACTGCGTGAAGTTTTTGTGTCAATCCGTGACCGTTGTCTTCGTGGGACGAGTTCTGACAAGAAGTCATCTATCTAGGCCATCTGCTCTGCTCTCTCACAGGCATTCTTTACATCTGCCAAAATGCTAGCTGTTCTACCTTAATTATAGGAACTGACCACCCAAGTCATGACACACACACTAAATCTTTAAAGTAAAGTAAACATGTGACCTGAAGGCGCCACACTGTCAAAGAGCTAAAACAACAGTACTTTAACTGAATTTGGTGAACAGAAAGTTCACCATGTCTGATCAAATGCCTGACATCAATAGCCAGAGTCAGATTTTACAAGTCAACTTTCTGAACGATATGGGATATGTTATGTAAGTGACGACCAGTGTAACTTTGCACTGGTCATCTTTGACTGATTGAATACTTTTATTAACAATTTGAAATAGTACAGTGGTACGATTTTACAATGATGCTAAAAGGGTAACACAAAAGACCCTTGGGGTTTGTTTCCATTGTGGTCCTGTGTATTCAATTCATCAAGACTTTTAAAGACATACAATAATATACAAGACATCATCAACACTAGAAGCAATAAACATATGCTCAGGGGGGGGGGGGGGGGGGTCATTTCTGGTGTTGAGCTTAGAAAACTTTTCTAGGACCAGTTACAACTTCCCTATTAAGGGATAATAATGTTACTTCAAAACATTACAGCTTTAGCTGAGCCATTACTATCCAGGCTCTTCCTGATTAGAGCCCGACCGATACATCGGTGAGCCCGATGTATCGGTCATTTTTGACCCAAATGTCAATATCGGACATCGGTCATTATTTCCCCCGATGTTCCGATGTTTTTGTCATTAATATTTTCACTGATTGTGAAATTGCTGCGCAGCTGCGGTAAAGGTGTTTATATTTATTTATGAGAACTCCACAAAGATTGCTTGTTTTTCTCAACAATCTCTCAATAATACTGAGTGAGATTAAAGTTATCTACCACTACAATGCCTTCCAGAGATAAATGATATGAATGACTCGACGCGAGGCTCATTGTTAATGTATGGATCATGATGCAACAGTTAGGTAGCCTATATATTTTTATGGGCAATTGGGCATAAGCTACTAAAATCTTCTAAGCTACTTGTATATCGCTAAATAAATATATATTAACGTCTGTCTGAGACGTTAATTTAACATCTCCACGCTGTTTCTGAGCGGAGGAGTGCTGCTTGGCAGTCGCACCCGACTGTCACGGAGAATACCAAAACTCTCGCCCCAAAACACAGTCGCCCTAAAACACAGTCGCCCCGGAGCAAATCCGGCGGTATTCACAAACGTAACTTCAGTAAACTATGCCTAAACCTACCTAACCTTATTTCTAAACGTAACCCCATTAAAACTATGTTCCAACCTTATCATCAAACAAATGCAAGAACCGTGGGTCCACGAAAAAGAATGGGGGTGAGCGTGATTTGGGGCGAGTTTCATTAAAAAAAAAAAAAATTTACTTTCACTTTTCATAAGACGCGGACAAGATAGTCAGTCAGATGAAGGGATTCCTCTTACAACTTTGTAAAGCATTACCCTTACCTTGGGCCGTTCATTTTGCTCTCAGCAAGACTTTGTTCATAACTAAAATACAAGGACACAGTTGTGTTGTGCTCAAAGCCTCAAGTCTGAGGGACTCGACGCTCAAGTTTTAGAATCCCATAGTTTAGAATAGATCCTATAGTCCGAAGGGACAGTTGTGGGTTTTATTGGTTGTTCTTGGTTGTCAGGGCGATTTCACAACCAATCGATGCACGGGCTCTGTATGGGCACGTCTCTTGCAGGATGCGGTGACAGCGTCGTGTCAATGTAATATGAAAACAAACTAAATCAATTGATTGACTAAAACCTAAATTTAGAAGTGCACTACAGCCCTTATCATTATGTATGAAAATGTTTTGAACATAGCAGATCTACAAGCTCACAATGCACTGCATAGCAACATGTTGTGAGCTTGTAGATCTGCTATTTTCAAATAGCCAGTGGTGGAAAAAGTACTAAAATGTTTTACTTAAGTAAAAGTATCAATACTGCAATATAGAAATACTCTGTTACGAGTAAAAGTCTGGAATTCAAAATGTACTTGAGTAAAAGTACAAAAGTATTGGCATCAAATTTCAATCAATTTCAAGTTCTCAAATGTATGAAAATATTTTGAAAATAGCAGATCTACAAGCTTGTAGATCGGCGATTTTCAAATGGCCCTATACAGGGCTGAAGTGATTAATGTATGTTTTGTAATAATAATCAAAATATTCAAAGTAACTAGTAACTAATGTTTTCAAATAATTGTAGTGGAGTAAAAGTATAATATTTGCCTCTGAGATGTAGTGGAGTAGAAGTAAAAGTATTGGAAATACTCAAGTGAAGTAGAAATACCTAGTACAAAATTTTATTAAGTACAGTAACTTAGTAAATGTACTATAGTTACTTTCCACCACTGCAAATAGCCAAAGTTTAAAAAGGGCTGAAGACTTGTGGTTAATGTATGTTTAGTAATAATATTAATAATTCAAATTTACAAAGTGACTAGTAACTAAAGTTTTCAAATAATTGTATTCATGTTTATTTGTAATAATGTGATTGCATTTTATTTAAATGTTCTCAATCTTGTATTCTTAACTTTAATGAAAAAACTAAGTTTATACGTTTAAAAAAAATATTTTTTATTATTTTATTTAATTACAAAATATCGGTCAAAAACATCGGCAATCGGTGGTCCAGGATTCTCAAAATCGGCATCGGCATCGGACCCAAAAATCTGGCATCGGTCGGGCTCTATTCCTGATGTAAATTGTCTTTGCCACGCAGGCTGTAAAAGGAGTGTTTGATGTGTTATCAATGGAAGTTGACACAGGACTTAGCATTCCTGATACACAGTAAAATCCTCTATGTGTCAGTGTATGACATTTGTAACTCTTTGAGTGTATAAATGTAACCAAATTACAAACACGTTAGGTGTTGGGTGCAACAGTGTGCTCATGTTGTGTCTAATGTTACAGTAGCCCCCATGCAAGTAGCTAGTAGATCTGCTATTTTCAAAAGATTTTTTATACATAATGATAACTTGTGAAACGGGACACTCTGCATAATGAGCACTTTTACTTTTGGTACTTTAAGTATATTTTGATACCAATCTACTTTAGTACTTTTACTTAAGTAAATTTGCATTACCGGACTTTTACTTCTAACAGTATTTCTACATAGAGTGTTTCTACATAGCGGTATTGATGCTTTTACTTAAGTAAAACATTTGAGTACTTTTCCCACCACAGCAGAAGTGTTACTGTAGTGTTACAGTAACTACCAGTCAGATACAAAACCCCTCTCATCATGTTGCCTAAAACGTTCCCATCTGTATCAGATCAGATGATAGCCTGGATACCAACTTAACTTTACGAGCCAAAGAACAGTTTACAACGCGAACATTTAACACGAAAGCAAATCAGATATTTAGACATTTAAACACTTATTTGAGGCAGAAGCAAACGCTTCTGTTTGCTTCAACAGACAAGAAACGACAACCTAAACAACCGTCCCAATAGTTTCTGTCTCGTAACAAGACATACGAAACTATAAAAGTCAGACTCGATCATATACATCTATGATAGTCTTGATCCAAGGCTGTCTATCCAAAACACAAGAAACCAGAGTTACTGTCTGTCTCTCACACCAGGACATAGACGGCCTCAAAACACAAGAACCACTGTTGCCAGACTTTGCGATAGAAATGAGCAACTAGGTCTATGAAAACTAGCCCAAAAGAAGCAACTTAGGCCATAACATAAATGATGCACTTTATAAACGGATGTGCTATCGGCTATTTGAAAATAGCCAATCTACAAGCTCACAGCGCGTTGTGAGCTTGTAGATCTGCTATTTTCAAAAACCCTTGTAATAAAATGTGGAATATTTAGATTTTGTTGAAACAACAACACAAATGCTCCCCTGGGTGTACTGAATGTAATTAGTGTTCATTTAATACACCCTTGCAGTAGCCTGGCAGGGCTATATAAGCCTGACCAGCTGTAACTATTTTGTTGATTAACCCAGCAGTAAATGGCAGACAAGCCAAAGAGAACTCATGTTCGAGTTCATGACAGGCACAAAACATTTTCATGAAAATATTTGAGAGCCACTGGTTTATGTGGAAGCAAGCCTAAATAAGCCAGTACGCTTTTGGAAACAAGTTCAAAAAACCGCAAACCGCATGCAACCACCACTTTTTACAAGCAACTTCACAGAAAACGAAGGCCAAAGTCGCTTATAAATAAGCCGACGTGGCAACACTGACAAGAACCCAGAGTTACTGTCTCACACACCAGGACATAGACCGAACCCAAAACACAAGAACCAAGCCTTACCTTGAAGCCTTTTGGACCGCCGGCAGTAAACGTGTTCTACTTCCCATGCACGACGCTACGGGTTCCACTACCAAAAGAAACAAACTAGTGCTTTGAAACGTGTTGAAAACCACTTATTTCCCCGAGGTTTTACAACTTGAGGCAACGCCAGCTAGCATTAGCTAGTCCCCATTGACTTCCACGGTCCAGCCCATGAAGCCGAATACGTGTACACAACACACACATACACAGTACACACACACTAATGTGCTCCACACAAGACAGACGACAGGCCGAGGTACTAACTGTTTACATCCTACCGAGCATGCGCCCCAACGGGGTCTAAATATGAAACATTACCGCCACCTCGTGTTGCTATTGAGTGACTGCACTGCCAGAGTCCAAATTTGATTGTAATCTAATCTAAAATAGCCTATTTTAAGTCTGACTTTAACTCTGAGAGAGTATAAATGGAACGGTTCATTTGGTTCCATTTGTAGGTTACATTCTCAGAGTTACAAGGGCCTAGGCTAGGGATAGGGGCCCAAAAGGACCTTGGCTAGACCCTTGTATGAATTGTTTCCATTTTGTAGACCTCTCTCATAGTTACATCATTGTGGAATAGTAATAATGCCCATCAAGATATTATTTGGTATAAAGTTGTAAGAAGAAAAGAAATGCTCAAGACAAATGCAAATTAAAGTGCCTGTAGGGTATAGCTGTGAAGTTTCTTACCTGAAGTTCATTGCTGTAGGGGAAAGTAATTCCATTTGAGCAGACAGGAGCCAATTAAAACACTTTTGCTATAAATTGACAGAATTTGGAGTTTTCAAGTCTAAGTCTTCAAGCTTTGACATTGTTCTTTCAAAGAAAAAAAACTGATGTACTTTTCTAAGCAAATTATCTTAATATTAACATTTACACATCCAAAGACTCTTCTAAATGATCAATATGTAACTAATCAAAAGTGTTGAAATGCTTGCAAAAGGCTATTTAAAACTAAACTAAACTAGAAAAAGCTGGCACGACAATTCTTTGCAGCGTCACACAGCTTACGCATTGATACTACAGAACAGATACTCATCATAAACCAATCAGAAAGGAAGTTCCCAGACAGTGAACTTGATTCACATACCAGAAGGCCATCAAACCCACCTTTCTGGTTTTGCATGAACTTTCTGACGCACATCTCACATTTATTATGTTAGACACACACACCTCTCTTATTATATTACAACAAATGACACTGTAGGGTAGGCTTTACAATGCCATTGTGAATGCTAACCTGTGAATAGAATGTTTTCTCAGCCAGCCATTAAACATTTCATATCCTTTGTGTGTTTTGAACAGTAAACTGCACCTGAAACCCAGTTAATAGGCTACCTCTGTGCAAATGTGATTCAGCACCACAACACATAAACCAGACATAGGAACACATTTGTTCCTTTTATGTCTAGTGGTGCTGCTTTCTTATTTATTTTATCAGATATCATATCATTTTTATTCCTTTACACAATTATTCCATGTACTTCACATTTTTTAACCATAGCCTATTTTACTTCAGTGATACTCCATTGTTTTATGCGGCTGTATATATATTTGTAGATTATGTGTTGGGAAGTACCAATAAACATTCCTGACAACATTGGCTGTCATTTTGTTGTTTTCTTAATACATACCTCCAAGGAAATTGTGTTAAATATCTCAGCATATGACACTATACCGATATATTTGACTGCCTACACTGCAATACACATTCACAATTATGAAAGCTCCATGTAATTACAGCTCAATAAATTCACACACATAGATGGATTCTGGCAAAGTTGTTCGCCCATGTCAGTGCAGACCACCTGAGGAAGCACCACATCGCATCATTTATGTTTCACCTTGTAAACACAGGATCTGACAAAGACCTCAGGTCCAGATCTGGTTCTTCTTTCTTAATATACATTTGCAAGACAACTGACCATTTATCCACCATAGAAGATGAGGAAACAATAAAAAAGATTATAGGTCTATTAGGACTGTTCCCTGGAGCCTTTACTAGACTCATAAATAGCATCCCACACACCCACAAATCAGAGAAGTTAGAATTGAAGCTTTTTTTTGTTGCTTATCTATACCTACCAGCACACAACAGCATATAGTAGGCCTATGTACGGGTATATATAGTAAATATACATATGTTCATATTGTTGATATCATTACTAGCCTACTATTTTCCTAGGAGTATCATTTTTACCTTTCTATCTTTTTTTTTGTTTTTTATTTGACTATTATCCATACTATTGAGGAAGCTTGAAGTGCAAGAATGTCACTGCCGCTTCCAGCTGTATTGTATAATATGACATGACATGCAATACATATTGTTATGACCCTATAGGGTCATATGTGTAGTTCCTTATGTGTTGTCTTCTATGTGCATGTTTCTCCCTTCATTGGTGTATGTCTGATTGAGTGGTGATGATGAGTGACTGATTGATTACCAGCTGGTTGGCTCCTGTGATGAGGGGCTCAACTATAAAGGTGGCTGTCACCAGCCTTCTGATGGCTTCCCCAGCCAGATTCTGAGCACTAGTACTCTGCATTGTTTTTAGAATGACCATGATTTAAAGTTCTTGATAATCTAATGCCTTAGGTGTCTAGGGATGGATGACCTCTATTTTCGTTATTAGTTTGTTCTGTTTTTATTTGTTATGTTAGGTTAGATATTTGTATTTTTGGTTTCCTTTGTTAGGTAAGAGCAGGATTTATGTTTTGAATTTGAGTTTATGGTCCCTCACCCTGAGGTAATGTTCATGTTTTATCTCGGCTGTAAAATAAATCCTTAACTCTTAAGATTGTAAGTGTGGCCTGGCTGTTTGGGGTCTGGGAAGGAGGGAGTCCATCTTTTATGTTGCACGTAGTGACCCCTAGCCTAGGTCATAAGAATATGTACCATCTTGAACCTGGCCAACAGGTAGAGGGATACTGTGCTACCTTGTGGGTCGTCAGCAGTGTTAAGCAGAAGTGGAGAGACCTGGACTGCTATGGCATTCTGAATCCTCCTTTAGAGGTTTGAGAGAGAGACTAAGAGCATGCGTTCAGACCAGCAAGGAAAGCGTTGTAACTGTCCTGGAGAATATTGAATGTTTGATACGGAGCTGCATGGGCTGGTTAGTAGGAAGGGTGTGATGGGATCCTCCTGATGTAAAAGTGTAAACCTACATGAGTATGTGGCCAGTGTGTGCCTTGAATGACAGCTGACTGTCCAGCATCAGCTGCATCACTCTTGGGTTCTTGGCAGTTGTTTGAGCAGGAGACACCAGTATGTTGTCAATTGAAATGTAAAGCTCCTGCAAAGTCTTTCCAGGGAAGCAGTTAACTGTTTTGTCTAGGTGGAGGGGTGACTGAAGTGTGTACAGTAGGTCTACCTAGAATGTGAGCATAGGCCTATCTATGTTCCCAGGGTAGGGTCCACCTCCACCCTAACTGTAAAAACGCTAACTAACCCTACACCAACCAATCCTAATAGGACACACAATTTAAATGCATTTAAATAATTAAATGCCATAACACGACGGTAATTCATTCCTGATCATACAAAATAAATACTTCTAATGGCGAACCCCAGGTCGATAGGGGGCAGAGTAGAAAATTCACCGCAGTATGGTGTCGTCGGCGTTCATCTTGCTCCCTTGCGCCGTGCTATGTATCGCGCATGCGCGAGGGCTCCTTCCTTTTTCCCGTGCAGTGGAGTCAAAACACCAGTCTTTGGCTCCTGGCTTCTGTCTAAGGAGACAAAAAGACTGCAAAAATGGTTTGTAATCTGTCCAAATATCTATCTACATCCATATATAAGACACACACCTTACCTTTCGTGGCCTCAAATGTCCGATGGTGTGTTTTATTACTTATGGATGAATATAGATTCTGTCCTGCTAACGTTCAGTCAAACGTGGCCTAATGGCCACCGCAATGAATTCCTGTTGCCTGTGAACAGTTTTTCTTTGACATGTACATGTGTGTGACAGGGGGACACCTTATGTGATAATGTCACCCCAAAAACAGTGTTGCACAGCTTATCGCTCTGTTAGCTAAACGTCAAACCAGGTTAGCTACTATGCTAACGTCACCCATTGGCTTGTATTACCAGCGGTGTATTAGAGCTAATGCTGTCCATGACTGTCACACACAACAGTGATGCAGTGACTGGCACCTCGCTGTATATGTCAAAATGGAATATGTACACGATCTGCTTATTGTGTGTATGAGTGTCAGCTGTTGAACTGGTGACATGTCTCTTCACAGGGGTTTGTCAAAGTGGTGAAGAATAAGGCCTACTTCAAGAGGTACCAGGTCAAGTTCAGGAGAAGGAGAGGTAAGGGGCTCCGGCTTTCACAACACAAGGCAACTACACCTTATTCTGTTTATTCATGCACTTGTGTGTTCATTTGTCTGTGTTCTTATTCACAGAGGGAAAGACTGACTACTTTGCCCGCAAGCGCCTGGTCATCCAGGATAAGAACAAGTACAACACACCCAAGTACAGGATGATAGTCCGTTTCTCCAACAGAGACATCGTCTGCCAGGTGATTAATGGATTTGAGTGCAGTATGGTATGGCTGTCAAATGCATGTGCAAACTCGAACTCATGGGTTCTTGTGATTGTGTTACAGATCGCCTATGCCAAGATCGAAGGTGACATGATTGTGTGTGCTGCCTACTCCCACGAACTGCCCAAATACGGCATCACTGTTGGGTTGACAAACTACGCCGCAGCCTACTGCACTGGTCTGCTGGTGGCTCGCCGAGTAAGTTTGAAGCACTTTACTTTTCCAGAAGTGACTGTTCTGTTCATAGTGGATGTTAGCAGCATTTCTTCTGTGTTTTGCTATGATGGGAGTGTCTTCAGATGTTTCTGGTTCATCATACTTATAAGATAGAATAGATAATCTAGTTTCAATTAACCCTGAGGTTGTTAGTTTCTGATCCTTGCTGTCCCTGGGACGTTAGTCACCAGTCTAAATGTGTTTTTTCATCTCGCACCAGCTGCTGAATAAGTTCGGCCTAGATAAGGTGTACGAGGGCCAGTTGGAGGTTAATGGTGAGGAGTTCAACGTGGAGAGCATTGACGGTCAGCCAGGCGCGTTCACCTGCTACCTTGACGCTGGGCTTGCCAGAACCACCACAGGCAACAAGGTGTTCGGAGCTCTGAAAGGAGCCGTGGACGGAGGCCTTTCCATCCCCCACAGGTACCCGCTAACTGTTGTTTGGATTTAAACGGAACGCTGAGCCTGCTGTTGTAATTGAGTTTGACTTCAAACCAATATCTACCTTTTGGTTGAAAATGTGGTGTCCGCTATAAAAACATATTCTGGAGTAGTGGTGGATTTTGGGCAATATGTCAAAACGTTTCTGTTGGTCCCCGCCCCATTACCCCAAAAGTGTTCAAGGAGGGGAGGACAGACGACGAACAGACCCCGAGAGCATTTTATAGGAGATGTTAAAATCTACTTGTGTGAATTATCACAGGATGTGAGGAAAGTTTAGTTGGTGTCGACTAGGACGGGTCTTTAAATTAGGGATGTGTGTAGTGCCTAATTTAACTGACGGTTAAATGATAACTTTGTAAACATCTAGGCATCTAATCTATAATTAAAATGAAGCGCTCCTTACAACAGTAGGTTTGGGAATCTGTTGGGATTTGATGCAGCCGCCACGTAAATGTTCAGTAGGGAGGCAGCACCGTTTAGCCGACTAGCCGTGCACATCCTGTCATGTCAAGTTTTGACGTGGTCAAATACTGTCAGCATTGCCTTTATTGACACATAGCAGCAAGAGAGAGAGAGACAGGAAATGTGGAGAGATTAGGGGAATGAAATTAATCAGGTTTCCTGGTCGTCCGGGAATGGAACCGGGGACTCATTTATCATGGCGTTGTGCTCATGTGGTATGTCATGTGCCTATTACTTGGTGGGGTCAGAAATGGGTTGCTAAATCAATTCTCAGTGCAAATACACCTTGGGTCAGAAAGACCTGCCTCCTCACTTCATCACGCAACTTTCTTTCTCACCGACGTGCTCATTCCCTTCACACGTCTGTCCTGCTTTACCATCCAAGCCTAACTTTTCCCAGTCATAATATACACTAGTTGCTGCAGTTGATTGCTGTCAGTTTGGGCACTGGTGCCGAATGGACACAATCTCGCACTAACATGACTCCTTTGTCCTTATTGTCACGTAGTGCGTGCGAGTTGTTTAACTTCAGAGGCTGTGTCTGCTTTTTGGTCAATTAGTAAGTACAACGGACGTTGGAAATATTGTCGCAGAGTCACGGTGGCTATTTACAACTACGAACAGCAACTATAAAGTCGTTGTCTTCATGTTTGTCTGTCCATCAGTACTCCCTTGGTGCAAACGCCACTAACCGCTTTCTTTTTCTGATAGATGTTGAGGAAGGCTTGATGCCGAAACATGTCAGTTTATGCCCTTGCCTTATTAATAAAAAGTACTAGTGTGTTCAGATGTTGGGTGAGTGGAAATGCCTCTTCATTTTCACTGGTTTTAAGCTTTTGTCTGAACCTCCACGTTGGGCGCTGATCAACATGGCAGGTAGTAGAAACTACTGCTTTGTAAGAGGCTGTGCTTTACCCATTTTTTATTCCTCACTTGCATGGGTGTGTAGTAGCTACTTAAAGATGGATGTTGTTGTAATATTCTAGCGAGATCCATTCACCGTTCCTTAGTTAACTAGCGAGAACGGGCTCTCTCCAGCCACCGTCCCCAGGGCCTGTCTGTTGACAGCCACAGGTCCACGTTGTAGCCGCAGCGACAGCGTAAACAATGTTACATAGATTAAATTTAGCTGTTGTCATAATTATGAAAATTTCTTAAACTTAACTTTCAAGTGAAGTTTATGGGGGGAAAGGGAGGAGTCTTTACTTCTGTGCTAAACCAACAGACTACCTGTCTCAGTCTCAGCCAGTGTGTAGTGCGCGCATGCACTCAAACTTTATTGTTGATCATGTGTTTTGTGATAAAAGCATTTGTTCTCATATCGGTAGGTCAGGAACTGAGTCATCCTTAGATATGTTACTACTTACTAGTACATTTTTGGAGAAACAAATAAAAAATAAAATCGAATGGCAATTTCAACATTCGACCATTATTTAAAAAATATATATATTCTATTCGACTCCCAAATTTCGTTCCGACAGCCCTAGAGCCGTGCACCTGGCAAATTATTGAATGGGCTGAGTGTGCTCGTTTTTGTTTCTACTGCTTTCTTTTTCTTGAAGCCAGCGTGGGTCGGATTCTGCAGCAATATATAACTCGGTCGACCAGTCAGCCGTGGGCTGATTGCCAGTGGATCGCGAGATTATTTTTGGATTAAAAAACTTTCGGGCGGTCCCATTGATGGTTATTGACTGCCACACCTACCATTGAGCTCGATGTATAATTTAAGTGTATTATGGTGGTACCGAAAATAACAGATTTACAAGCTCACAATGCACTGCATCCACAAGTGGTGTTCGCTTGTACATCTGTTTTCAGTGCACGACATTTGCATACATTAAGCATTAGGAGATATCATTGGTCAATAAACAGGGAAGGTGGTGTTGAAATCTACAAGCTTACAACGTATTGCATCCACAGGTGTTGTGGGCTTGTATATCTGTTTTCAGCGTGCGGCACGTGCATAAATGAAGCATTATGGTCCCTGCTTGCCTCCCACCGGATCCTCACTCACTGTATTCTGTAAGCATGCAGTAGCAGCCTGATTCGGTGATGTTAGCCTACAACGTGGATTTGAAAGCTCTCCAAGATCATTATGGATCATACATGTTTCACAAATGTTTCCTTGCACATTCCCTTCAAATGATTACATTTTTTGTACGTAATTCATGCAACGGTGTTGCTTTCTTGACAAAACAAACACATCTACTGGTGTAACTTTATTTAATATGCTGAGATGATGTACAGGCAAGAGCAAAGTTACTGACGCAAAATATGGAGCGATACGCCGTTCTGCATGCATCCTACTAATGAACAGCAAAATCCGCTTTGACATCATCTTAGAAAAGCTCTACAAACATAGCATGTAAAACAAAACGTATTTCAGCCAACGGTTGAGCCTAAATCTTTGACCCATAGACTCAGGAGACCTGCTCGCCAAATACATACTACACGACGGTGTCGCACACCTACAAGCTCACAATCTAGTATAAAAACATTTCATAAGAATTAAGCTGTGGCGGCCCAATTTAAGTAGAAGCGGGCCGCCACAGTTAAATGCATATAGGGGAAACACTGATGTCAATAAAAGGCTCCCCCAAAATAACTTAAAAAAGAGGCAGGGCAGCGTTGGTGCACTGCAGAATACTGGTCCATTTTCTACACTTTAAGAGTTAAATTAACCCTCAATCAATACAGGTCTGAGCAGGCTTAAGCTATTGTGGTTATGATGTGGTCAGCATGTTGGTCCATCCACCAGGGTGCCCCATGAGGCTGATGTTGTAATGTATCCCTGTCTGTATTGTGATGATTGACTCGACCATTAAAAGCAATTAACTTGTTTCTCTTGTTTCCTCCCAGCACCAAGCGCTTCCCTGGGTATGACACAGAGAGCAAGGAGTTCAACGCTGAGGTCCACCGCAAGCACATCATGGGCGTCAACGTGTCTGAGTACATGAGCTACCTGATGGAGGAGGATGAAGACGCGTACAAGAAGCAGTTCTCCCGCTTTATCAAGAATGGAGTCGCCCCTGACACGGCAAGTCAACCTTCATGTACCTTTTTAATGGCCTTGCATGATTGCAATGCCATCTCTTAACCTCCCTTCACTTCACACTATCTATTCATTGCATGATTGTTGCTTGTCAAAAAGGAACTGGCTTCTACCCATGTAGCTTGCTATTAAATGGCTCCATTTGAGGACATAGGTGAGGCATTTTGGTCAAGCTATGCTTTTTCTGTCGAGTCTGGTTGGAAACGGTCTGCCGTCATTACCAAATTGATCGCCCGTTTCAGTTTCTCCTAGGTTATCAATTTGAATCAATTGACTGGTGATTCAACGTACTGTGGTACTGCATGTTCAGTACAGCCAGTGTTGCATTATACAGAGTGAGGTCTGTGTCTAATTTATGCTTGAAAATAGCAGACCTGCGAGCTCACAATATGTTGCATCCGCGATGCGCTGTGAGTTTGTAGGTCTTCTGTTTTCGGCACGTGATGCTGTCGTGTGATGCTGCTCAGTTGCACTTATGGCTCTGTGATCTTGATAAGATGATGCACTCGATCCACAGCTGTAGCCTATATCGGCTAACCACATAAAATGTACAATGCAGAACGTTCTGCCATATAAACGGAACCGCTGAAGAAGTATAATATAATTTGTCATGTAGTCTTTTTTGTCAGAGAACATGCATACGTCAAATCAAAACATATATATTAAAGCCATTAACAGTTGCCCGATTGTCCCCAGGGCAAGTAAGGCCAATGGTGAGTTTTTGCAGGTTTTATTCTTTCTTTGTTTTTAGAGACTGGGAAAGCGCAATCTGCTCTTCGTTATTCACACGATGTGTCCATAAACAAGTCCTCACCTTTTGCCTTTTAATTTGAAATTACAATAATGTGTTGATAATGTTTACCCCTCAAACTAAATATTTTACCTGACTATTGGCCAGATAAGATATACCCACTCTTTGTCATGTTCTGTGACTGCAATTTCAGAAGCTTGTTGGGTAATGGTAATCATAATTTATCCGGCTATTGTATTCCCCCTCCTTGGTTGCCTATCGGACATGTAAAGTATATAAGAATAAAAAAATCTGCACACCAGTATGCTGCTTCCAAATGCAAGTTTACTTTGATAACGTTTTGAGCCACCAGGCTCTTCCTCGTTTCGAGCCTGGTGGATCGAAACTTTACCAAAGTAAACTTGGATTTGGGAGCAGCAATACTGGTGTGCTGATGTTTTATTCTTGTATACTGTTCAAATGATTTTGATCCAGCACCCAGCCTGGTAGGTCTGGGATGTGCGTGTCTTTTAGATGTTTATCAGCTTCTCTCTGCTTAACAGACATGGTCATCGGACATGTTGACTCCTTGCAACATCCAACAACCCATCATTTTCCTGCTTTATTAAAATGCATGCAAAACATTGGACTCTTTTGGTTATGAAATTGATGTCTTTCAGGTTGAGGAGATGTACAAAAAGGCTCATGCTTCCATTCGTGAGAACCCTGTTCACGAGAAGAAGGCCGCCAAAGAAGTCAAGAAGAAGAGGTAAGAATTAAACCACTATCAAAGTAAAACAATTTATCCTTTTGACATGCAATGGATCAAGTTGAATTTGAAAGAATGTGACAACTGGCAAGATACGGTTGAAGTTGTCAAACATTTGACATCTGAAAAATTGGTCGTGGGCACTAGCCTATGGGGGCTAATTGGGTTTTGAAAAATGAGGATTCAAAGTACAGAGTCGGCCACATGAGTAGCCCTTGCTTAATTTGTCCTTTGGAATTTACCCCATGATATACGTAATCTGACTGCAAGCATACCTGGCCCAGAAGTAACCCCCCCTTACCAAGTGTAGCATGAAGGTATTATTGCTGAACTGCCAGGATACCATTACTTTACACTGGCTAGTAAATGTAATAAAAAAGTAGTTTTTCCAATACCAGTATCGGAAAAGCTGCCCGATACTGCCTAAAATGCTGGTATCGGCGACAAGTATGCCATTCCGATACCACGTAATGTAAACAATTGTTGTATTTTGAATGCTTCAGTTGATGTTGCACTACTCTGTTTTATACTCTAAATGTACTAGTTACATTATCATTTTACTAACTTGTGGCTGCACTTTAACAATTATTAATGGAATTATTTATTCCTAGATTCTATTTTTTGTTACGCATTGGTATCGAATCGGTACTCTGTATCGACCAATACGCAAGTTGTAGGTATCTCAAGCTATTTCTCTGAACTGCTTTAAGTGATGCACCTCTAGGTTGTCCGTATTTGTATGGTGTGTTGTATTCATGTTTATATACTGTGCAGAGGCATGTGTTGAAAGTAGTTGCTCTACGTAAGGTAGCTGGCACTAGTAGAGAAAGTTTTGCCCATGCTCATTGTCCTTGTTTGACCTTGTAGGTGGAACCGTGCAAAGCTCTCTCTGGCCCAGAGGAAAGACCGTGTCGCCCAGAAGAAGGCCAGCTTCCTCCGGGCTCAGGAACAGGAGGCAGAATAAAGTGTTGGCCATCTGGGGTCCTAATGTTCCAGTTTTGTTCTAATAAATCTACTGAAAATTCAAACTTTGGCTACAAACTTGTTATTCTCACTCCGAGACCTATAGTGTTTGGTGGTAGGCATGTCCAAAGTCCGGCCCGGGGGCCAATGGTGGCCCGCGGGCAGATTTGATATGGCCCACGGCTTCCTTCATGAAACTTATTATATGTGGCCTGCCAGTATGTTCATGTAAAATTCATACATTCTTATTTTGGTGTTTTGAAATAAAGTAGATTGGCTATTTCACAGCAAAATTTGTAAGGATTCCTAACTGTTACTTCCGGTTTCATTCTAAAGGTGTGGAAGAAAGGACATTTTTATTTAGCATTTGTATGTGACTTTCTTCTGGTCCAAAGGTACAGTATGATAGGAGATGTAGACAGCACTAAGGTATTTTCAAATATGGTCCCCTTTAAAAAACGTTTGGACAATCTAATTTCATCACTCAGACACTTGATGGCACTGTTGGCTTACTCTTGGCTCTCGACCTAGATAGTGATGTATTTTCCCCATGGTATGCCATGAAAAGGATACTTTATTCATATTTGATGTGCAAATTTACCATGCTCTTGAACCATATTATGTTAGAAAACATTCTATTTAAGAAACAAACAAGCAGGTGTGTTGAGCTTAGAGATGCTCCGGCATTTCTGGTTAAAATAAAGTATGCAGAGGATTTGAAATAATAATGGGCACATTTGAAACTACAGTCCTTAACCTGTACCCAAACGAGGTAGAATATATTACTGTAAATAGTTTAATTAAAATACAATTAAATGTATTCCTAACTACATCTGACATGAATATGTTTAAATGTCTCTGCATGACTACTTGATTGTCATGGAAGTGATGTTTATTGTGTCACAGCTTAAGGAACTGATGAGAAAATTACCCGAAATATTCCTGGTTTGGATACAGGGCAAGTCACTAAACTATTCTGTTGTTAGACCCTCTGCTTTCCACTATAAAAAGATTGTCCTTAAATTTCCTGAAAACATTAAATATTAAGCAGTCCCATCTTTCAGTCCACTATTAGGAGTCTTTAGTATGTGATATCTTCTTCCATAATAAGGTCTTAAGGTTGTTCAGAATTAGAGAGTGCTCCATCTCCATCTGTTCAGCTGAGCCCTTAAGTGCAATACAGGCGTATAGCTGCTTCTCCAGCTCTTCATGCATGTCAGATGGTGCACCCCTCAGAATATAGTCCTTGAGCGCACCACATGCTTTGGCTAAGTTGGGCCTGGTCACCTCCGGTGTGCAGCGATGCTTGGTGAGGTCACAGGAGGTGTGGCAGTCGGCTCCATAGAGACAGTCGTCCTCCACGTCACAGCGTCGCTCCCTCATGGTCTGTTGGAAGGTGGCCTCTGGGACTATGAACCGCGCGTCCATCACTTTCAGGTCATGCCGGTCATTGTACCCGAAGCTGATGGCACTTACGTCACACATGAGGAAACTTCCAAAAGTGCCATGAAAGATGTCCTCTACCAGCTCCAGCAGTCCAATGGAGATCTTGGCTTTTCGTGGCCAGGAGGGGGTGAACCACTGGTCCATGCCACGGCGCACACCAGCAGGAATCCACAGCTCAATAATCCATGGTAGGCTGATCCCATATAAGGGGGAATATGGCACTTTCTCCATCACATACAGATCCCCACAGAAGCCCAGGAGCCTGGGTGTGTGCTCCCTGTCCTGCAGGACTATTGCCAACAGGAACTCATTAAGCTGAAGAAGTGCCCACATGGAGCGAGCCTCTGGCAGTGATATATGTCCATCCCTGTTGGCATCAGCAACCGAGAGGACTAGGGTTGCCAGATCTGAGAGGTTGGCTTGTTCCCCCACCTTGGTCTGAAAAGAAAGAGACAAAGATCAGAGAAGCTTTGTTGTTTGTTTCATCGTGACATTTGAAATTTTCTCTTTTAAAATAGTTATTCTTTAAGCAGTTTTCAGAGAGGAGAGTGTAGAGACACAGGAAATGGACAGGGAGAGAGAGCGGACAGGTGACACTGGGAGTCTGTTTCGAGCCCAGATCCTCACAAAACTCAGAAGGAGTATTAGTGCACTAACCGTTGAGGTACAAGGCACCCGTAAAATAGCATTTGTGCTATTTTACAAGTGAAGGTTCTCAGATATTAACTTGCAGGGCTGAGAAATCTACTGTAAGTGAAAGCAACTTGTGTGGTATGGTGTGAGGAATGATGGGTGCACTCTGACCTTTAGGTGGCTGAGGATCATCTCTTTAAACTTCTCCACAGAGGTCCCCTTGGTGGGCTTGTTAAAGGCCACCATCTCCTTCCTGGGCTCCATCTCGGCTCCCAGGTCATAACGAGGAACCTCCTCCATCTGGCACTTAATGATGCCCTCCAGGTCTCCCCATATCCCAGAATACACCTAGGACAGCGGACAGGTAGGCATGAGTAGTGGCACACAGGGACAGGTCTTTCTTGATCAAAACCAAACTAGACCAGAAAAGGTCATTACAGATCTGACCTGGCTGATGGGATTGGAAGACAGGCACTTCCCCAGGTAAAGTGTGTCTTTCTCACAAAGGCTGCTGCAGGCTGAGCCATCGATTACTCCCTTCTTGTACCTCTCGCACTAAAAGTTTACAACAGGGACTTGAAAACTGTTATAGTAAACCATTCATTTGATTTCAGATTTTCAATGTTTTAATTATCTTTGCCACAGTTGAGAGTATGTAATGTGAACACAGTATATTACCAGGCTGTATCAATATAGCACGGTAACTGGACACAGATACACAGGACAGGGACAGAAATGCAATACTCACTATTGCATTCTTGCAGTCGTGCCCGCGGCAAAGCTCTGTGTAGGATGAGTATTGTACGTACACTATCCAGCTGCCCACAAACACTGCCAGCCAGGAGAAGAACAGGTACTTCATATGGAGGTAAGAGATTCGTCCCTGTTGAAACAAAATATAGACACCCATGAGTGCTACTTTCTGATTGAATAAACGATTTCACAATGTTACTTATGACCTGGCTGATAGGATTGACGGACAGGCACTTCCCCAGGTAAAGTGTGTCTTTACCTGACCATAGTGTTACAGACACAGATATGTCATGTACAGACAGTTACCACTTAACAGACTTAACTGCTTAAACCACTATGAGGTTGCCAGGTTGAAAGTTGTTAAAATACAGCTGTGGTGTTAAGCCTGTGTTCAGGGATGATTATTGTGTTACTGTATATCAGAATTATTTTTGGTTGTTGGTCTCCCATTCATTGACCTGTTCATTATTTCCAGTACTATTTGAGGCTGTTGTCAGCATAAATTACCGGCATAATCTGAGCACTAATTCAATGCTGGCTCTTTCGGCTGACACGCATCATAATGGAGATAAATGAGAAAGGCCATCGTTGCTGTCGGGCAGAAACCTCATATCTCCATGTTTCAACTTATAGTTTTTTTGTACATGAATGACCTCATACAAGAGTGTTGCACAAAAGTAGTGCAAATAGCAGATCTACAAGCTCGCAATGTGTCGCAGGGCGACTATTTTGAAAGGTTTTAAAAAACAATAATAAAAAGGGAATGGTTTTGGACATACAAGGTTTCCATCTGACAGCGACGCCATGCATTTGTTGCTTGAGGCCAGCTCATGAGTGTCCTCTAAGTGCAGTGAGGACACAGCGTGCACTACCCATCTAAATTAGAGCCTAGATTCTCAGCATGGCATTTATTTACACTAACAATGTTAACATTTGTTTCTGCTCGCTACAAGATTAAACTCCTAATTATCCAACCTAACCATTAAAGATCAATGAGGTGCAGAGAGGTGTATTCAAGAGAGCAATGATATGGGACCCTCCAAATGTGGTCAAACGTTTGCAGGATGCAATGCACATGCCCTGAAGACACATTACTAATAGAATCATCTCATTTGGAAATGTGTGAAGATTGTGGTGGATTCATGGATTCATGTTGAAAACCAACAACATTTGATGGAAAATATTAGTGTTGTTACAGACAACACATTTATTTAAAGGCCTATTCTTGCATCCATAGAAGTGAATGTAATCTGCATTTGTGGTACGTATACAGCCAAATGGAAGACATGTCTATCAGAAAATAACAATTCTGTATCCTCATTATAGTAATTCTTTATTCTTTTGCAAAGGTTAACTGCTTGAGGCGTGTTTAAATTCAGTTTTGTGAAGCACTTCAATTATACAATGAAATGTCCCATCTGTCTTGCCAAGTATGAGCCACATGCAGCCGTTAAATAAGACACATAGATCATGCACATCCACTTTGGTGAACAGATGCCTTCTGTTGACTTTAGAAAAATGCACTACAAATATACAGCGAGGCAGGTGAAGTAGTTTGTGATGGATGCATACGCTATAAGACTTAATGAGCTGAAAATAACGTATGGCCTGGGAGACAGAATTTTTACAACACTCAACTGTTTTGTCGACTTTCCCCCCTAAGGATATTGAGGCAAGTCCAGAGGGAACCTCAGCAATAAACAGAGTGCAGCAGCTGTTGGGAGAATAACCGTATCAGCCAGAACTATAGAAGTTACTATGCCTTTCCTCTCCTAAATGCCGTGTCCCCAGACTCCCCACTGAGTCACGATGGAAACAACCGCACAGGTATATGCCTACCTGCAGTCAAATGGGATACAATCTTGAAAAATACATTCACTTTTTTTTTACTTTTTTTTTCACATTGCACCACTAGGTTGCACACCTGTTGTGCCACAGCTGCAACTCATGCATTTATTTGTTAAGCCTTATTTATACTTTGCAGTACGACAGTGTATAAATTAAGCATTAAATTGCCCAGCGTAGGTGGGCAGGAAATTAGTTGGACTGTTTATCTTTTTCAGGTCTCTGTAGAATTCTAGGCCTGATGTAGATAGATAACTTTATTGATCCGGCGGAGGAAATTCAGGCACCAGAGACAGCACAGCAGTAAAAGTTACAGAAGAATAACATCACAATAAAAACACCCTCCAACAAATATAAATAAAGTATACAGATGTATACACCCTATATTATCACCCTGCCTTGTGCAAAACAAGAGACATAAATATAAAAGTATACAAACGTATACAATCTCTACCAGTGGTCCTGGGACCCCACTTAAGTCTTGAGAGTGTACAGATGGAACCAAATGCACCCATTTGGTCCCAGATCTGTACACTCTCAGAGTTATGGGGGCCCTTGAAATTAAGAAGTTTGAGAACCACTGCTCTATACAATCCTCCTGCCTGATGCAGAACATGAAAAAGAGTAGCAAGGTAAGCCTAAAGTTATGACATCAGCACAGACCACAGGTTACGTTATTACAGATGAATGGATGTTACAATAGTCATACAATGTCGTGATGCTACTAAGTCACAGACTGAATAAGTCCTTCCTATCGCTCACTTGCTCTTAAATTTCTGTGTGGAGGAGGTGGAAGTGGTTGGCCCTGATGGCATCCAGCTTCCTCGGTACACGCACCTTCACCACATCCTACACCCCGCCCAGTGTAACCCCAATGACAGAGCCAGCCTTCCTCTTCACCAGCCTGTTTAGGCTGGTCCATGTGTACAAGGACCAGCCTTGATTTGTTCACCATGTGAACAAATCAATACTTACTTAATGCAAATTCATTCACAATAAAATATGCCCATATATAGGCCGTGCATATGTGTTTTCAAAACACAGAGAGAGAGCAGTATGGCATCTTTTTAAATACTGTTATCAATCCTGGTTAAGTGCCGATTGAGAAACCTTGTGGGTTAGAAATTGATTCTTTTTTAATTAGGACTTGCTGTTTATGATGTATTTCTCCATTAATTTACAAATTGTAGTCAGTAATTAATCTTAATTGTGAAAACGTCAGGTCAGGCTTCTCTTTCAGTGAGCCCACTAGGCCAGTTGATACTGAAATAGACTTTAAAGTAGAACACAAATCCGAAGTTACCCAAGTGAGTTGCATCGTAGAGTACCTCATTTGCGCAATAACTATTGAACAGGTGCTCTGTAATCAACAGTGAATTTTGCTCATGGTCTCACATGGCTGGTGATGGTGGTACAGACTATTTTAGACCCACTCTACTCATTGCATTCTTTTGCTTGTCTTTTCCATTCCAAACAAATGAATACGGTCTCTTGAGATCCATAATGGCACCCCTCCAATCGGACTTTGGTGGAGGAATAACAGACTATTTGGAGCCCTCCTTTCTGCTCAATTAATGATTCTAGTGCTCAGTGCTTGACAGTGATGTACTCTCCCTGCCTCCACACTCTGTCCCTTTCAGTTCCAATTTTCTTTATTGGCATAACACTCCCTCTCTCTCCCCTCCCCTTTTATGCTCTTTAGCACTGTCTGCTCTCATCTCCTTCCTACAATCCCTTACTCGCAAAGCAGAGTGAATATGAAAAGTGAGCCCATTTGAGAGACGCCATTGTACTTGCTCACCAAAAAGTAAACACCCACATACGTGTCCTTCATGTAGCAAACCACTGTAAGCAGAGTGTGTTTGGGTAAATGTGGCCACCTGAAATAATGAACAGGTTAAATCGGAGGTTCTGATTGAGGACCTTTAAACCTCATTCATACTTTGTCCGATGACAGTGTCACTTGCCAAAAATGACGCATCACTGTTGTGCGACACAGAATAAATTAGGTTTTAGACTGCATGTTGTCTCAGAATCAATCTTACATCCAGTGGTGAGCTGTGGGTTTTTGAACTAAGGGTACTGTATTTTATGACGTCACGTGCGCGCGCACGTGCGCAGGCATGTGCACATAGCCACTTACTAATACTGTATTCAACATGTGATTATTAATGTATTTATATTTCTTATTATTTTGTTGCATTGTTAATTTGTTGTTTTTATTTTTGTTTCAATTAATCAATTATTTTATTTTCCTTTTAGTTTTATATAAAATCCCTTTACATACTCACCCACACATAAGCAGTTAAAATAATCAGACACCTTGTCTTTGTCTTGTCTCAGAGAACTGGGTGCTCTGCTAAGCAATCCCCCTCACACTCTGCAGTGCACATTCAATTCAAGTCCATGGCTTTTCTCCAGTAGCCTAATGTTATGCAAAGCAGCCAGGTAGACGCTATTGAGAATGTCTCGCCACTGACGGCGCGAACCTTCAGAGGGGCTATTGTTTAAACTTTAAGGTGTTAACGACCGCCGCTGACGGTGAGTGCATGTGGAGCACGCGCAAGCCCCCAGCCCCCACAGTCTCAGAACTAAGGGTACGCCGTACCCGCCCGTACCCCCTAGAGCTCAACCCTGCTTACATCGTACTTTTTCCAGTTTGCTTGCCAGTCAAGCTTTCAGACAACCTCCATTGCTGTCTCTTTTCTAATCTAATCTTTCTCGCAATACAATGGCCCTCCTAATGTCAGCCTATCATTATCATCCCCCTCTTCTATGGAAACTGTCCAATAATCCGGCCCATTACTTTGTCAGCTAGCCATTCCCATATCTGATTCTACTATGCCAGGTTTAGGGGTATAGGAACGGAGAGGAAAATGAAAACAACAACAACAACAAAATACACACACACACACACACACACACACACACACACACACACACACACACACACACACACACACACACACACACACACACACACACACACACACACACACACACACACACACACACACACACACACACACACACACACACACACACACACACACACACAGACAACCACAGACAGACAGACAGACACTGCATTGCTGGTTGCACATCATTTCAGTTTTACGATGATGAGCTCAATTAACAAAATCATCTGTCCTTTACAAATACTGCACAATCTCTGAATATCAATTGACAAGTTTATAGCTCTAACTCTGATAATTATTTACGTATTTATTGACTTGCTTACAAGTTTGACCTGGCAAGCCGTAGGTGAAATGCTCCCACAACAAAACCATAACAGTCTGCAGGAAAACAAAGGTATGGTCGGCATTTACAATCAATATCTTGTGGCTTCCATTTCTGCTATGGGTGATGCATTTCTATCACTGGGATTATATTGAGCCTTTTTGAGGGGAAGAGAGCTAGGCAAACATGGCTAATGAGGCAATATTGATTGTGGCTGTTGTGACAGCTATTAATTAGGAAATGACAAGGAACTGTGGCCATACACTGAGGTTGATGGGACGGATCGGTAATTCCTTGTCGTTGTTTAGCTCCACTCACATTGACCCACAAACATAGACCCAGAGCCGGTATTAAAAACCTGTTCAACATCAATACAAACTCTGAAACCTGAGACGGCAGTGGTTCAGTAGGTAGAGTGGCCGCTTGGGAATCGAAAGGTTTGATACCCGGCTCATCCGGGCTTACCCATCGAAGTGTCCGTGAGAAAGACATTTACATTTTAAACCCTAATGGCTCCTGGTGAGCAAGCTGGTACCTTGCATATGGTTTGTTCTGCTGTCGGTGTGTGTGTGTGTGTGAATGGGTGAATGCAAATTGTAAAGCACTAGTTTGGATAAAGGTGCTACAGTATATAAACGCACATTTACCATTTTACCTAGAAGTAATTTCCACGGTAACCTGGTGTTCAAACACCAAGAAAGAGGTGATTGAAACTGATCAAGAACACAGGATATTACTGTTCCGACACATTTTATTTTTTTTGCAGGCTGCACACCCTTCATCCATTATGTATGATTATAAAGCTATCCCTCAGAGGTTGCCAGTTAATGGGTTCCCTTGTCTGCTGTACAGAGCCAAGACCCAAGACAGATAACAAGGGAGTGAAAAAGAATGGAACAACAAGGAACATTGAAATAATGAATACTGTCTGACACAAAGACCCACAACAACAAAGGTTTTAATTGAATAAACACAAGCAAAAAAACAACCTTGCACATGCAAAGCGTGACCATTGACAATGGTCACGCTTTGCATGTACAAGGTTGTTTACAAGTTGTACAAGGGACATACTTAGTGTTAATTGAACTCTGACGGGCCCGTATTCTGAGGGGGGATTCCAAGACAATCACAGATCTACAAGTTCACAACGCGTCAATTGTGAGATTGTAGATTTAGAGATTTAGCGTAGAGGGGAGGAAAAGAGCGGACCGAGTACAGAGCCGACCTCGGTAAAGTTTACTAAGATTAGAGGGCTTAAGTGGTTAACACTGAGGGGCTTACTGCATAATGATTAGGGGATGTGAACCAGCCCAAAGGGCTACCTATGTGACACTCTCCTTTGCAAAGAGTTATGTGCCAGTTTCTCAGTCTGATGTGTCTGTTTCTCACTAGGCACTCGGTGGGTGCTATTTTGTCCCGTGCTCCCATATGGGAAGATCTGACTCATCTTATCACGCTTCAGACAGCAGACATTCACAGTACCCCTCACCTCCCTCCAGTCCCTTCCCCGTTCTGACTCACTACTGCGACATATATGTGTGGACGGCTGAGCACAAGTCTGAACTTCACCCATTCGATTGGGATTTGAACCATCACGTTCAAACTGTAGTGAGGATATGTCAAACTCATTTGTATACCACAATGATTGTAGTCTTCTGACTAAGAAGCTTATTCTTAAAACTGAAATCAAACCAAGAACAAAATATAGTTTGGTTATAAATACATACAGTATTTCAAAGAGTCATAGTCCTCTACACAATATATTTATGTTTTAATATTGTCGGCTCTGTGTGATTTTGTCTCCTGTGGTGGAATTGGCTTTCTGTTATGTGAATCTGTTTTCAGTGTCACACTCTGTTGCCTCATTTCAGTTAGGTGTTAGAAAAGGCTCTGGCTCTGTCATTGGGCTGAGCCTGAACACTGTGAAGGTGGAAAAGAGGAACAGGTTCAGATTGACCTCTGGACAATGTGGCTCACGCTCTCAATAGGGAATTCTCCCATCTGTGGACTGAATTCAGCCTCTGTCTCTTCCAAAAGTGCAACAAATGATAGATCCCTGATTCCACTATACTACAGAATAAATATAGTAAGACAAACAAGACAGGCATGGATGCGACGGACGGACGGACGGACGGACGGACGGAGACAGATTGTTCAATTTGGCATTAATAATGTTCTAATGTATCTAATTCATTCTTGTTACAGTTTATAAAAACTCTCACATACAATAGGAATGCAAATCTTGCAAAGATTCTGGTCTCTTGCCCATTGAGGGAGAAACGATTTGCCTTAGTTCTCCATCCCGTTTGTGATGGAGTGAAAAAGAATTGCAGAATTGCAGGGAAGTAGATCAAAACACATTAAACAACAGTGTGTTGCACCAACATTTGGCAGCATGCAAATCCCTTGAGAAAGAGTCAAAGCTATTTCACCTTTCTACTGACTCACATTATTTCATGTGTTTGAACTAGCATCTACGCCTCACTGGTGCAAAAACATTAGAAACCTAATTATCTTCATGGCTTAACGGTTTTCAGGGAGATGTATGTGAATAATTAGAATTGCTAACTTTAATTTAGCAAATATGGAGAAACGTCTGAGCCTGAAATAAAGTAAAATCGGAGGGATGATGGTATGAACCATGGGCGAGAGTATTTTTGCATTCATGCATGTATTGTTTGTACTCTAGGTCCTCCTAGTATTCACAAGTCTTGTCTTATCGTAAAAATATATACAATAATTTTAAGTAGCCTTGTTGCTGTGAATATGCTGCTAGACGAATGAAACATCACATACAACTTGTCTGTCTTTGCATTTCCTGGAAATCGCTTCACTCTCAGCAGGATCACTGAATGACACTTGTTAAGTTGTCAGATAGTGGAAGGCTATGGTGGCCTGCCCTAGAAAACGATGTATGATGGTGGCCATCCCTTGAGATGGGCCGTCCTTTCCTCCACTGCATTTGACAACTTCGTTTCTCACATACAGGGAGGGAGAGGACTACATAGGAAAGACAGAGTATGAGCAAAGAATAGGCCTGCTTAAGTTAAACAGGGCAGTGCCAAAAGCAGTCAACTGAACATACCTGTATTATGTTCAGTTAAAATGAATGACAGGATAGGAGCCATGGCACCACTTTTATTGACCCAGCAAACACTTTCAAATAGGCTATCAAATGCATGATTTGAAACTGAGGATGAATTAGCCGGCTGATTATTATTTTCCTTTATTCATTTATTTTAATTTATATTAATATCACTGTGTAGATATTAGTCTGGAATCTCTGTGTGGAACCTGCATTTCCGAGAGGCAAATTCAAAAAATGCCTAACCCCATATTTACATACTGGGCTCTGATTGGTCCCTCACAACTTCGGAGGGAGAGAAATAAAATCTCTACTGAGAGGGGCCAGAATCTGCCACGGGCAATTTCTTTTTTGCAATGGCAGATTTGTCTGGAACCAGGCTACCCCCACCCTAACAAGCACTTGGACTTGTAGGAGACTAGGAGTTGAGGCATTACATTTCGTTTGACTCGGTTCCACAGATAAATAATGTGAAAATAGCAGATCTACAAGCTCACAACGCCTCGGAGGGGTTGTGAGCTTGTAAATCGGCTATTTTCAAAATGTTTCCCTCTTATTTCTTTATTTGACAATTTGGCCAATGTTTGACCATTATTTTATATTTATAGTAGGCCTATAGTTTGTTGATTACTTTTGATGCAGTGATGGTCTCTTTTTATAGGTAGGTATTAAAAAGCTATTAAAAGTCCTTAAATTGTCACTTCACTGTCATCTGGGGACCTCCCCCCCAAAAAATATATAATCATGTAGGTCCCGACCCACATGTTGAGAACCACTGATGTAGGCTACATAGAACGAATATCATTAGTAGTCCCGTCTACCAGCTGGCTGGATCATGGACCTGGTTGCTACAGCAACCAGTATCAGGGGGGTGGAGGTTGAGTTCTCCCGAGGCATATCGAGCATCAAGTGCCTAGGATCCTTCTCCAGTCTCCACTGTTGTAGGCCTACATAAAGTCTACATCATACCGTAGGCTACTGGAAAACATCGCATTGAATGTAGATAATATAAGCAACGACATTCATATAGGCAATGCGGTGTGTTTGTATGATAAATGTAGTTTTTTTTAAAAGGTTTAACAGTCGAGTGCATCATGCGACGTAGCCTACTACTAGACTATGGAACTGAGACGTGGTGGACCGATCATGTAAATACGCGATTACAAGGTTTTCGTCCCTAAAAGGGTAGCAGGGGTTTCCCCGAGGCGAGGCTTACCTGAATGTAGACGGGCTTCCTGAAGAGGAAGAGCCCCCATGGAAACAGAGCTCTTGCCATGGCCAATAATACATAACATCTCACAACAGCTGCCAAATGAAGCTATGCGTGCGCCTTATCTTATGCCACTTGACTTCTGAAAATTACTCTTCATATTAAGAGATTATAGTCTAGGTTTACAGGCAATTTAGACAAATGCACCGATATCCCCCCCGATAATTATATAGGCTAGATGCTGTACTCCCGCGGCAGTGTGTCTTGATCTTATGGTGTTGTGCTGCAAGGAGGCAGACCGACATGAAGCTACAGCTGCGTCGGTGGCGATGCTGCTGCTGCGGTAAAGTTAGTTATATATTGGCTGTGCAGGACTCAGAGAGCCTCGAAGAACCCCCCTCCCCCCCCTCCCCCATAGCATTCTTTAACTAATTAAAAAAAAATGTCAATGCAAAATGTTTCATGAATTACAAACAAAGTCAATGATTCTTCAAAAGACTGTCTTAAAATAAAATAAATGAATACAAATCTAATAAATTCCATAAATTAGAAAACAAATGTTTAAGAAAATAGCCGATCTACAAACTCAAAACGCATGGCGATGTTGTGAGCTTGTAGATCTGCTATTTTCACTTGATGGGGTCCTGGGGAGACATCAAATTTCTCTTTTGGGTCTGAGCTCAAAAGTTTGGCAACCAGTGCTTGTCTTGCACGTGAAGGTTGTTGGACAACCACTGTCACTAAAAATTATCCATATCTAGCTTATAATAACCATTGTTTTAGTTATTAGGATATTGGGGTGTAGCCTAAGGCTAGGGTGTATTTACACAACATCACTGAGATTGGCTCTTTATCTGGGGTCTTCAAAACTTTTCAGGCCAGGGACCCCAATAACTGAGAGATCTGCTAGATGAAGCACGGACCGCCATTATGTTGTATGAAAGTGTGTTGCATATTAGACTAACTTTAACAAGTTAACCATAGTCAGCAAATCCAATGTATTCACAAAATACACAAAAAGATCAAATCAAATGTTCAGAAAAGTGATCCGACTATGACTATACTCTGGTAGGCTGTTCGTTCCACACCCGGTGTAACGGAAATACAATTTATATTCCTTTTAGGCCATTGCTTTCTCGATTATTTATTTATTATAAATTTACATTTAGTATGTATGTACATCTTACTTCAGTGATGTTATATGACTGTATGCTGATGTGTCTGAATGTATGTCCTAGCAAGGGAAGTACATTTAGTCTGATAATATGTATAAGTTTAGTACACCCTCAGTGTAGTTATTAAGTAGCAGGCTCATACAGCAAGGTCATGCAGCTATTCCTCTGTAGCAAGCTTCAGACCTAAACAGCAAGAAGACAAATTATAATAATATATTTTATGAACGCAAGGAGAATGTTTCTCGTATCAGGCGTCAGTATTTTGGCTATAGGCCAGTATATGGCCTCGGCATATAGCAGTGGGCCTTCCATTCTCAGTCGATGAGAATGGAAGGTCAGGTTAGTGTCGCCACTTTTTGATGTCGAGTGCGGAGCAGCACATTTCATAGCCAGGCAGTGAGGCAGAATTGACCTTCCATACTCAAGTGCCGAGAACACATCTTTTGGTCAGACAGAAGGTATGTAAGTCCTCAGAATTATCCTAAAAATGTGTATGTATCCTTGTAGAATCTGTATTTAGGCTTCCGCAACATCCAGATCGGTGTCAGACTCCTGTTGCCTTCCGAGGCAGCCGGACCCTGTCCACCTTTCCTTCTTCCATCTTCTTCCATCCCTTTCTTTTCCTTTCTATTCTTTACTCTTATTTTCTCATTATTATGTTTGTCCTTGATATATTTCTCATTATTATATTACATAGGAATTATTTAAATTTCCACAACACCTGGACAGCAATGTGAAAGGTTCTGTCCAATGGTTGTGTTTTGGAGCCTGGGAGGCTCAGAGCATGTTCTTGTGTGGCTGACTATGCAGGTGGGTGCTTCGCCATCTGGCATACAGTGGAGGGAGCATATCCTGCAGGTCAGTGGGCAGTGCAGTGGTGGGTGTGCATTTTGTACAGGACTGTAGCAGCAGCTACAGTGGTGTTCAGCTGGTGGTGACCAATAAGGAAGTGCAGGTCAGGCTGTGATGGAATACTCTTTCTTTCTTTTTTGAACATAGATGTTCATTTGCCTTTCTGCATCAGTGAAATCTTACAGAGTAATCTTTTGTTTGCAAACAAACCAAAACTAAAACAAGCAAGAGAAAACAAGAGAAAACACAATAATATATGTCATCAGCAAAGCGACAGAATGTGGTTAATAAGCTTCATATTCCAACAGTTGATGTTGGGGGTGCCCTTCTACCACTGTAAGAAGTTTGAGAAAAAATAGGTATTGCTTTTAGGCCTAAAATATGAAATTAGCTATTCAGCGCCACCATTTTGGCGTCACCGGTCAATAATTGAGGTCAAGTTGGAACTCCATATTTGGGCAAGACTGATGTCTTATTGATGGCGTCAGTTTGGTGTGACTCCGTACTCCATGACCGCATGCACAAGAAATGTGCTGCAGATTCGTCTAGCAGTTTGCGAAATTAGCCCCGGACACTGACACACGCACGACAGGCACTTAACAGAGACTAGACTTCTTCTGGACGCTAGCCTCCAACACTGCTATGCCATAGAAATATTGGTTAGGGAACTCTGCCTGAATTAAGTCTGACTGACCCTGTCCAATCAGAGTGCATTGGAGAGGTGACATCATCAAATGACGCAAAGATCTGGTGAGCATAAAAGACATGTTACAGGCTCACTTTGATTCTGTGAGAGAATAACGCTTTGTAGAGTTTTGGAAGAGATCACATTTAAACTGTCTTTCAACCAATTTGTTCAACCAATCAATTGGTGAAGAAGCACACATTAAAGAAAGGTTGAGTGATAGCTTTGCATTTAACTGTGCAGTTTAAAGGTTGGGGTGTCAAATTAGTTGTATTTGACCAGACCGTTGGGCACAGTGCGTCACAATGAGTGGAGGGACACCGTATCTGGGAAGTAAAATCAGCCTAATCTCAAAGGCAGAGATTCGCTACGAGGGAATCCTCTATACTATAGATCCTGAGAATTCCACCATCGCACTCGCGAAAGTGCGTTCTTTTGGCACAGAGGTTCGTCCCACTGATAGGCCCATCCCACCCAGAGATGAGATCTTTGAGTACATCATCTTCAGAGGAAGCGACATTAAGGACCTGATTGTGTGTGAGCCACCTAAACCAACATCTTCTCTGCTTCAGGACCCTGCTATCATCCAGTCCTCCATGGGCTCAGCTCCACCATCTTCCACTGCCTCAGCCCCATTCCAGTCTCCTGGTTCCTATGGCCCCTTCAACATGGGCCCAGTTCCCCAATACAGACAGTTCAACCACCCACTGTTTAGAGTACCCTCATTTGTGAATGACCCATGCACAGCAGCAACAGCTACCCAGTGCCAGGGCAGTGCAATTGGCTCACAAATGTTACAAGCCACCTCGTTGGCACCACCTTCTGCCTTCACTTCTCTGGCGCCAGGGCTGGGACGCAGGAACCCTGCTCATGGCCATACAGTCCATACCATTGCTAATCGCGGAGCTCAGAAGGCTCATCATCAGGACAGCACGGACAGACGGGGCACAGATGTGCAGAAAGCCCGCAAACCTGAGACTGATCAGGTTCGAGGTGAAGGCAGGGATACCTCTAAACGTTCCACAGCAGCTGCTGGTGATCAGGCTAACCGGCGTGGTCGAGGAGGCGGCCACCGTGGTCGGGGACGTTTCAATGTACGTCGCGACGAACCCATGAAGTTTGACAAAGACTTTGACTTTGAGGGCGCAAACGCCCAGTTCAATAAGGAGGTCGATACAGAGCTTCAGAGCAAACTGAAGCTGAAAGATGACAAGCCAGAGGAGAAGGTTGTGGTGAATGGAGAGGATACAGATGAGTCAGACGTTGAGACCCAGAACAGTGAAGAGAATGCTGATGAAAACGGAGACCCACTGGGCCCCAACTGTTACTATGACAAGTCCAAGTCATTCTTTGACCACATCTCCTCCTATGATGACACCAGGAAAGCAAATGAAAAATCTGGAGGCGTGGGGTTCCCAAAGGAGCGTAGACAGACTTGGGCTGAGGAGAGGCGGATGAACTCTGAGACGTTTGGTATCCCCTCACGTCCGAACCGAGGCCGTTTGGGTTACAGTGGTCGTGGTGGTATCAGTGTCCACAGGGACACAGGTCGCTCTAACAGCCCACCTCCCCATGGAGGCGGTGGCTGTACCGGGGCAGGGTACAGAAGCAGCCAGGGAGTTTGCTGACATACTAGAGTACAGGAAGTTCAACAAAATGGCTGCATAGTACAGCTGGATTAATAATCAGTGAAAAGGTGCAAAAGCTATTAAACTAGATTTGATTCATACTTTTCTAACTAAATGAATAATGATTGGGTACGTACGAGCTGTGTATTCGTGGGTAGACCGCTTGAATGCAAATTCCTTTCCATATATCGTGTCAACAATGGACATCGCAGTCCGTCAATGTCAAGATTTCTGCAAATTACCAGGTGGCTTAATAATGTTTTTAAGTAATTCCAAGAGGGATATCTTTTTTTCCAGCAATGCTTTTTATCTCCTCCCCTTCCCTATAAATCCATATTTTGGACATATTTTGTTTGTTGTTGAGGATTTGTTGTCACTGGAAGGGGAGGGGATAATAGCCTGTAAAGTAACTTCAGCACCAAATTAGCCCACATTGGGTCTTGGTCACAGCTTTCTACCATCCAACCTCCCACTTACCCACCGTATCCATGTTTTATTTGTTTTCACGACTACATCTCCTGTGTTTCCATGTGGCATGGCTCTGAAAGAGCTGTCTGTGTGTATGTCTGTTTGTCCGGGGATAATCTCGCAAACAGCTGGATCGATCAGCGCCACATTTTGTGTGGCTCCACCAACTTCTTTCCACATACTGTATTTTATTGTTTTTTTTATATTTTATATTTAACTTTATTTTTTAGTTTATGTATCTTCAGACACATTTATGTATCTTTAGACACGTATGAAAGCAAAGAAAAAGATTATCTGCTGTCAGAGTGAGTACTGTAGAACTTCTATAGGCTGGTTCCAGACCATAGACCCCGCCCACTCTCTGAGTGGACTGCCTCTCTTGGTCTGGTGTTGTAATGTGAACCTAGGATTTATTCGGTACAAAAAGTACCCTCCAATGAGAGTCAGAGGTGGGGGTGGGGATCCCTTGTGATTGGTTTAGGAAAATTCAGTAGTCTGCACGACGAGCAAGAGGGTCTGTCTGTGTGTGTGCAAACTGCTGGACTGATCAGTGCCAAATGTCTTGTGCACATTGCCAGTAGGACAAGGAAGCTACTCCATGCTTTTTTTCCACATTATACGTACAGCATATTTTTTTACTAAGTTTTTAATTTTATTATATATATAATATAATAATATGATAATTGAAGTGAATGGAGGTTGGAATCAGCCCGGAGCTTTGACCAAATATGGAGTCCGACCGATCGACTTCAAACTTGGTGGACCTCTGAGGACCTGAAGGAGTGATATGCCGAGTGGAAATTTGGATTGGCGGTATCTATAAATCCACAGATCTCCATATGTCTGTCTCCTTTTTATGCCCATATATGGAGATCTCGGCATCTGCCTGTCTGTGTCCCTTTCATGTCCATATATGGGGAGATCCCACATCTCATCTACACAGTACTGACATCAACAGGTACAAAAGGTACTTCAACAATAATTCATAAGAAGGTGATGTTATTCACACTGTATGCATCATGTTAACTTTTCTCATATCAGTAACATAAACACAGGTACAGATGGACCATTATCTGTCTATATTATAACTGCACTCTTGATCAGGCAGAATTTCAAAATTTTATTTAAAATTCATGCCAGCTGTCCTGAGATGCTGATGATCGTAGATATGAATTATACCGATTATGTATGGCTCATGTTTCCCATCTAGGAAAGCTAGATTTCAGAATGAAGTTTAATTTCTCCACAGTCTAGTACAGGCAAAGAATATTTGCAAATAAGTGTTCCCTTTTTTTCTTTGCTTATGTGGTGAAGCATTTTGTTTGCCAGAAAGTTAAAAAAAATGTTTAGCTTTCCCGAGAGCTACATACTAAGAAAACCCAAAACCAGTTCGGCAAAATGGTGAACTTTAATGCAGACCAAATTTGTGGCATCATGGACAAGAAGGCCAATGTCCGTAACATGTCTGTTATTGGGCACTTTGACTACGGAAAGTCTACCTTGACAGACTCGCTGATGTCAAATGCTGGCATCATCGTTTCACTGACACATGCAAAGACGAGCAGGAACACTGCATCACTAACAAGTCCACTGCCATCTCTTTGTACTATGAGCTGAGTGAGAATGACATGGCCTTTATCAAGCATGCAGAGCATTGGTTTCCTGATCAACGTGATTGATTCCCCCGGGAATGTTGGCTTCTCTGAAGTGACTGCAGCTGTCCTCGTCACTGATGGAGCCCTGGTAGTTGTGGATTGTGTGTCTGGTGTTAGTGTGAGCATATTAAGCCCATCCTGATGATGAACAAGATGGACCATGCCTTGCTGGAGCTGCAGTTGGACCCCAAGAAGCTTCACCAGACATTCCAACGTGATTGATCTATAAATATGTATTCATCAATCTGATAAAGATATATATCATTTGTATGCGCTTGTTCATGTTTGCTAGCCAACCTGCCTCTTGTGTGTCAGTTTGGTTGAACTTCCAAGGTCCCTCAGGCAGTGCCTGCAACTTTGTTTATGTCTGATGTGCTCGATCTGGTATGTCAACAATGTTAGATAGCAGGTTAATATCGGATTGTTTACAGTTTTGATGTCATGATTAACTTGGGTGCCAGGGAAATGAAGCAAAATGGCCACAGCTGACGCTCACGTGATGACGGAAGGCGTTAACCCAGCTGATGTGTATAAAACTATGTCTCTGTTTAAAACTTCAGAAGAATATATCTGGAACCTTGCTTTTCCGACGCTTGTAAGATCTCTTCTCTGGAATAAACCCAAATACTATTATAACTAGAAGTGTCCTCCGTTTATTGATGTAATTATTTAATATACTGTCGGATAGATATGGACTGGTATTCACTAGGGAAAAATAAAGATATCACAACGTATAGTTGAGAATGTCAATGTCATCATCTCCACCTATGGAGAGGATGAGGGTGACCTATTGTATGGGTAACATCATGATCGACTCAGTCATTGGTACAGTTGGCTTTAGTTCTGGTCTCCATGGCTGGGCCTTCACCTTCAAGCCATTTGCTGAGATGTATGCAACCACATTTTCTGCCAAGAGCAATCCATCAATGACACCATTTGAGCACTGCAAGAAGGTGGAAGACATGGTAGACGTGGTATAAAAGCGTGGGGTGGATATGGCAGTATGAAGGTGTGGGGGGGTTGCGGCTATGGTGCATTGGTGTTATAAAGGTGGGGGGCGTTTGAGTGTCCGTCTGTCTGTATGTCTGTCTGTCTGTCTATGAACAGCTAATCTCAGGAACCATTGGACCGACGATCAATTTGCATGCGCACTACAAGAATCTCTGCCCACAAATTTATTTTTTAGGACTAGTTACTTTCGTCTGGCCCTTTATACAGTTACACCTACATTTTTGTATCCACCTGTTTCCTCGGCTTTTCACTGTGTTCCACTTCCTGTCTTTTGATCCAATGAAATCCAATGAAACCGGTCAGATGACTAATGATATCCAATGAAATCTGACAGGAAGTGGAAAACACACAGCCAAGAAACAGGTGGATTGATCATCTTTGAGACACACATGTCTACGGGTATTTCGGGGCGTGGCCGAGTCCGCCATTCCTTCACTGGGTGAAACAACACAGCGTTCACCATTGAAATTGCATTACGGAACGCACACATTGTTACATTTTGTGGGTTTATTTCATCATAGCACATATGGTGAAGTATTGTAGTGCAGTTCAGTGCAACAACCACCGATCTTGTGAATTTTTTTAACGGAACCGCCAAATATTCGAAACTTTCCGTGATTCTGCCAATAAACATATTCTTTGAGACACATCCGAGTTTTGCCGGGTCAAACAAGGGAATCATCATGTGACGATGATCCCCTTCAACTATTCACTCTTAGCCCATGAAGAGTCACTTCAGTGATCATACTTTTATCTTTTTTTTAATCACTTTGATTTAAAAAAAAGATAAAAGTATGATCTTAGGAACCTAAGAAAACAGAGTGCTGTTAGAGTTTTTTGAGTGATACGGGTTATAGAGTAGTTCAGGGTATATGTGTGTGAGTTTTTGTGTATGGGTTGGGAGATATCATCCCTAAACTTCTTTGCCATTTTTTACTATTTTTAAAAACATTTTCAAATAGTTCAACTAGCCGATCTACTTTGACACGTTGTGAGCTTGTAGATTGGCTATTTGAAAATGTTTTTAAAAATAGTAAAACAAAAAAAAATGGCAAAGAAGTTTAGGGATAATGGGTAAGGCACCGGTGAAAATAGGACCCTTTTGGGTCTTTTATCTGAATGATCCACACTCCGGATCAGAAGGTGGCGGTAATTGTACCAAAAAGCTTGATGCCAACCGCCGTAAAAGAAGAGGAACGAGAAAGCGTGAGACAGTGGGATCCACCCGAGCCTTTGTGTGTGCTGCACGTCCTGCAGCGTTGCCATGTCTGCTTATTATAAGCGACTTTGGGCTTGTTTCCTAATGTTGTTTAAACCTAACCTCGCGTCACCAGTCTTTCCACCTCGGAGGAAAAGTTTAAACCAGTGGTTCTCAAAAAAATGTTTTGTCCTGGACCCCCAAATTAATAAGTATGTGTCTTACTTGTAGATATGCTATTTTCAAATAGCTGATGTATTTGTTTAAAGTGCTCATGCATGTGGCCCATAGTCGCTTGTTTTCCTAGACCTGGTTGCTTGTTTCTCTCACAGAATCTGGCAACACTGACGTCTTTTTTCTTTACGTTTACAGCTATGGTTTACAGAGAGAAGGAATACTTGAAGTTCTTAATCGACTTCATAAATATACTAACTTATTGAGGACGCTTTAATACCACGGTGTCTTGCAGATTTCACATATGGCTGCATTTTACTGCTCTGTATGTAGACAAACGTCTTTCTCTGGCAAGGGACACATATTTGGAAAAAGCCATCAAAGCAGGCTCAGAGTCGTCCTTCTTAAATTCTCAGAAAAGGTAAGTTGGCTTATTTAAGTAATAATAGAATATAACCTTGCATTCACTGGGTAAACTAGCTTCACTGGGTAAACTACCTTAATGAACATACCATTCACTGGGTAAACTACCTTAATGAACATACCATTCAGTGGGTAAACTACCTTAATGAACATACCATTCAGTGGGTAAACTATAATGAACATACCATTCACTGGGTAAACTAACTAAATGAACATACCATTCACTGGGTAAACTAACTAAATGAACATACCATTCACTGGGTAAACTACCTTAATGAACATACCATTCACTGGGTTAACTAATAGCCATTGTAACATCCGTGGCTCGGGGGTAAGCACTTTATATTTGAAATCTGAACGTTTATGTACATGTGAGAGTTGGCAATGTAGAAAAATCGAACACCACTATAAACCAGGGGGACTCAGCACCATGACTGCCATGGTATGACAGTCATGTTTCAGGGCTAGGTAAACTAACTAAATGAACAGCCAATATTTGGTTAAACTAGCTAATAGCTATATGAGCACAACCATTCACTGGTTAAAGGGATATTTCACTTTCACATGTTTGGGCTCATTTTAACGCCTCAGGCTTTTGTGACTGTGAGCACCCCAGTTTTTAATTTGCTATTTCAGATTCAGTCTTTGAATATATTGTAATATCAGTATTTAGATATTTGATATTCATTTGATCAGACACGCCCCCTTCCCATACAAACCCATTGTAACTTCAAGTTCAAACTCAATTTTAATCATGATAAATTGATCGAAAACACCTGTCCTTGGTTCTGGTGACTGATATTGTCCTTCTAATGCATGAGGACTTTCAATTACTTTTTTCATTAATTTTCTATATTTTTTGGGGGAAATGAAAATAATAATAATTAAAAAAAATGTATGAAAAAAGTAATTGAAAAAACAATGGAGATACAATGGGTTTGTATATAAACTTAATAAATTAACCTGACTAATCTTGCAAACTGCTATTGCATTAGCTCTGGTCCATAGAGTTAGGAGTTCTCCTTCACGCCCTCTAACGCTGTGGACCAGAACTACTATTGCATCAATGCATTTAGATGTCTTGTGAGCACACCACACACAGAGAGGACTAGCTGTAAGCAACTTAGATGCTATGAATGCTATCTACATCTAAGTTGCAATACCCTCCCTTGACAGCCCATTCATGAAACAGAAAAGTCACATCTGATTGTATTAAACAACGGTAAACTCATCAATATTGCACCTGTGTGGGAAGCTTGACTTATCCTCTTTGTCTCTGTCAAGTTTTTGTTTCATAACAATCCACCTAGACATTTTATGATCTACTTTCTGTCAATACATTCTGCGCTTAGATTATTTATCTATGCATGTCCTGCCTACACCACTCGTTGAAATCGAGTGCTTCAAACTGTGCGACTCCCTATCCTCATTCAAACTCACCATAAAAGAGCACCTGTCCACAATTTATGGAACAGGATCTAAATAAGTCATTATACTTATAGCATTTATTGCGTAATTGTACTCGCTGTACTGTTTGCAAACTGTTAAAGTAATCAATCAATCTGAACTTTTCCAGGTGAAAGAAGCCCGGCGGACAATAAAAAAGCCCCATGTTGAGAAATGTGACCACACTCAGCACCAGCGTACATTCTGGTGTTACTGCTGTGGGATGGAAGTTGAAAGGAACATCACTGATGGTAACATGACTGTGCTGTTCGGGGGGCTGTTGGAACACATGGCCACGTAAGATATTCTGCTACTCTCACTCTCACTTCACTGCTTACTTACAACCTCGGTTGATAGATTGAAGAGGCAGTTAACCCATTCAATCCGGGAACGCATCTGTGTCATTTTAGAATTCTTTGGCTATTCAAAAATAGCAGATATATACGGTGCCACGCTATGAGCTTGTAGATCTGCTATTTTTGAAAAATCTTTAACATTTGTGCAAATCTTTGAATATATGTTTTTTTTAAAGACCATTTGTAACTAAAATCTTTGCTTCTGGGGGTCCCTGGAACAAAATATTTTCAAATTTTCGCTTTAAAAAATATATATTCAAAGATTTGCACAAATTCGTAATAAAAAAAAAAGAAGCAGATCTACAAGCTCATAGCGCGGCACCGAGTGCCTGGTCTTAATGGATTAAACACACTTTTATGACCTTGCTTTTAATTGATTTCCTTTTAACTGATTTGACCCCTTTTAACATTTCTGTTTTTATTTCACCTTTTATTAGATCCTACCATTTATTTCTATTATGTTTAATTTTGACTTCTGGCTTTAACGTAAAGCACTTTGAACCGCAGCATTTATGTTTGAAAGGTGCTCTATAAATAAAGATAATAATAATGTTATTATTATCATCATCATCATTACTACTTGTACCATACGCCTAATTTATACTCCATAGTATGTCGCTTGCTGACAAGAGCTGATTTTCTAACTAACAACGTGTGGCAATGTGATGGCATAACTGAAGCTATATGTGGCTGCATAAAATAATAAAATAAAAATGAAATAAAATAATTCAAATGTAATTGTAATGTCATTTCAGAGCAGAACATAGGAAGAGCACACACAAGTTCTGGTGGGAAAATAAGGCTGACCCAAAGCTTAGAGACCGATTCATCATCACACAGGAGGAAACTGAAAGGTAGGTGCCAGTGGGTACTAGTTACAAAGCGTAACTATAAATGTATGTCCATGTTTTGATGGACCTCTAGAGAGTAGGTGTGGCCTAGACCGGATCACACTACTACTCAGTTCGGAACGAAAACCAGGCCTTCTGCCATGTGGAAGACCATGACACAAGGTTAGTAAGGATGCTCTAAAGTGAGCATTGTTTTATCTTTCAGGTTCAAAGCTGAAGTGGAAAAAGTATTGGAGTCTTTTGTGGAGAAGGAGGATGAACTCATCAAACAGGTGACGCACACTTTTGTTTTGAAATATTTACTTACCGGTATTTAAAGATTGGTTTAATTTCTGTTCATAGAGGTTTAGACCATTCCTTCAATGAGGATGCGATTTGAAGTCCAACTTAGCATTCAGACAGCATTGTTGTTGAAAGTGGGTTAACTACAAAACATTTGGACCCGCTAACATAGTTTTTCAATATAATATTGTTGTGCTTTATTGTGTTATTTAAGGACAATGTGCTGTATAGCTAAATCATGTGTTTTTTTTTAGCACTGCTATAAACAATATGGGCCGGGGAATCAAGCTAGACCCAATTAAAGGTCCTATGACATGCTGGTTTTGGGGGGGAATTTTTTTTTGAGGTCCTTCCAACATTCATTATTACCATGCACCACATAATTCTCTGCTTCTCTTTCTGATGGATGGGATTGCCTTCTGTTACGAAAATCACCTAACAGTCCACAGGCTATTCAGAGGCCCGTTTGAGTTCTCATTATGCAGATATGCCCTGACCACAAATAAACCACTGATTTTTAAAATGTCAGGCTTTTGGGGTAAAATTGAAGAAGAACCCCCCAAAAAGACCAAAAACTAAAGTTTAATTAAAGTTTACGTTGTTTTCTGTTATGATGTGTTCTTCTGGTTTTCCAGCAAGCTGACCATATTCGGGCCCAGGAGAAACATCGTCAGGAGGTCCTCCAGTCCTCCCTTAAAGAGGTTTGTTTTGCCAGGATGCAATGGCAGTATCCGTCACTGTGGACTAGCACTAATTGCATTTCTTTTCATGGTTAGTTATGTTGTAATATTACATCAGGTGCTGCATTATTTCCGCATCTGGGAGGGAGGGTTGAAGAGGGAGATATTTGGAATATCTGGGATGAAGGTGCACAGTAATAACCGCTAAGCTAAAATGGCCTGATGGGTAGAACAGTATCAGCCTTTATCTGTGAAACACTGTTGGCTTTTCCTGAATCAACATCAGCCTGAGAACGAGCTGGAGCTGCCCAATGGAAGCCACAGCCTGGGTAACTCTGTAGAGGAGGCAGCCAGGTGAGCAACATAACATTCATCTACATTACATTGCAGCACTTTTATTGTCACATTTCTCTGACATCACAAGAAGAAAAATCTATTGTAATTGCAATGTTGTTTAAACTCATTTGGAGAGATTTTATTTAATTGCAATAAAACATTTAACAATAAAAGTATTTGTTTGGGAAGGAAAGAAACTAGATCCCAGAAGCGTATTTATGGCGTACCTCATGAGTTTTGAATGTGAAACAGGTCCAACTCATACAGTATGTGACTACTCATTTGTTGTCACCTTGAAGCAGGTTTTTATCATAAACAGTGTCAGATAAACTGTAGTTTGACCTATCTCGAAAAACTGTGCATGTTGCTCACAAATTAAAAGACATCAGACAGATATTTTGGTAGAGCAGGTCTCATTTTAAATAAATAAAAAATGATATTGAAATGTGGCTTTCCTTGATATTGTCTTGGAATAGCTCTCACTTGAAGCCCACAGGATCAGATGAACAGGCGGGACCTAGCCGGGTAGACTCCATGGTGGAAAGCCATTGGCCTGGACCGGGACAAGGCCTGACCTTCATTGGTTACCAGGTATCACTGTGATAAAACTATAGACACAATATCTTAGATCACTAAATTGTGTTGTCATTTTGTTGCCTAAATACACCATTTAAGCCGAAGAGTAAAGAGATTGCCTCCAACTACTGTACATTAAAAAAATATCCTTATTATTGTTCTTTTGCCTCCAACTACTGTACATTAAAAGATAATCCATATTATTGTTCTTTTGACGCAACCGTGCATTTCTATATGTGCTGAGATAGATTCTATTGGGTTTAAGTTGCATTGAAAAACGTAAAAGAAGCATTACCTAGTTTAGCATGCCTAGATGTCACACCTGCATGACACACAAGTGTGACAAGCTTTGACTAGAGATCCATGCTTAGTCAGCACGATGACACAACATCCATATCATGGTTGTTGTAAGCAGAATCTTAAAAAAAATCCTGGAAGTAATTTAACCACTGCAACCTGGTGTCCCAATTCTGGGCATGTTATAATAAAAGGTGAACATTCAACGAAAATAGCCGATCTGCAAGCTCAGAGTAAGCTTGCAGATCGGCTATTTTTGGCAAAGGGATTTGGTGTACCCCGGTGAAGTTGTTAAACATTTAGAGGTGTCAAATCTTCTGATATTATTCCAGTCTTGTTAAGGACAGAACAATGGGATCCAAAAGTCCCATTCATTTTCACCATAGACTAACAAGCACATCTGAACTGAAAATGCCATGTGACGCATTCGTCTGCACTGTGAGGGAAGCAAAGGATCCCCGATTTGACATAAAAACTACAAAGATCTATTATCATAACACATTTGTTTAAACAGGTTTTTACAACTGTATTAGCTTTGGTGGCTCACATTTTTCTTCTATTACAGGATTCCTCAAACAGTGGAAATGTTCACACAGGTAAAATGAACCTGAATGTTGTGTGTTGAAAAGACTGACACGCACACACGTTTCAACGTCAGAACATACACTGCTTTACTTTCAGTCTCTCGCAGTACAGAGCATACTTCCTTGTATTAGTGCGCGCTCCGCACGTAACGTCAGCATCCCATAATAACCACAGTCTCTTAAAGGGACCTTAACCACCATATAGCAAACCCCATGTAATCACAGTGTGACCCATGTTATTAGAACATAACACTGAAACTACGAATTGATATAATCTGCATCTTTATTTGCTGTAACTAACTGTATGGAGAACACAGGCCTTTTGTAACATTGATTACTTGATTATTCCTTGTTTGACTATAAATGATAAATGGACAGCATTTACAGTACTGTATATAGTGCTTTTTCCAGTCATTACAAACACTCAAATGCACTTTACAATGTACTGTGAGTATATTCACTCATTCACTCACCACAATGGTGATGGCAACCATGCAAGGCATCAGCCTGCTCATCGGCAGCAGTCCACGACACTTCAACACAGTGCAGATGGACGCGGGACTCGAACCAGTAACTTTACGACCACCAGCCCTCTTCTGCCTGCTGAGCCACTTTAGTCCCCAGCTGTATGAGAAGCGTTTAGGGATTCACTTTTTCTGCACTAGATGACTTTTATGTCATGATGTGTTTATTACTGTTTTGTGCCTGCTTAGACATTTTTGAGAAATAAGATTTTTTTATATTCCAGAAATGAGTGTAGTCATTGTGTGTTGTAGGGGCCATTCCTCCATGGTTACAGGAGGATCCTGGAGATGGGAACCCTGGGATGGCAGCGCAGCAGGAGATTGGCCCATCACTGCAAGACTTCCTGAAACAGAGTAAGAAAAGCACTTTTAGGGAGGTTGAACCATTCAATCCGGGAACGCATCTGTGTCATTCTAGATTTCTTTGGCTATTCAAAAATAGAAGATATATAAGCTCATAGCGCGGCACCGCAAATCTTTGAATATATATAAAGCGAACATTTGTAAAATATTTTGTTCCAGGGACCCCCAGAAGCAAAGATTTGAGTTACAAATGTTCGCTTTAAAAAAATAATATTCAAAGATTTGCACAAATGTTCAAGATTTTTCAAAAATATCAGATCTACAAGCTTGTATGAGCTTGTAGATCTACGGATTGAATGGGTTAACCACTTTCAACCTGGTGCCTTTTTTTGGCATTCCAGAAGTCCAGAAGGTGCATCTTACAGCTGACAACATACCATACCCGCAGTTAGTGCTAGATCCCAGAGAGTGTAGGAATGGAAGAATGGTAGACGGCCACCTTGACCAATCAAATGGTTTTGGTGTGGTTTACTTAAATCATTTTAGTTAGGTTTAGGCATGGGTTTGGGGTGCTAAGGTACGGTTCTGGCCTGGGGGGTTGTTCCGTACCTACAGTATTCTTCCTGGGATCTTGCACTAACCATACCCCGCTGCCACAAACATTAATACAAACCTACCTTTGGACAGATTATTTGCATGCATACCAAGTTATTAATTAGATTTAATGACTGACTATAAATGTAACTGAGGATCATTTCAGCTGTATAGCCTATCTGTCCTTGGCCTTCACTCTGACCATTTATTTATTTGTTTGTTTTCCTTTCCAGAGGAACAGGAGAAGTTGAAGAAGCTTCCTCCTAACAGAGTGGGGGCTAACTTTGACCACAGCTCCCAGACAGACGCTAACTGGCTGCCCTCTTTTGGTAGAGTGTGGAACAGCGGCCGGCGCTGGCAGTCCAGGTGAGCTCACTCATGTATGACAAGTGTGTTGAAAGGTTACAAACCCAAGAGCGGAATATCATTTGTGGTCAAATTGTATCCAGAACTTGGTATGTGAAAACAGATTCCATTCATGTGAACACGGATTCCAGTAAGATATTACTGTATTTTTCACAGTTTCTGGAAACGCAACACCACCGCATTTCAAGGAGAAGATTGAGTTGTTTTTAAGGAAAAGAACTGTTGGCTAACATTTTTATCAAGTTACAAACGTACATTGTAAAGAACTTGTATGGGGAAAAGTCATCACAGCACAATATATTGTACATTTCAAACAATACATCAACGATGCCAACTTATTATGTCGAATTCACATTGTATTGTAGATTGTATTTTCAGGGAACAATAAGCTGCATGCTGTCTTTTACATAGCTAAATACCAGCTTTCACCTACATTTGCCTATGAGTGAAACATGGTTATGAGTTAATTTGAGGTTCAGCGCGCGTGAGGTTGTGCGTGAGTTGTCTAATGGAAAGGTATCGGATATTAATCACGTTAATGTGTCCTTGAGAAAGCCATGAGCCTATAACTATTCACAGTTATGGGTTCACTAAGTCACAATGGATCAGAGTACCAGCGAAATGGGACTAAACTGTTCAATTTCTTTGGAAACTAAAAAATGAGTTAATAGTTAATATTCGATTTTCACTTATTTTCAAGAGCTTAAGGTATTGGTCGTTCATCCAAAAGTCTAAACGGAATTCAGCATTTAAATATGCCAAAGGTCTACATATTGAGTCAGTTTAGGACAGTCCAAACGGGTGTAAAACTTTGTTACAATCACTCCCTTCATTTAATTGCGTTTGGTCTGAATTCAAACTATTAATCATGTGATAAGTTTTATGGTAGTTTTAAAATGTTAACTGTTCATAGCATGCAGCCTTCTTCTGTGGGGGCTGGCATGATTGTGCTTATTAAAAATAAATGATGAGCTCAGATATAGCATACGCAGTATATGACTATTGTTGCAGTGGAAATACAACTATCTGCCAACCAACAAATATCCTACTTTTAGTAGATATATTAACGCTCACCAAATCCTGCTGCCATTTTTGTTTTACTGTAAAACTCAAGTGCATTATCATACTCAAGTCCTTATTGTACCAAAAAATATTACTTTGTGATGATGATGTATAGATTTGTTTTGAAGTCATGCATCTGTCCTGTATAAGGCATATACTTGATGTGTTTATTTTGTCAACAGGAATCAGTTCAGAGCAGAAGAGGGGCAGACAAAACGACAGAAGCGAGAGCATGGCTCTACAGAGGGATCGAAGATGCCCAAAGTAGCTGATTAGCTAGACAGAAATGAAATGAGTATGTTTACAGAGCCTTGTTTGTATAATATGGATCGATATATTGTGTATGAATGTGTCTCCGCCAGTCCGGACGGTCGGAGACTATGTTTTCGCCCCTGTCCGTCCGTCCTTTGCACACACACTCTCAGTAGACCAAGGAAAATTTTCAAATCGGCCTCATGGTGGCGCTATAACACCCTGCTTCAATCTTGTTTTGGCCTATAGCTGTTGAACTTTAGATCAAAATCTTTTTTCCCCTGGATTCCTTTGACCATGATGCAACTCCCTATATAATTCACCATTTTGCGTTTTCTTCAGAACACAACTCCTACAACTTTTGTGATCAAGATATATCAGACTGATTTCTCTTATACCATTCCAATTGTCTATAACTGCCTTCCAAAATGTGCGAGTCCTGTTTAGACAACGCGGCCTGGTGGAGACCTTCGCTCCGGGGAACACACTTTTCTAGTTTTTATTTTAATTTTATTCCCTCGTTATTGAGATGTTACAGCCTATTGTGATTGTTACTGAAGTCTGATGCTTCTCAAAATACATCTTTAAAAAGTCATCACACTTTGGCACAATCAAATCTGTAGCTTTGTGTGATCATGTGCCCTATTTGTGATGGGGTCATATTTACTTAAAATATAAAGCCCAATAAAAAAGTAACTCCAATGTTGTAGAACTGTTACCAGTCATTCATCAATAAATGTTCGTTGTGAAATAACCACATTTGGACCCATAGCTGTTTTAGCAGGTTTTCTACATGCTTGAAGCAAGCCTGTCTACTACGGTGCCTTTGTGATGGTCACCTCCTAGGCCGTTGTGATGGTCACCTCCTAGGCCTTTGTGATGGTCACCTCCTAGGCCTTTGTGATGGTCACCTCCTAGGCCATAGTACAGTGCCTTTGTGATGTTCACCTCCTAGGCCTTTGTGATGGTCACGTGTTGTGACCCTTTAGAACGGCTAATAAACCCCCAGCTTGTAACTTCCCAGTGTTTACGGTTGACAGGCTGAAGGGAATGGAGAAAGGTCTGAGGAGGACATCTGGTGGGTGAGTGGAAAATTGCAAGTTAGGGGAGTGAGGGGAAAAGTAGCTGGAGAGGAGAGACGGGAACAGAAGTAGAGAGACAGTAAACTTTGAGAAAATTCCTGATTCAGATAATATGACGGGAAAGATTGCATTGTACTGAACTGTACATCTGTTGTACATAGCATCTGTACAACATCTATTGTGTGATATCCACCCTTTTCCTACCCCAAACTGGCACGGTCATAGTCAGTTTTGAGTGATTGATTGAATACTTTAACTTTTGCAGAAAAGGCATGGTGGCACAGATTTATACAAAAGAATGTTAAAAGGATATCCCAATAAGCCCAGAGCTTATTTCCATTGAGCTCCTGTGTATTCAATTCATCAAGACATTTAAAGAAACAATCATTTACAATAATATGCAAAACATATACGAGTAGTAATAAAAAAGAAAAACATGTACAGTAAACAGTTGGGGGTGGGGGGGGGATAAGGATAAGCTTAGACTTTTTACAGGGGCCAGTTACAAATTGCAGCCACCTGTAGGTGCTCTTTTAGAGCCGTTTTGAAGGAGGGTAAGGAGTCACACTTTTTTATGATTGTTGGTAGGGCATAACTGTAGAACTAATTTGACCCCAATGTTGTGCCGAAACTGGGTTCAGTGAGATCAGTGGAGCCCCTTCTGGTGTTGTGCATGTGTGTGTCTTTTATGCTATTGAAGTAGTCTGACAGGTACATGGGTATCCCTGTTTTTTGCCTATCTTGAAGACCAGGCCCATTGCAAGTTGCTTTACTCTGTCCTCTACCCTCTACCCTGAGCCATCCCACCCTAGCATAATGAGCAGCGGTTAATAGATGAGTTCTGGGTGTAAGGCCCAGTAGTAACCAGTTGCTTCAAACCTGCTGTTATGTTTTGAACTGGTTTAGGTACACTGACTGACTGCTGATGTATAATATCTAATATTCCAAACACTGTACTGTAGGCCCATGCACAGACATTGCTATGTTCATAATTCACCAATCTGAACAACAGTGATACTTTCTTTGGCTGTCCACATCAGTGTTTCCTTTTTTCTTTTCCTTTCTTTTTTATGGTTTATCACATAACCTACTGTTTTTTTGTCCCTATAGAACTTTGGCTTCATTGAGTAAAATTTATTTTTGCTTCAGGGCTGTGTGAAGCGAGTCTTATGACATGGCGTGCCGTGTACTGTTTTTGTGCAATCTCTTGACGTGCTGAGGCTTTTAAGACCCAACTATCACTAGCACTACAGTTTATTGGGAAGAGAACTGATTTTTTTCTGCTTGCAAAGCGTGAGACCAGCTGTTGACGGGGGGCATTCTAGTTCCAAATTGTACTCTTAGAGGGATATGATTCGTCAAAGCTAGTGCACAGTGCAAGCGTCATAACAATCGCTCACCCATCATTAAGGCGCCTTGTTTTCACCGCAGTGTTTTGCCCTCGTATCAGCCGTCGTGTTCGGTTTCCAGGGTGTATTGTGCAGGCTTTGTGTGACACAGGACATGAGTAAGGGTGGGGGAGAGCCTTCAGAGCGGGAGAAGCAGCTGCTCAAGATACGGCGAGACAGTGACACCAAGGCCGCAGAGCTTGCCAAGATGGAGAAGATGCTACAGGAGACCAGGAGCCTGATGGACAAGAAGCCGGGGACAGAAAGCCAAGACTACCAGGACAACATGGGTCTGTATCAGCATGTGTTGCATGTGGCTCCTGCTTAAAAGCCTGGGTAATTTTATTGAAGCTGTAATTAACCACATTGATTGGAATTGACCTTAATAGCTCTGCTGGGGCTGGTTATGTTCAAACTGCCCAAATCATATTTTTGGCCTATGCAGATTGGAATCAGATTGGGTTTATCAAGTCTGAACAGCACAATCTTTTGGCAATGTCTGAATACAATCAGATCTGATCACTTGCAGTGTGGACAGTGCCATAAAGGGATTTTATTTTTATTTTTTAAAGGCTTATAGTTTAGTTTTTTTTATTAGTTTTAGTGTTAGTTTTAGTTTTGTATTGTAATATGGAGTATTTGTCAGGGGTGAGATTCAAAGACTCCTGGAACATATTGAAAATAGCCGATCTACAAGCTCACAACGCGTTGCATCGCGATGCATTGTGAGCTTTTTGATCTGCTCTTTTCTTTAAAAAAATGTTATAAATATTGACAAAGACTAAAACTAAGGCCATATTCACTTTTATTTTGTTTCATAAAGACACAACAGTTTCAGTTAGTTGTAGTTTTTTGTAAAGACTTGTTTCTATTATTATTTCAGTTAACAAATGTTTTTTCAATTCTAGTGTCCTATTCTAATTCTAATATGCTTGGTTATGTGCTGTGTGTGCTGCAGTGGAGGACCTGGAGGAGAGGGTGCGCTCCAGCAGACGCCAGCGGAGAAGCTCCCTGCACCACACACAGATGCTGGAGAGCCAGATGAAAACGGTGAAGGACGAGCTGGAGGGCACGTTGGACCACCTGCAGGAGCTACGGGATAAGCTGCGCCGCTCACAGCAGAAAGCGGAGGAGCGCACAGTCGCCATGGAGAAGCTGGCCGCAGGGCTGCCTCGTTGACCCCAGCTTGCTGTTGATTTTTAAAGCAAAGTTTCAATGTTTTCAAGAGCTCCTATCACTGAACCATGGAAGAGGGTAAACGGTAGAACAGAGACCTCTTACGCTTAATTTATACTTTGTCGTATGACAGTGACACGTTGAGAATCAGTCGTACGACAAAGTATAAATGAAGCATCGTGCTGGCCCGGACGGCTCTGTGCTCCTTCTGCAAAGCTTGCCATCAAGACACTCATTACCCTGCTTCTGACAACGGATACGTGTCTACCGTTTCTGAGCATCCCCACAGCTTTTGTCTTTTCCTTCCCTATACTAGCCGATAGACCACCAAGTTTGAATGTTTTCCTTCTAAAACTGGTTTGTAATTGGGTGTGGTTAAATACTGTGCAATACGCGTGTTTGGGCTTTTATTATCCAAGTGTTAGTATGTCCTGTGTGCCAAACAACGATGAGCAGCTCCTGACTATAGTAAATCTCCACACCCATCGTAGCGACACACAAAGGCGTTCATGGTCTCTGAACTGTGCAGAGTGCTGTGTTCAATATTTCGGTGGTGCTGTCTTGTCTCAAGGATATGTTGAGGATTGGTTATGAAAATATGAGATACAATATTGTTTTGTGTTCAATCAGTCAACGAATCACTATGCTTGTACAAAGCTAAGATAGCAGCTAATGATAGACCACATCCCATAGATAGTAATACATATGTATTGATCAAAATGTTACATTTCAAATGGTCATTTTATATAATTGTTTTCAAACATATGTATACAGGGCAACACAAGAGTAGAAAAAGCAATTGCACAAATTACATGAAAGGAAAGCCTTTTGGGACATCATATCTAATACTCATGCAATCTTACATTTTCTTAGCATTATTTCCTTATTTTTGCAATCTACTTCTAAAATGGTAGAAATGAATCATAGGTTTCACTAAGAATCTTTCTCTTTAACAGCTTCTGGGATCAATAGTGTGTTCTGTGCCCTGTGGTGAGTCAGCTGAATAGGCCTATTTTCATCTTTGTCCCTGTGGCAAAGATGTAAGCACACTAAATTTAGCACAGGCTATCACATGCTGTTAGTCTTATCTATGTTATTAATTAGTTAATTGTTTTGATTCTCTCTTGATCTTGAGTAATGCTGTACATTAGCTATTTAAGTGAAAAATACACATCTTACATTGCTATTATGTATGTAGAAATTGGATTGTGTCTCCTTAGTATACAGTATGCATCAAGTACATGTCAGATGCTCAAAGTGACTTGCAATGGATCTGTGTGTACTGTAGTGTAGATCAGTGATTTCCAAGCAGTATGCCAAGTCCAGTCCAGTTGTGCCTTGGGATTTAATGACAACCACACACATTACTATACTATAAGTTATTAAATATGTTTTTATTCAACATAATCAGCCCTTTTTTGCGCACTCATTTCCCTATACTGAGGAACATTATTTACCCTAAAATACTGCATACCTGTTTTGGGCATGTCATTTCCTATTATTATTTAGTTACATAATACATAGTGAATATAGCAGATGTACGAGTTCACGGCACATTGTGAGATTGTAGATTGGCCATTTTTGCTATGAAACAGATGTGCCATGAAATTTTGAATAACCAGTG
>NC_139946.1:29590465-29768116 GCF_963454915.1 Gymnoscopelus microlampas
TGGACACTGTCTTCCTCTACTTCTCCAGCATGTCGCTGCAGGTCTAGGCTGTATACTTCACACCCTTGAATTCTTTGCGTGTTACTCATAGCCTCCTCCAACCCGCAGAAACTGGTTATTGGATGAAATTAAGTCTAGCAACTTTGTAGCCTGATTGGGTCTAGAAAAATGCACGAATGAATGAACATTTACCTGGGATGCACTATGTTGTTTATTTAATGGATCGGCATGATCTTAATGAATAAAGACTGAGTCGTTGGAGAAATGGGTCTTAAAATGATATAGTCGATCATTCGATCAAACTTCTCAATATGCATCCTATACCATCATTTACATGATGCTGTCTCTAATGACACACTGTGACTTTTCTCCACCCTACAACACAAATTATGATGTAATCAAACCAGGTGGTAGAACTACAGACTATTATGCATTTTCACAGTTTCAGTTTTTGGAGGATAGAGAATTGCAAATTCAAAACTGCATCTATAAAGTATTTTAGAAATCTTGGGATGTTGAGAGGGAACATCATAATTGACACCTTTGATAGAATTATACAATAGGTTTAGGTTACTAGTTTCATGCACCATTTCATTACTTTTTTGCAGCACACTACACATACATAGTCTATCATTAAGGCTCATAACATAGCACACATGTCTTGAGCAAACAATTCCATGCATGCACACTGAGGACTATGGGTTATATTGCCATTTTAGGAGTCTAAGCATATTTTTTTGATTATCGGGATAATGATGTGAATCCAAATAATTTTGGTCAGGATAATCATGACATTACATTTTCATATCGTCCCAGGCCTACTGAGGACATTGCACACAAAAAACATTAAAAGCCTAACTTGGAGAGCTGTACACTATTTATATGTTATGCAACATAAAGTTCCGCTTTTGAAAGGAATCCAAGTGGGAGAGTGCAAAAAAGAGGAAACCTTTGAGATTTGTATTTTATGTACTTAAATCCCAGCATCTGTATTCCGGGGAAAACCTTCGAATAAATAACACATCTACAAGCTTAAAAAAACAGCATTGTAAGCTTGTTGATCGGCCTGTAGGACTCCGCTCAACAATGTATGGGGTTTAAGTGGTTGGTGATAGTGGCAGTTTTTCTGTCCTTACATGATTTTTATTATTCATAAATAAATTAAAGTGAAAGTGAAAATACATTTTTTTTTACGGTACATTAACATGTGTAAGGTTTGTGTAATGACATGGTCCAGTGTGAATCTTCTTCTTCTTTGCCCATCAGCGCGATGGTGCATCACAAAGAGTTTGAGGTGGCAGGGAAGGAGCCCGGCCTGCAGGTGTGGCGGGTGGAGAAGATGGATTTGAAGCCTCTTCCTAAAGAGCTTCATGGAGACTTCTACACCGGCGATGCCTATATCTTGCTATACACCACTGCGGGTTTCTCGTACAACATTCACATGTGGCTGGGTAAGTAACAATTTGGCAATTTGATTCAGATGATGAAACTTTGTCTAATTAACTCTTAAAATAATGCATGTCCCTCCAAGTGGATTACACATACATGTTTCCTGTTATATTCTTACAAGTAGTTTTCAATGAACTGTCACTTATACCATAGGAGCAGAGAGTTCCCAGGATGAGAAAGGCGCGGCTGCCATCTTTGCCACCCAGCTTGATGACTTCCTGGGCGGAGGACCAGTACAATTCCACGATGTTCAACAACATGAGTCACTCACATTTTTGGGCTACTTCAAGTCTGGAGTGAAGTACAAGGTACAGTATCGGACTTAACCACATGAACCCTAGCATTCCTGGGCATGTCATAATAGGGGAACATTCTGCAAAAATAACCAATCTACAAGCTCACAAGATTTGGTGTAGACATGTGGTGTAACATTGTTGTACCGTTTGCACAGCAAACACCTACATCTCTACATCAATTTCTTATCAATACAGATTCAGAAAGATTCTACTTTCTAATACTATAATGCAGGGCTGCCGTGACTGTCAATGTTATTCTGACGGGGACACTGAGGTTCCTGCTGTTACTATCGGGACAAAGCATAATACACAGTTATGAATCCTCTCCAGTGTGTCACATGCTGGCGTGGTGAGGACCTAAGTGCAGGACAGTGAGGCAGGTAGTGATGAAAAACCCAGGACTGGATGTTTTAATGCACACAGATAACAAAGACAACATGTACTGTAACACACAGCACTGATCCAACAAGGACTAACTGGGGAACAAGAGTGATATACACATGGGGGATTACAAATGAGACACAGCTGAGGCAGACAGGAGCCTAGAACAAAGAAAACTAGACCTGCAGGAACATAATACACATAGAATGACCAAATCTAGACAATACAACGAATGAGGCACAAAATACTCATTGAGATTGAAATGTTCTTTTCCAAGATTGAGCTGGGCAAGAGAGCAGCATGAAACAATATTACAACAATAAACAAACAATACAGTTTGTTTATTGTACCAGTCTGAAAACATACAGTACAGTGTATAAAATGCTCATAGCGCTATCTCTAGAACATTCCAGAGTAATAGCTGGTTGCTCTCATAGGGTTTCCACTGAAGGGATTTCCATGGAGAGTTTGAAATGGCAAACAGGCTGAGGAAAACTCATGACTGTCTTATTCCAAAACACCAAATGGCAGCAAATCTGCCAAACTGAACCAAGCCTGTGGAAAAACAGAGACGATGGAGATGCCAGTGAACCATATTTGCAGTGGTGGACAAAGTAAATACTCAAGAATTCAAAAGTAGAAAATGACAAAGTACATTTTATTTTTTAATATCAATGCATTGCTGTATTGAAATTATTGAAAAACAAAAACAAATCAGAAATCTTCGGTGGGACCCCACGGTGGCAGTTGGCCTACAAAAATAAATCATTAATCTGGACCGCTGGCGTAGCGGTCCAGGCACCTAGGTTCAGTGTTGTCTGGCACCGTGTCGCGGGTTCGAGTCCCGATCCCGACGGCCTTTGATGCATGTCACTCCCCATTTCCTGTCGGTCTACTGTCCTGTCCTGGCAATGAAGGCATAAAAGCCCCAAAAAAGACATCGTCCATGATTGTTCTAATGCCGTATATTATTTGGCTTGTATCACAGCAAGGTGGAGTGGCTTCGGGCTTCCAGCATGTGGTGACCAACGACATGAATGTCAAACGCCTGCTGCATGTCAAGGGCCGCAGAGTCATCAGGGCTACAGAGGTGGACATGTCCTGGGCCAGCTTCAACAAAGGAGACTGCTTCATCGTTGACTTGGGAAAGGTGAGTTCAGGTGGGACGAGTGACTATAGATATCAGACTCCAAAACACCGCCATGATGTTAATCTCATCCTCCCTGTGCACCGTGTCTCTCAAATTGCAGGACATCTACAATTGGTGTGGCAGTGAAAGTAACCACTTTGAACGTGTGAAGGCTTTGAGAGTGGCCATCGATATTCGGGACAACGAGCGGAAAGGCCGCGCCAAGATGCATATGGTCGATGAGGGAAGTGAACCAGAGGATGTCCTGAACGTGAGTCAACTTTTCCGTTGTGCAGAGCAGAATAGCTGGTGTTGCGACAACACCAAGCGTTTGTCTGAGTCATGTCAGGATGTCGGTGAGCTCTTACCCAGTCAAATTCCGGATTTGACTGTGTTTAAGGGTCACTAATTTGTTTGTGTGTGTTTTATTTATAGGCTCTTGGACCAATGCCTGAAATCCCATCAAAAAGCCCTGATGATGAATCCGCAGAGACAGCCAACCAGAAAAAGGGAACTCTCTACCAGGTGAGTAACAATGTAAAGTAAGAAGCATTGCAAACTGTGTTTTACATTTGTAAATTCAGTAATGTATACTAGCCTCCAGAAAACTGATACACATGTTTATGTGTGTTTTGTAGATATCTGATGCTGCTGGCTCCATGAAGATGTCAGTGGTAGCTCAGACCAACCCTTTCAGACAAGAAATGCTCTCCCTCAGTGAATGCTACATCTTGGATAATGGCTCAGACAAGAAGATCTTTGTCTGGAAAGGTATTGGGTTATTAATGGAATAATTGGAATTTTCCCAAATCAGTCAAACATATTAATCCAGTCAGACCACTTTCTTTTGTTTGTTGCAAAGGTCACCGCTCAAACTGTTGAAATTTAGGCTCTTTGATTACTGTTGCTTTCTTCTCATTCAACAAAAAGAGGAACATGACTAATACATTTCATAAGTGACAGGTCTCTAACCAAAGAACCACACTCCTACTGTAAACTGCAGGACCCGATGCAAATCCAGCAGAGCGCCGCGCTGCTGCCAAGGCTGCAGAGCAGTTCATTAAAGACAAAGGTTACCCCAAGCACACCCAGGTACAGTTCTGTAATGATGAAGTCTGATCCATCTGCTTCCATCTGGAATCTGTACTGGAAAACAGCATTTGCAAATCAAAGTTTCCATCTATGAATAGTGTATCTGTTACTGACATGAACAGATACAAGTGATGCCAGCAGGGAGTGAGACCACCTTGTTCAAGCAGTTCTTCTGTAACTGGATGGACAAGGACCAGACCACGGGCCCCAGGCGGCCCCACACCGTGGGCCGCATTGCCCACGTGGAGCAGATCCCTTTTGATGCCTCCGCCCTGCACAGCAATGAGACCATGGCTGCCCAACACGGCATGGTGGACGATGGCTCCGGAAAAGTCCAGGTGCGTCAAGTAGTAGGATTACACTTGATGATGTCAGCACACTGTGTATTATACTTAGTAAGGCCATGGCAATGGTGTGTGTCTGTAGATTTGGCGCGTGGAGGAGGGCGAGAAGGTCTCTGTGGACCAATCCAGCTACGGACAGTTCTACGGAGGGGACTGCTATCTGGTGCTGTACACCTACAACGTACGAGGACGAGAGCAGCACATCATCTACACCTGGTTAGTGCTCCCTCATGTGGCCACACGGCGGTGAAATCGCAACCGCTGTCGACTTCAAAGGATTCACGATTTTACTCGTTACATCTCATATACAAGTACACAAGAGTAATTAATATGCTATATATTATAGTTTTTATTTATATAGAGATGGATAAAAGCTCACATCCACTGATGCTCTAGGCCAGGGGTCTTCAACAGGGCTCAGAGTTACTACAGGCCAGGGGGTCCGTCAAATCGCCTTTGTATGATAGAAACTTTTTTTTGTTTTTTAGATTAACCACTTGAACCCTAGCATCCATATTATGAGGAGAACCTTTTTGCCAAAAATAGCAGATCTACAAACTGTGAGCTTATAGATCGGCTATTTTTGGCAAAGAGGTTTGGTGTAGAGGGAAAAAAGAGCAGACTAAGTACTAAGTAAGAGTGAAATGTCAAGAGTATTAAGTATTGACTGTTTAACTGGTTAAATGTCTGAAAATACACATTAAAGTAATACTAGGTAACGTTTTCAGTAAAACTAAAGTTAAATTGTATATCTTTTGTAAGTGGCAAATGTTTCACAACACCCACTCCATGAATTTCACCTCCGAAAGCCTTTTATTTATATATTTTCTATTGAACGATGTCGAGCATGACTTTCCCTCGGAAATTACGTCAGCTGGCCGGAAAAAGGAAGCGGAAATCCACCGGGTTCCTGTTTGGCCAGGAACTACCGCGCCGGTTTCCTGTTTGGCCAGGAACTACCGCGCTAATAACAAAAGGAAACTCACGCTGATTTTAAGAGATTGTATGATTTGAAGAACGAAAAAAAACAGAAAAAGAAAACACAGCTCACGGTAACTAAAGCTCCACTGGCTAAGAGAAACGATCCACAGATCGTATAAAAACAATTAAAAGAACGCTTTTTGAAACACTTCCGTCTTTCGGTGAAAACGAATGGAATTCTGGGTAACAGAGGATAAACGAACGGCCTGCAGTGACGGTAATGACCAGCAGAGGCTGCTAAAAGTCGTTTTTTGGAAATTTGCACAGAACAACTTTAACATGAATCCAAAATACACTGATGATTGTGCTGTCAAACAATGAAGCTATATGGAATCTATGAAAAAGTTGTGGGGGTCCCTGCTTCATCTCTCTCTCAACCAAGGGGTCCTTGGTCTGAAAATTATTGAAGACCCCTGCTCTAACCATGACCCTCTTCAGAGCTTTGTGGTTGAGGGCAGTACAGTTCCCATGTCATGCAGTTATGAGGAATCAGTTACAACATTCCTCTTCATTTCTGACATACATTTTCAAAAGTGTGGCGGTTTTGCTGTCCTTAGGCAAGGGGTGAAGTGCACACAGGATGAACTGGCTGCCTCAGCCTTCCTCACCGTCAAACTGGACGACTCCATGGGGGGATCACCTGTCCAGGTAAGACATTTATTACACAGAACACTATATACGGTTATTATTAGTGAATATCACTTCCATTCAAGCTATGGGAGCTAAGTGCAGTGTTCCTTAATTAAAAAAGTGGGACCCAAACATGGGTGACAGACAATGAACTTTAACAGAGGAACATTATGTTCTTTTTTAGCGGTGTAGCCGCTCCTATAAGTGGGGTTGGGACACCTCATTAGTACACCCTTCGCTGTACTGTGATTGGCTCATAATAGCACACCCCTCTACATTAGTACACCCCTAGCTGTACTGTGATTGGCTGACTCTATTCAGCACTGTGATTGGCTAGCGAGACACATGATGAAATTAATAACCTATAAATAGGACTATGCACTTAAAAAAAATCACACCCAGTGTGAAGTGAGCGGTGTGGTCATCACAGTGATGGAAGCTCACTTCAAAAAGAAAGTGTTTAGAATTCAGATTGCAGTACAAAAGTAGCTGAAAGCTACTGATCTAGAGATGCTATTCCTAACAACCCTGTCTTCTATTAGTATGTGTACTGTAGGTAAAATGAGTTTGTTGAGGTTGTTTCACTTTTTTGTTCCCAAAGGTACGTGTCACGCACGGCCAAGAGCCACCCCACTTTGTGAGTCTGTTCAAGGGGAAGCCTCTGATCATCTACCTGGGTGGGACGTCTAGAAAAGGGGGCCAGAGCCAGGCTGGTGGCACACGACTTTTCCACATCCGCCAGAATTCCACCAAAGCCACAAGAGCTGTTGAGGTAAGCCCAACTTATTACATTGAACATACTGTATCTAAAACTCCTTGTTATAACTTGCCATTTAACCTCATGCTGTCATGAAGAACATACTTTATCCATTAGTGTGTAATCTTTATTTAACTGGAAAAAAATACCTAGGCCTCTCATCACTTTGTCTAGGGAGACCTGTACAAGAAAGGCAGCAGAACTGCTTTTAACATTTGTTTAACTTTTTGTTACATTGACACATATTATCCCATTATATTAAAACATCTTCCAAGACATCTATTTAAAAACAAAAACAAACAAAAAACAGGCTATGGTCAACATCTACACTCCTCCTTAAAAACATCTCCAATCAGGGTCTTGAACTCCCTGAGTGGTACCAGCACCTCCTAATGTGGAAACAACCCTGGGAACTCTAAAAAGTCACTGGCTGCTGGACTGTGTTTGGTAACTGTTAACTGCAAAGTTATGGAGGCTTCAAAGATAAGTGGACAATTTAGACAGGATTGCCTTGTAGAGGAAAACACACAAATATAACAACTACATGTAGCTGCAAGGCCATTCCATCACATTTCATAAAAACTATACTGATGGGTGGATGATCAGTGTCAAGCAACAATAATTTTCTCAAATTCAGCAAATGGTACATTGAAGCCCATTTAAACTGAATCTATCTCTCTTTTCTCCCTTTTATTGATCTAGGTGCAGCCCTCTGCTTCCTCTCTGAACACTAACGACGTGTTTGTGCTGAAGTCACTGGATTCTGTATTCGTGTGGAAGGGAGTCGGGGCCACAGATGAGGAGATGAGTGCGGCCAAGTATGTCACCAGCCTGCTCGGAGGCAGTGTCACTGCAGTGGCTGAGGGAAAGGAGCCAGGTGAATACTATCAATAGGAATTTTATTTTACTCTCTAATGATAGTATGATAGAATTGTGTTTCATACAGTACTACTGCACTCTCCCCAGCTGCTTTCTGGTCAGCACTGGGAGGGAAGAAGGATTACCAGACATCCAGGAGCCTGCAGAAGGTGGTGAAGCCACCTCGACTGTTTGGCTGTTCAAACAAAACTGGCAGACTCATAGTGAGTGTAAAACTTTCCAAACCATTTGAAGTCATTGAGTTATTGACTATTTGGCAGCTTTTTTTTTTACAAGTGCTGTGAGGTGGCATTTGAAATCAGACTGTACACTGTATTACATTTTTTGTCAGGCAGAAGAGGTGCCTGGGGATTTCACGCAGATGGATCTGGCAACCGATGATGTTATGATTGTGGACACCTGGGATCAGGTAAGCTCCTTGGCATGCCATCATTATTCAGGAAGTGGTCCACGCTCTCACGAGATCTTTTATTGTTTCCCTATCCCTAAATCTCATGTGGTTGTATCTCCCTCTGTCTCCTGCCACAACAGATCTTCCTCTGGATCGGCAACGAAGCCAACAAGGTGGAGAGAACTGGAGCAGGCAAAATTGGTAGGATAAACACAGCAATATTTATTATGAGGGGCCTCTGGTGTCAGGGGTCCCAGGATTTGTTTATCGCATACAATACATACAGACATACATACATACATGCATGCATGCATACATACATACATACATACATACATACATACATACATACATACATACATACATACATACATACATACATACATACACACACATACATACACACACACACACACACACACACACACACACACACACACACACACACACACACACACACACACACACACACACACACACACACACACACACACACACACACACACACACACACACACACACACACACACACACACACACACACACACACATACATACATACATCATCGTACTCATCTATGCCTTCTTTCTTTTTTTTAACAGCTAAAGACTATGTGGATTCTGACCCCTCCGGTCGTCGTGGTACTCCCATCACGACAACTAAGCAGGGGGCAGAGCCACCCACCTTCACTGGCTGGTTCCAGGCTTGGGACCCCAAGATGTGGGACACAGACCCATTGGAGCGCATCCGGGCCAACTTCTAAACACAGTCACATGCACACCCACACTCTGCCTACCTGCTGATGCTTGGCTTAAAGAAAATACCCAGAAACACACAATGCAAACGCATCTGCAAGTTACTGTATCACAGTAAGCACACAGTTCTTATAATCTTAAAAGGTAAACTTGGCCCATTTTCAACCTAAATCCCATTGTTTCACATCATCGAGCATACAGAATGTACGCCTGAAATGACGTGTCTTACATCATTGTTTCACAACGTCATATGTCAAGAAGAAATTCACAGAGGACAGTATTTTTTTGCCACACTATATTTGGTATCTCCTCACATCAAAACAATGGGGATTTAGGTTGAAAATCTTTTCCCTTAAAGTTTGACCTCGCCATATAACAAATAGAATATCCTGTCATATTTATATTTAAGGTTTTGGACCAATTTGCTGCTTGAATTCATTTTACAAATATTAGATTTTATATTTGTAGAAAGATCTGTGCGCAACCTCGCAGAAAAGAGAACGTCCATGAATGACATGGTGCTACACTTCCCATTAAATCCTTGTATTCACAGTGGAACTTCATCAGACATACTACATACAGCACATGTTAAGATTATGTCTAATGAAGATCCCACTGTCTGTCCAAAACATCATGTTTTCTAACCTTTAAATGAAGGCTAGTGTGGCACCATGTCGTTCGTGAATAAATATTTGATTTGAAATGTTATTTTCTTGATTTCACAGTGGTCTATGATAACTTGATGTCAGCGATAGACTGTTACAGTATATGGTAGCTAAGAACTATGCACCATTTACCATAGTTAGAATGTGACCTTATGATATCTTAGAAACTTTGTAAGTATTGGTCAGTTTTGATGCATTAAGCTCTGTCTGGCATAAAGAAAATGTTGTGGAGGACACTGCCACCTTTCCAAATTGGACTGTGTGGACTCAAACTTTGTTTCAGGGTTTCCCATTTTTACTGTTTTAATAAAACCTCCCTTTAAAAATAAAAAAGTCACATTGCATTTTTTCTAGTTGTGTGTGTGTGTGTGTGTGTGTGTGTGTGTGTGTGTGTGTGTGTGTGTGTGTGTGTGTGTGTGTGCGCGCGCGCGTGCGTGTGTGTGTGTGTATGTATGTATGTATGTATATATGTGATGTATGTACTGTATCTGTATGTATGTATGTATGTACTGCATGTCAAACAGATTTGAATCTATTCTTATTTGTAATAGTGTCTGTGCTTGTGTAATTTTAGGGGAGATTCTTTCATAAGCCAGTATTTGCTCTGTTCTTGCTGTATTCTTTTCCTTAACATTTTCTAATAATCTCAAACTCAGAGCAGAGGTAAGAATTCATGGTTAATTGCTTCCTATTCCAAATCCCTCCCTTTCATATGGTTTCTATCATCTGTGATCTTGATTTCTGTTGTGGACATGTATGTTTGTGTCTCCACTGAGGGGATATATCTCAAATCTCGTCAATCATTGCACAGATAATCATTTATCTCATATAGCCTAAACCCTCGATGAGTCAGAGCCATGTGTCAGCCATGCTTGATGATAATGTGCCTATATCTATATGCACTTAGGGCATATAGTCAGATGTGCTGAGTTGCACGCTTGCGGATTAAGGAACAGGGCTGTTAAAGCACTTCTACTTGCTTATGTTTCAGTCTTATCTGCTGGAGCTGAGAGAAACACTCATTCAGTCACTATGAACCAGAAGGTAGTGCTCATCACAGGCTGTTCCTCTGGCATTGGGTTAGCCCTGGCTGTCCGCATTGCAAAGGATGAGAAGAAGAGGTTCATGGGTAAGGAAGGATTGAAGTAAAGAATGTAATTGAAGTAAAAGTATTATTTATATTATATTAAATTCATATTTTTTAAATATTTAAACAAAATTACCAACAATAGTATACATACAATCTCACAACGCGTTTGTGAGTTTATAGATCGGCATTTTTTTTACTGTTAGAAGTAGGGCCTATATAGGCTCGGCTTAAGTTAATGATAAATTGTGGTACAGTATCTGATTAAACTGATTTGACCAGTGGTAGCCGTGTGATCTGTGTGTCCCTTTCCAGCACATGCATATCATAGGTAGGAAAACAGATTGGAGGTTTGTTAAATTGATGCATGCTGTGTTTCATAGTGTATGCCACCATGAGGAATCTGTCTAAAGGTCAGCAACTTGTCGAAGAAGCAAGTCGTACTTTGGGAAGGACCCTAAAAGTCAAACAAATGGATGTGTGTGATGAGCAATCCATTAAAGCCTGTGTGGACAGTCTGCCTGAGCGTCGAGTGGACATCCTTAGTAAGTCACAAGTTCACAACCATCTGGTTCAAAATGAAAACCCACGGTAAACCTTTTCCCCCAACATGGTCAAAGCAGATGGTAGCTTTCAGCCTGGTTCTCCTTGAGGTTTCTTTCCGTTAAAGGGGAGATTTTCCTTGCCTCTGTCACCAAATCCTTAATGGCTTACGGTGGAAACATTGTGTCTCTGCTCTATACAGTGTGTAAAGTTCGTTGAGACAGTTGTGATTTGGTAATATACTGTATACTAAAGTGAATTTTATTGAAAGAATGACTGAATTATTCCTCTATTTTGCCAGTATCCTGATGAACTCTTTGAGTAGGCTACATTTCTTTCCAACCTACCATGTAGACTGTAACAGGGCTAACTTTAAATGAATGAGCTGTTACATTGGCCTCCCCATTCTTTTCCATACTGAATTCCTCTCACAGTCAGTAACGCTGGGATGGGTTTGATTGGGCCTATCGAGTGTCAGTCTATAGATGAGATGAAGGCTGTCATGGACACCAACTTCTTTGGCCTGGTGCGTTTGCTCAAGGAAGTCCTCCCCGATATGAAGAAGAGGAAAAAAGGCCATATCGTTGTCATCAGCAGTGTCATGGGCATCCAGGGTGAGGAAGGAAATGCGTGAGAAAATCCATTTGTGTTAATATGGAACCAAGTACTTTAACACACAGTTCTGTTGTTTTTCAGGGATCTTGTTCAACGACGTCTATGCTGCTTCCAAATTTGCGGTGGAGGGCTTCTGTGAAAGCTTGGCAGTACAAGCCCTGAGGTTTAATCTCAAGTAAGTGCTGCTTCAGGTGAACACACACGGACAAAACGTGCTGCTTTCATTTTAGTGTTGTTTGTACATTGTGGCTTAAATTGGCCTCATGAGACCAGGAGGATTAGTAAATGATGAATAATTCCTCTTAGAGTGAGCTTCCCTTAAAGGCTGATTACATGCATGCAAACCAACACCTGTGGCCCAGTTGTCAACGTCACCGACATCTGCACACTATTGACTGCAATATTCCACCATCATTTCATGTCATGATGGATATGGGAACAACAAACACATCTATGAATATTTAGTGCAAGCTTTATTCTTGCAACAGAATATCATGCAAAATAAATGTCCTTCAGGCTGGTTTCACCAATACGAGAGCAGATCATTATTTTTCTAAAATCAAAATGTACCACCTTTACAGTCAATTGAACTACTTTCTATAATTTTTCAAACCTAGACACCAAAACACATTTCTTGAGTTAAGTGATGTGATCACACACACACACCCATGCTGTACTTCACTTTTGCTTCCTCAGTATTAGCCTCATTGAGCCAGGGCCTGTGATAACAGAGTTTGAGCGCAAGGTGTATGAGGATGGTTTGAAGACTGATCTCAGCAAAGCTGACAAAGTGACTGCTAACATGTTCACTAACATCTACTTGAAGAACTACAAACAGATCTTTGAGACCCTTGGACAGACACCTGAAGATGTCGCAGAGGTAAGCTCGGCTCATCTTTAATAATGCCATGGACAATTTTCCAATTTTGACATGTTTACTACTTGGTAAAACAAATCAGTGTTGTATAGGCTAATTGACCATATTTAAGCCTTATTGATCTAATTGACCATATTTGCCACCCCCTAATATGACATAAGAGTAATATGGTCAATGTATTACTGTTGAGGCAGTTAATCTATAGATTGTGTTTTTTCCTATAGCATACCCACAAGATCATCACCATGGCCGACCCACCATTCCGTCACCAGACGAACAGGCTGTACACTCCCATGACCACCCTGAAATATGCTGACCCCGAAGGTGATCTCCCTATCGACGCCTTCTACAAGATGGTGTTCGAACATGACAAGGTCTTCAATGCTAGTCTGAACTTTCTCAAACTGCTGCGCCGGAGTAGAAGTCGCAAGAGCTTCACATTGGATAAGGATAAGGACAAGAACAATTAGAGCCAGCCTATTATCTTCTAATATTGCACCAGTCATCTTTGGTTAAATTTGGGATTTTGTTTAATGTCGTCTGCTTCTTTTTCTCTGTGTAGTTTGACTTCAGACTATTTTGTGATGTTTGATTATTTTATTGATAATTTTAGTCTGAGCTCTCAGAATTGTTTTATATATTACCCTCAAGAGTTTATTATTAATGGCATACACAGTGCTCCTAATAGTTAGGATGGGTAAATGCAGGGGATATAATCCAGGTATGTGCAAATGTACTTGGAAAATACCCCACCAACTAAAAGGGAACACAATTGATGTATTCTTTACTTAGTATGAAGTGCTGAATAGATTTTCATGGAATGACATACTGTATCTATATATATTTAGACTCTTTAAGACCTTCCTGAAGCTTTTGAGCCATACAGTATATTAATCTGGCCACCTAAGTATCCTCATTCTCTAAGCCACCAAAGCTCACATAACACCATTATGAAATGTAATTAAAACTGTGAAGGGCATTGATGAGGTCAGTTGGCCTACATCGGAAGAGGTAAGAATATATTTTTTGTAAATAAATACAAATCCAATGGTGTCTATGGCTCATGTATTCCAGGCATTATAACTGGCTGCTATAAAGTTTAACATTGTTGTAAGGCAGACAAAACAGGTTTGATTAGTTGTTATGCAACAGGTTCACTGACACTGATTACAAATATCTTAATCTGGGATTCAGCTGTCTCCTCTGATTGAGCCTTACTGTATAAGTGAAGTAGACAAACATACAAAAGGAACATAGAAGGTGCATAGAACAACAAATAGAAGCTTACAAAATAGATTCAGTCTTTGTGTATTTAGTCATTGCCGCCAGTCAGGGCAATGCTTTGTACAATACTTTGAGCAATTTTTGCATTTTGTTTGATACAGTAGTTTATTATTATATAATCTGAATATAATATAATATATCGATTCACAGAAGATATATTGTATTATAGCAAGGGTTCCCAAACTTTTCAGGCCGTGACCCCCCAAAATAATCATATTTGAACTGGGGACAAGCACTTGGAATTGTAGACATCACAGGCATTAAATATGTAGGCATTACATTTAGTTAGACTCACAAATAAATATCGTGAAAATAGCCGAACTACAAGCTCCCAACGCCTCGCACTATGAGGCGTTGTGAGCTTGTAGATTGGCTATTTTCACAATGTTTGCCTCTTTTTGATGTCATATTTGACAATTTGTCCAATTTGGTATTAAAAAGGTCTTAAAAGTCCTTAAATTGTCACTTTAGAAATGTGCAGGACAGGTACCCTGTATACACTTATACTGTATGTTGGCGTGTTTACTGTTGAGTGAGAAAACAATGTTGCACATTAAGCTAATAATCTGGGGACCCCCCAAAATCTTTTGGGGAACCCCCTGGGGATCCCGACCCCCCAGTTTGGGAACCACTGGTAGTATAAACTGGTAGAATTGTAGACTAGCACTGGAGCCCCATTTGAATATTCAGCAAATGGCCACTAGATGGCGGTATCACCCGTGAAGCAAATTAGTCAAGACCCCCAGAAGTATATCCGCCTTTTCTCTGACGTTGCATCCGGGACAGATTTCGGCTAATGTTGGCCACAATGGAACAACATTAGAGATGAATTAGTAAGTGAGGTTCGGGTGATACGGTCGGTTCCTTTGGGTCCGCGGTTGACAGAACAAATCCACAGTATTCTGGCAGCGATCTGTTGCGGTCGGCGTCTCAGATGGTGGATCCACCAAGACTTAGGGGAGCGTTCATCATTGTTTAGCCCATAGCCATGTTGTCCAGCATCTGAGCTAACTTCAACTAGAGCACCAGTCAGTCAGACTGCTGTAGTTTTCATATCTGTGTCTAGATAACGTGAACACCGAGGACCCTCGCAGTCAGCTGTGAGCATCTTTTTTTTTTTTTTTTTTTTTTTTTTACACCAATTGCTGTCGTTTTTGTCAACACCACCTAGGCCTGTCACAATTATTCCATAATCGTCTAATCGCAATTATTTGAGATAACCGCAATAGTTTTTTGCATTATCGTCATAATCGTCAAAATGTAAAAAGAAAAAGTAGAAATAGCAAAGCCTACAACGTGTCACTTTTTGACTTGTTGTAAGCTTGTAGATCTGGTATTTCTGCTTTTTTTTAAGGCGTTGTAAGCTTGCAGATCAGCTATTTCCGCTATTTAAATGGGGGGGGGAAATATGTATAAAAATATCAAATATGTAATTTCTTTGTATATTTAAGTTATCTGTCATATATTTGCCATGTGAAATGTTTGATTACAAAGCCTAAAAGGAAAACAGAAATTACATTTTGATTAACATGTTCAAATGTTCAATGCCAAAAAACACAATCAAATCGTTATAATTATTTGTTTGACAATTAATCGTCAACCTGGCTTTTGTAATCGTGACAGCCCTACAAGCACCCCCACCACGATGGCTTCTTCCTCTGGGAACGATGACGACCTGACCATCCCCAGGGCAGCCATCAACAAGATGATCAAGGAGACCCTCCCCAACGTGCGGGTTGCCAACGATGCCAGGGAGCTGGTGGTGAACTGCTGCACAGAGTTCATCCACCTCATCTCGTCAGAGGCCAACGAGATATGCAACAAGTCCGAGAAGAAGACCATATCTCCCGAGCATGTCATCAATGGTCAGTCCCTTGTGTTCGCTTCTCCTATTATATCAGTGGTTCTCAAACTTTTACATTTCAAGGTCTCCCCTTAACTCTGACTGACAGTATACAAATGGAACCAAATGGACCCGTTATGGTCCATTTGGTTCCATTTGTATTCTGTCAGAGTTACAGACCCCCTCCAGGAACCCTGAGAGCCCCTCCCTGAAAACCACTTCGAGAACCACTGTGTAATATAGTATAACCTTCATTTAACCAGTAAAGACTTTAGTACAAAGTCTCTCTTGCAAGTATACACACTGGCCAAGATGCAGGTGTGTTGCACAAGACCCATGCTTAAAATGGACATAAAACAAACATACATACAGACTACCAAATACCACTCAGAGTGGGAATCCCTGAGGCTTAAAATAAACATTTTAGGACCACAACGGAAACAAGCCACCAAGTATTTTTGTGTTATCCTTTTTAGCATTGCTTGCGCAATTGTACTTGCTGTACTGTTTGCAGCTTGTTAAAGTATTCAATCAATCAATCATTTATAACAAAAACACAGCAGTATACGCCACGGCCAAATAAATAAATACATTGAAGCCGAATGAATAGAATAAACCCATGAAAAACACTAAAACACAGTATTGTGTGACAGGGGAGTCACATCCAGGTAGGCACGTGCCCCCTAACTGCAGTTGACACTTTCAGGGCGGTGTGACTCCTGTCACTCACACAGTGTTCATTTAACTGCGAGCGTGTACACTACCCCAGGGGTCTTCAACTTTTCCGGGCCAAGGACCCCCTAGCTGAGCGAGAGATGAAGCAGGGACACACACTACATATTGTATACAGTTGTGTTGCAGATTAAACCTTTTCATAGATTTCATCAGTGTTGTGTGAACTAACATTTTTTTATTATTTCACTTAAACCCTCAATACTTAGTCATCTTGATCGTTGGCTCTGTACTTCCTCCCCTCGCTCTTTTTTCCTTCTACGCCAAACCTCTTTGCCGAAAATAGCCAATCTACAAGTTCACAACGCCTCAGAGGTGTGTGCTTGTAGATCTGCTATTTTTGGCTAATGTTCCCCTCAGAATAGGGATTTTAGGGTTGAAGTGCTTAATGTAAAAAATATATATAATAATCCTATCACACAAAGATTTGGCAGCCCCCCTGTAGTAACTCTGAGGACCCCCTAGGGGTCCCAGACCCCCTGTTGAAGAACCCTGCACTACACACTAGTACACAGGTCCTTTTGTTTACATCATTCTGTACACTCACAGTTACAAATGGATACATTGACAGTGGGGATTTTACTGTGTGAAGCCATGCAACACTTGCCAGTTTCCTAATGTGATTGATGGTGGTTTTTCAGTTTCTGTGTGTCTCCTTCTCGTTGTAGCACTAGAGAGCCTCGGTTTCGCGTCGTACATCACAGAGGTGAAAGATGTCCTGGCAGAGTGTAAAACCGTTGCGCTGAAGAGGAGGAAGGCGAGCTCTCGCCTAGAGAATCTTGGCATTCCAGAGGAAGAGCTGCTTCGACAACAGCAGGAATTATTTGCCAAGGTGCGGTCTTAGAATTAAGTAAGATATAAATGAATGAGATTGACTGTGTGTATTTTAGGCTGGGCAATACGATTTGAAGTCAATATCACGATTTTTTAAAAACATTTTTCCTCAATTAGTTACAATTAATGAACGACTAAGAAATGTATACAGTGAAAGTAGCAGAGCTACTGTGAGCCTGCAGAGTAGATCAGCTATTTTCTCTATTTTTGTCTATTTTCGGTTAATTGCCCAGCCCTAGTGCATCTCAATGGCCCTGTTTTTTATGGCATGAATGTGTTTTTATCATGACAGGCACGGCAGCAGCAAGCGGAGCTCGCTCAGCAGGAGTGGCTGCAGATGCAACAGGCTGCCCAGCAAGCACAAATGGCTGCAGCATCAGCCAGTGCTGCCCAGCAAGCCGGTTCCTCCCAGGATGAAGATGAAGAGGATGACATGTGACCCCAGGACAGACACCGTTTTAAAACCTGGCCAAATCCCCTTCCTCTGGCAATTTTCGTCAATTCTCCTACTACAGCTGTTGGCGGAGAGATGCGAAATCTGTTTGGACACCTGTTGTACATCAGTCCAGCATCAAACATGCACTTTCAGGCATGGACAGTGTCATCAAAGTTGAGGGGAATTCCCAACTAGCCTTGACGTGTTATTTGGAAAGCAGTACCTGAACACACGAATAATTGGATTCAAGATGCTGTTATGAAGTTTTTGATTCATCTCATCTTTTCCTTTTTCCAGTTGGTTATGTTCAATTTTGTCTTGGAATTGTTTATGTTGTGAGTGATTTGTAGATTTAGAGATGAGTTATGGATACACTGAAGAATGAAGGTGAGCAGGTCAGGATATGTCAGTGAATTTTGGCTATAATGCAGCAAGTGTTCAATTCTTCGGGTACTGCTTCTTTAGCTTAAGTTTGTTATCCGTTTTGCTAGATTACTTTTGGTGAGGAGAACAGCTCTAGGATTTTTTTTAGAGCAATTGATTACAACTTTCTTGTGGTCCTTTTTTGTCTGTAATTAAAAAGAAAAAGGTTTCTTTAACCCCCCTCCTGATATATTTCTTTACCAGAGGATTCTTTGGAGGGGTTGTGAATATGTATTTGAATTTTTGTTAAAATGGAAAGGACATTTTGTTTTATTTTAGTTCAGTCGCACTGTCGCACAGTCTGTGATGCATTTTCTTTTCCTACTTTCCACCACAGTATTGTTAATTAGCTAGCTACACCTTACAGAATCAGGCTATTTTTGACTCGTAGAACCAAAGACAGAGGACAGACTAGTGCCTAATGTATGCTCCGTCGCACGGCAAAAGTAGCAGACCTACAAGCTCACGCCGCATCTCAAATGGACCCGTTGTGAGCTTGTAGGTCGGCTATTGTCGTCACGCGGCGCTGTTGTGTGACGAAGTATGAATCAGGCATAACACCCCCTGAGTAGTGATTTTCTGAGGTGTAGGTGCTATGTGATGCTTGGCTGCAGAGTGCATCCAAGCAAATGTACACAATGTTAAGGATGTTAACTTTCACTTTGTAAAATGCTTTGATATCTGGGCTGTATTTGTTCTTTTGCCCACCTCTGGTGTATTATCAAACATTTGCAATGCGACTGTGTGGTAAATCCTTAATATAAACATGGATAACCTAGTTGTAATTGATACACATTCATTTGATTACAAAGTTGTATTCTTTAAGCAATAAAGGAAACATGTTTTATAGAGACACATCTTTACTTTTGTTTTCATAATTGAATCTCACCTGTTTCGCAGATTGAACAGGGGGAGGAACATTTTGTTTCATGTCCTACTCTTGCCAACTTTACAGAAGCAGCTGCTTTATGTAAAATATTACAGCATTTATATAGTATTGAAAATACATCCTGATGCATTTCTTTGTTAGCTCCCAGTCCGTTTTATTTACTAGTTTTGTCATCTCTTTTTTTTTATAGGGACACCTGAATGAAAGAGGTTAATAACCCTCCTAAATGCACGGATTATAATGTACATACTATTACTTGATCATAATATTCTTGACTGACCAAAACAAACATATATTGTCTCTCCTTTACAAGGGCATCCATCACAAAATAGACAAGTCTATGCTGACGTGTGGATCAATATCAAGGTTGTCTCACATCCCTGGATATTTGGAGCCACAGCTTGGTAGTGTGGGAGAATCAGCCTAATTTCCAGAGCAGCAGTTATTTTCGGCAAGGCATGTTTATTTGTATAGCACAATTCAACAAGGCAATTCAAAGTGCTTTACATAAACAGACAGAGTATAGACATGTTTCTCTTTACTGTTTGTTTTCTTTTATGTCATTGCTCTCCCTGGGCCCCCAATACTTTTCTAACCCCTGCACAAAAACGAATTTCACCCACTTCTTGCTGTCTGTGGTTGCCAGACAGCAAAACAGATCCAGCTCATCATCCCTAGCCTTGTTGTCAGAATCCATTATGTTCATAGACATTATGCAATTTATTACACAGTATTTACCATTCAAATGTGAATAATGGTTTATCATGGAGCCTGAAATAAGGCACAGCAATGCCTCTTTCACGTCGTCAGGCAGCTGAAGCTCAAGTTCTTTTTCCACCACTGGTTGCGATGGTTTTTCAGACCGACAGGGGGCGCCCTCGTACCTCTGTCTTACCAAATGAAACGCATTCGACTCCTTTCAAATAGATGAGAGTCAGTGAAAGGCTGCCCACGTCTTCAGTTCAGTTGCTCACCAAATGCAGCGGAGCTGAACAGCAGCGAGCCCAGGAGGAGGACTGAACTCAAACTTACTTTGTTATTGTTACAAACCATTGTAAGCTATTAAGTCGTAGCCCAATCATTTTGAGAGCGGTTTTCCAAACGAGTTTATTGACAGCCTCTCGTCAGAAACGTTACGTCTCTGCTGGATTATCTAAAGCGGACAGGTGAGTTGAATTAGACATTTACATCAGTGGTTTTCAACCTTTTTCGTGTCAAGGACCCCCCAATTGACACACATATTAGCCCACGGACCCCCATTTGAAAAGATATGCCAGGGCCTCAACCATTTTGATTTATTGGGGGTCCCAATCTACACTGTATCATCATCATTAGTGTTCATTTAACTCTGAGAGTGTACAAATGGAACCAAATGGACCCTAACCATTTGTACACTCAGAGTTACAGACACATAAGGGTCAATTTGGTTCCTACTAAACTATTAATTTGGCTGGGGACCCCCTGGAACCCCCTCAAGGACCACTGGTGGTCCCCGGACCACTGATTTACATGATGGCTATTTCTATAGCATTCATTCAGGTTCACCTGACTGAGTGAATAGACAGCAGCATAACAATATTGGACAAACTCTCTTCCATCATGACTTCTCAGTGTCTCACAGAGGCGTAAAGTAACTAAGTATATTTACTCAAATAGTACTATACTTAAGTACAATTGTGAGGTATTTTTACTTTACTGGAGTATTTCCATTTTTTTGTACTTTTACTCCACTGTATCTAAGGCAAATATTGTACTTTTTAGTTACTAGTTACTTTGTAAATTTTGATTATTATTACAAAACGTACATTAACCACTTCAGCCCAGGCTATACATTTCGGCCATTAGAAAATAGCCGATCTACAACTCAGGCATTGTGAGCTTGTAGGTCTGCAATTTTCAAAAGATTTTAAATGCATTTGAAAATTTGTGAAATGGGACATTTTGCATAATGACTACTCTTACTTTTGATACTTTAAGTATATATATATTTTTTTTACCAATACCTTTTTTAATATTTTAAATTCGGGACTTTTACTCGTAACAGAGTATTTCTACATTGCAGTATTGATACTTTTACTTAAGTACAAAATATGAGTAGCCTAATCGTTCCACCATTGCTTCTCAGTGTCACACAAACACAGGTAGCATCGAACAGCTGGCATGTGTGTGTAGTCGTAAAGTCAAGGCAAAAATAGCACGCATGTTTGATGTTTCTCTGGAAGTTGACTGAATGGTCCAGTTGAGCATCTCCGTTTCTGAGAGGATAAAGATTTGTATTGGAACGTAAGAAGTTGTTTTGCAAAATGGACATTTATGTGAGAAACTGTGGACGTTTTTTGTCATTCAGATTTCAGATTTCTATTGAAGGGATCATAGCCCCGAGATGCAACATCTCATTTTCTAGGACAATAGACATAGATAGATACATACAATACAAGTAGGCCTGTACAATATTCTTTGACCAATTCAATCTGTTGCTATTGGTGATTTGACCAATGCCATAGACGAATGTCTCCTTTAATTGTAGCGTGACATTGGTGGAGGTGCTGTGTTTATGTGTTCAAGTAGGATATTCTTATTTGTGGGCACTGCCCAAAATACAAAAAAAAAAAACAGTTAGCCTACCAGCTATTTGTGAGCACTGTGAGATTTTCCAATTATGTGTTCGATTTCATTAACCCTGCCTTCAATGCACAACTTATCAGAGTTGTACAATAGCTTATCATCCTCACAAATGCATCATAAAATAGCCTTATAATGTAATGAATCATTGGTGAGGATATAACAAGAATCTGTTGTAGACACTTGGACTTTGGTCCGGTCTCAGTTTGAAGTTTTGGTCTAATTTGTTTTAGTTATAGTGTGTGTAGTGTTATATGATTGTCTATGTACAGTGTAGGCCACGTCATGTATTTTGTCTCTCGCTCATCCTTTTTGTCTAAAGTTCCATTCTTTAAAGCATCACTTGGTATTTTATACAGTTTTGAACGGTTTAGTCAAGGTGACTAAAGCTAAAGTCTTGGTCTTCACTCATGTTTAACCACTGCCTTTGTCTAAGTTTCGAGTTATGATGAATGAGAATGACTGTCTCTTGATTTGGATTGAGTTCAGCTGAGGTGGTTTGAGCTGCATTTGGTCACTAACACCAAACTGAACATGGTTAAAACTACTATTTTATATCCAAGGCCATTAACTGAGACATATTATGTCATTGACATAAGATGGTGTTGATCCATCAACCTCACCTTTTTCAACACATTTATGTGTTGGAAAAAGTAGTGCTGGGCAAAATATAAATAATATCAATAATATCGATATATGTCATGATATGAGACTAGATGGATATATCGTCTGGCATTTTGGATGTCGTAATATTGTGATTTGTCATAAGCGTCGTCTTTTCCTGGTTTTAATCACTTGAGCTTTGTTTTATATTGTCAATTGTCAAAAACTTTCAGAAATAGCAAAAATATTTAGGCGCTTAGGTGGTGCAGGGGGTAAAGTAGCTGCACACCACCACAGTCTAGGGCGTTGCGAGGCGTTGTGAGCTTGTAGATCGTCTATTTTCAATTATTATTGTATTATTTGACAATTTGGCCAATGTTTGACCAGTGTTTATTCTATCGTTTGTTGATTACTTTTGATGCACTAATGGTCTTTTTTCCTTAAATTGTCACTTTACTGTCAAATGGGGACCCCCCAAAAAATCATTTGGGGACCCCCCTGGGGTTCCCGAACCACAGGTTGAGAACCACTGGTCTAGGGCTTTGAATCCACCGGGGTGCATCTGGCTTGTTGAGCATCTGTACGAACACAATGTTCGAGAGAGGGAAAGCTGGGCGGGGAGGGTGATCATTGTCACCACACATACTCTTGCGGGCTGGAGTGGCACCTGTCAGCATGCAGGGATTGTTGAATGGGAGTAGGATGGAGAGGTCCTACATCCTCCTGAGCTCCTCACTGGCAGGTGAGCCAGTAGGATACAACAGCAGTGGGAGGAATCTATTGGCAATCTGGCAAGACAAAAAAAAGTTGATGTTATAATCACAATATGATATCGATATCGAGGGACCTGTACATTATTTGGTAAAAAATATAGTGATATTTGATTTAGTCCATAATGCCCTGCCCTATGAAAATGGCAGTAACAGTACAGTGGTACATATGGCAACTGGTCTTCGGAATCATGCATCCCTGCTGGTGTTCAAATCTGTCTTTGCCGTCTCACAGCTGTGACTCCCGTGCCCTGTCTCCCTGAGAGCTTTTCCTGTCTCAGTAAAGCAGCAGACAGTAAGGAGAGTGGTCTTCTCACCAGTGCAAGTCTGTGTATTAACGTAACCTGCCGGTTATTTTTCTTCTCTTAAGTTTAAAAACACAAAGGCAAAACTGTGATCATTGCATTAAAGTGTGGTCTGATGAGTTTCAGTCAGTACCTGGGGATTACATTAGGCTACCTGACATCTGTCTTCTGCCTCCATGTCTTCTGCATATACCAAGAAGGTTCTTAATCATCCAAGTATCACCTTCGGAAAGTAGCATAAACACAAAAACAGCTCCTGCACACACCGAGCCGACCGAGGCACTAATATCATCAATATCATCAAATCTATGTCCACTCCACTGTATTTCAGGAATACCATTCGACAGCCAATGTTCAACGTTCAATGTGAGCATTCAGTCGGTCAATTGGTAGAGAGACAAAGCACGCTGCAAATACTGAGTGTTAATTTAATGGGGGGTTAAATGGACCTTAACAGGATTGCTGGCGGCCCCCGAAAGCTCCCATTGTCTCTGAGTTTTACCTGCTATAAATCTGTTTTTAAGTTTTGGAGTTATTGGCATTTTCAGTTAACGCATGGTCTATGAAGATGACTCTGTGAAGTGATCCATTTTTGTCCCTAACACCTCACTCTGACCACCTGAGTTGGTCTTTGGTGATGACGTGGGGTTGGTCATGTTGCCTGGTTACACTGTGCAGACCGTAGTGTGTGGGTTAATCTCGTGAGAGTGTAACCCCCCCTTACTCGTCTACTCAAATTCCATGCCTGGCCTCAGGGGAGCTTGTCTTTGCGTCACTAGCCAGGTCACAAAGCCCCTCAGAGAATATACTTCTCGCCGACACATTGAAATTGCCATCATCGACTCGCATCATCAAGCCCCCAATGCTTGGCCAACATGTCTTGCTTTGGAACAGACAAAAGCCCTGTCAGCTGTCCTCATTAGAAACATAAGTGACAACAGCTATTATGACATTGGCTCAGAATCTGAGGAAAATACCAATACCTTGTTCGGTATGCCAGCACCTCACCGGGATGCCCTAAAGCCTGAATATTAACACTTGATGAAAAGCATTCATGGTGGCTTGTTGTTCTCTGTGGACGTGTTCTCCGTAGATGTTCCCTTTTCAAAATGATAGCATCTGAATTGGAAGGTGAGAACAGAGTGGGCAGATTTGATCTTCATTATACTAGTATGTTTTAGTATGTTATTAGTGTGAGAACGGGGCGGGCTGATTTGATCTTCATTATACTAGTATGTTTTAGTATGTTATTAGTACTAAACATTGAAAAAAGTGTGGCGCTCTAACGGCAGGTCATTTGGTAGGAGGTTTGCCAAAGGGGCCAGTTAGTTCCCAGGGTCATATGTTGTAAATGCTTAATTTATACTCCACTGTGTCACGCGCCAACAATTGCAGGTCTTCAAGCTCATCTCACGTTGTGGATGTCACATGTTGTGAGCTTGTAGATAAGCTATTTGTGGCAGGCAACACCGTCGTTCTTCAAAATATAAATCTGGCTTTAAGAGTTCATCCTTAAGTCACGAAGGTGGGTGGAGGCAGAGGCGGGGGCATTCCCCTAATGTTTTTTGTTGTGTTTTGTTTTGCTCCAGAATGAAAGGTCTGGTGGACAGGGATGGGGTGATGACGTCAACGAGACGTGGGTTGCCTGGACAACCGAGTGGCATAGACAGAATTAAGGCACCGAGTCTGTCCTCATCCATGTTATTGGGTTAGCAGGATGCTGCCGATTTATTCACGCTGGCACCCAGCACGATAGCCAACGCTGGTCTCTGTAAACACCCGTCATCACATCGTAAATAGTCTGCCCGTACGCTAATGGGAGGAGAATGAAGTTCAGCCACATACATAATGACATTCTTGATTTGACTCACAAACCGATTAGAATGAATAGAAAACAGCTGGCCTGAAAATAGCATTGACTACATTTGGAATGGAATTGCAGGCTATTTATGTGCTAGAAATGTCACAATCTAAATATAGAGTCCATTTCATTTTTAGGCAGGTTTGTTTTTTGTTCTGCAGGGATCTCTTAGAAATGCCAGAAGCTACAGAGTGACATGTGTTATGCGACTCACCCAGTGAGAGGCACCTGCAAATTGCTTTGTGGGCTGAAATGCTCTTGAAAGGACTTACTCCCCTGGGAGAGGTTTGTGTGTCATATTGGAGACAAGGGAGAGAATGACGATTGCATGTTATTTTTGGAGTTTGTTCATCCATTTAAGGTAGGCAGGGTGTATTCTAGTTACTATTCACACAGTCCAAGAATCTATCTTCACTTTTATAGAATTCCCCATTAATTGATTTTGGTAATTCAGTTCAGATTTATTTTTCAGCTTTATTTTATAACACTGGGTGGTGTTAAGGCTCTTAATTAGTATTGGGAGTGTTTGGGGCGTTACATTAATTAAACCAATCAGAGTGTCTAATCCCATTCCCTTTAAAAGAAGCTGCGCTTCAGCTAGGTCTGCTGTGGGAAAGTTGAAGTGTGTGTGGGACCATCTAGCAGTAAGCATATCCGTGCTATTTTGACAAGACATATCAACTTAATAATCTCCTTCTCAGTTATGTTCCTCTTTATTTAAACCACCAATTAAAGCTGTGCGTCCTTGTGTCGGAGCTGTATGGATTAACTCAACTGCTGTCCATTGAGCAGAGACAGACAAAGAAAGCCAGAATGTAATTCTTACAGGATGAGAGGTATTATGGAGAGATATTCTATCAGTAATAAAGTGTAGAATAAATGCATCTATTTTTACCTCACGGCTTGTCTCAGTGCAAAGAAAACAGAGCTTACCCAATGTATATATATATATATTATATGTATATCAATATATTGAAAATCTGGGCCAGATCATGAATTTCTTTTTAACCTTAATGCAGAGTCCGTAGTACAATATGTACAATACCGCTGGTACAGTAGCAACATTGTACGCAGGCAGTGAAATTACTTTACTCCAATACTCAAACTCAATTGTGTGGAGAAAAAAAAAAAATATATATATGTTTATGTTTTAAAGATAACAAATAAGCCAAGAATAAAACAAGTCAAGAAAAAAAAAATAAGCCAATTGACACTCAATGTGACTATAAGCTCATAGATCCTTATATCATATGTTTGCCTTTTTGTCATACTTTGTCAATGATCTAACTACTGTATTGATACTTTCAAGGAGAAATGGCATTAGGCTGCCTCAGCACATCTCTTCCTCCTCTTGGCATGATGTCCTTGTGGTCGTGGGTCATTCTGTCACCGAGTCCATGAAAATGACAATGTGGACCATGTCATGTTAACGCAACAGAATATTTATAGACTTGTCCTTATCTGAGCCTACATATCCTCTGTGTGCTCTCTGGGCTCCAGAATAATACACACTGACACAGTTGCACAGTTCCTCCCTGCAGGTGCATCTCCAAGGTGCGTTTTCACAGTGTCCACAATCCAGGGAATAAGTCTCCTGAAGCATAGAGTCATTCAGTATAATTACATTCAACTTGACGTCCCTATTTTGGGCATGTCATCATCAGCAAGGATTTTCAAAAAAGGAAAAAAAATCTAACAATTTCAAAACATTTCAGAAAAGTTCTAAACATTTCAAACAATACAAAAAAATCAAAACATTTCAGAGATTTTCAATAAATACATTTTTTATTTTTTATGCCAAAAGATATTTCCAGATATTTTTGGGACTTTTTCTGCGTTTATTGATAATCAGTGAGAGAGAGAGTAGGGGAGTGACATACAGCAAATGGTCTGCCTGGCCCTGGAGTCAAACCGGGGGCTTCAGTCAGGCATCAAAGCCTATGTGGTATGCACCCTGACCATTTGGGTCACCCCAAACATTTAAAAAAAATAGCAGATCTACTACTAGGACAACCAGACTATAGTACTCTTCCGACTTTATTATTCTTTCTAGATAAACTTTTTTCTAATTCGCTATTTGTCCCACAGTTTATTTTTCCCAATTTCGTGCCATATGTCAAAATGACCAGCTTCACCGGGAATAGACTGCTTGTACTTTGCTAAGAGATTGGTTACATTGTTAAATTGATATTGATTTATAATGCATTACATTTCCCCATCCACTTTAATGGGAAAATGAAAAAAAAAAGTATTCTTTTCTCAGAAGCTAGAGTTAAAAAACATGCGAGGGGAGGTTCATAGTTTATTGCCAATTTATTAATACAATAATTACACCAGTCGGCCACATGGTGGCGCTATAACAGCCCACTATACCCTTTGGCCTATAACTTTTTAACCGTAGGTTGTAGAATGAAAAAATATTTTCCCCTGGATTCCTTGGGTCATGACGCAACTCCCCATTGAATTTTCTTCAAAACACACTTTTAGCTCCTCCTCCCACATATTTTATCCAAATTACACAAAAATACGGTACACATGATCTCTGGGCCCATGCAATAAACATATCCAAACGGCATTTTGATAGTCCTTACCGTTCGTCCGTAATTGGCTTCCAAAGTTAGTGGGAGGGGCCTGTTTTACAAAGAATGCCAAAAATTACGAACGAAACGTCCAATCAATCCCAAATTTGAATCACATGTCGAGGGTGGTTTACTTAACGAACCCCCAAAAGCATTTCCACTTTGATCCATAGGGGGCGCCACAAATGCGCCAAACGTAACCGTTTGATGCAAAAACATGATTTTTGAGGGGATCAATCCTCTCAAAATGAAACGCCAGTGATCTCAGGAGTGACGTGACTATATAATTGGGCCGTTACATTTCTGGGAGGGGCCTATTTCTTTAGTGGGAGGGGCCTATTTCCTCTAAACAAAACGGCACGTGTCACGAACGCGGGATCCGATCGGCACCGAATTCGAATCGCACGTCGCGCGGCCTCCGACGGTAATCCTCCCGGCATATTCCTCGAGTCCCGGCAGACGCCTGCGACCCGCGACCGGCGTCGGCGCAACCACACTTTGCATTTTCCCAGAATTGCGACGCGTCTAGTTACATTACTTTTTCCATGTCCCTTTCACCCCTGAGGCGGTTAACTGGTACATTGCCTCCCTGTGAGACTCGCTGTGCAGTTTGGTCTTAGGGGGAATTTTAGCTTTATTCTTTTACTTTGTCGCAAATCAGTTATTGTCGATTGTATAAATCAGCCATTAGAAAACTTAGAGCTGTCTAAAGCGGGCAAGTCATGTAATGAGTACTTCTAATTGTTGTTGGTTCTGCTCAGATGACAACACCCTTAAACTGCACAGCAATTGTGTCTGTTACCCGAGAGGGCAGCTACGTATGGCCTTAAATCATTAAGACCAGGAACACATCTGTGTCATTTTAAAATGTCTTTGGCTATAAAAAAATAGCAGATATACAAGCTTAAGGCCAAATTTGTGCAAATCTTCTGTGGAACAACATATTTTGAGATGGGGGTCCGCGGCCAAATACATATCATCTTGGTGGTCCTTGACATGGAAAAGATGGAGCACCACTGATGAAGGAACACATACTGTTGGGATTTAGAAATCACTTTTAGATATGTATTTGGCCACGGACTCCCATCTCAAAATGCACACATTTTCAAGGTTTTTCAAAAATAGCAGATCTACAAGCTCATAGCGCTATGAGCTTGTAGATCTGCTATTTTTGAATAGCCAAAGAAATCTTAAAATGACACCGATGCGTTCCCGATCTTAAAGGGTTAACTTTTTTGCTTGTGAGATAAATATATGCTATGCAACTCCTTGGTACAGTAGGATTACTGCTAACCATGCAAATATTGTATAATGCTACATATATAGATGCCTGGGACTATATTATAGGGAAGGTAGTTGCCATGTGGTTACAGTGCTGTTTACACCGACATTCCCCACCAACCCACACCAAGATTGGACTGCACCTCTGGCAAATTATATGCCGGACAAGGAAGTAAGAGGTTGCTTAGCAACTGGGAGACACAGTGTGTAATAAAACATCTTTGGTTTCAGCTTTGTAAAATAACAGACCCCTCACTGTCAGTTTAAGGCACTGGTTCTTAACCTTAATCAGGTCTGGGGACCACCAACGATATCAGCCAGCCATATCAATTTTGGGGTTTAACATCAGAAATAGCCTAGGCTTTTAGCAATAAATGTTTGTGTTTTGTCTGTGTTACAACTGTGTAAACCAACTACTATATTCAAAACAGTTGAATAGTTTATAAACCCATATTTATTTTACACTGGCACTTTTATCAAAAGCCCCTAGCAAATTGATATTAATTTGAGACCAAAATGTTGAATCTGCAAGTTTGTTTTTATAGCCTTTTGTTTTTCCTACCATTGTGGACTGTATACAGAGAAAGCCAAATCCCTCTTTGAGCATGTAATGAGAATGGTGAAAGTGGTAGTATTTGGCTGTCAGCAATAGTTCCGCTGGCCAGACAGCCAATGTCAGCCATGTTTCAGATCTTCATGACAGGTTGTTTGTCTGTTGCCAGGCATTGCATAGTAAAGCCCGATTTATACTTTGTTGTACAACGGTGACAGGAAGGTGACGGTGACGGCTAAGCTTGAATTATGCATTAGGCACATACAGTATGGCTCCTGTCCTCCAAGTGAAGTATAGGCACACTAGTATTGCCTGTCTTGTTTTTTTTTGCTTTGTTTTTTTTCACACACCATTTTATCTACTGGCTGCATTTGCTGTCTGCACATTCATCAGTATTGAAGCTGAGTTTATTAGAATGAACTGAATCGGTACTTTGCTTCCCTGCGTGTACCTGTGCTGAATTGTCCTCTGAAATGTCTTCACCAGACGGTTGTGATGACTCTTAGCACGTAAAACATCTTTTACCAGTTGAATTGCTGCCAGTCACTCATCTGCTTATATAAGTCACTATTTTGGCTAATTGTCACCCTGTCTCTTAGCAACCCCTACACTTCCCTGACCAAAGCCATCTGTAACATCATACATCAGCATTCCGTGTCAAGTAAGGGTCCCTTTCAAAGGCAGTGTAGTAACCCATGTAGCAACATGCTGCTCATTAAGCAGTCACTTTGATATATGAGTTTGATGTACTGTAAGTAATGTTCTTGTATGTAATCTATGCCTTGTGTGCTACAGTATTAACTTGGCTTCATAGATCACTCCCTACATAAATTGGAATACTGTTCCTCAAGGCTGGCTCATTTGAGGCTATTCAACTCAAATGGCTCAATTACACACTTTGCAAGTCGCTCTGGATAAGAGTAAATAAATTGGGACATTATAATTAAAAGTGATATATAGACCCACGATGCCCTGACTTGCTGCCCCGTTCTTAGACGAATGAGTCAATATGCAAATTGTCTATGTTGAATAAGTGAGCACGCACAAATATTGCATCTGCTGTGGAACTTCTCCTGCATTCTATATCGGAACATGCTGTTTCTATAGAAAGTATAGGCCTTAAAACCACACAGGATTCTCAGACCACAGGCGTAAACATTGCACTGGTTTCACAGGAATGTGGTGAAGAATGCTGGTCGTCTGACTAACCAGCTGACTGGCAACGATGGCCACCCCCACCCACCACAGTAACAGTACCAACCATGGTCACCAGCTCCCCAGGATGACCAAGAATAGTTTGAAATATGCAATGTGCTGTGGTTTGGTGATAGTGAATTCCTATCCAGGCATTCATGAAACACATCAGACCAGGGGTTCTCAAACTTTTCCATGTCAAGGACACCGAAATTAGAATGTATTTAGCCACGGACCCCCATCTGAAAATCTTTTGTGCCAGGGACTCTCATACAAGACTTTATTGAAATAGCTGCTCTAAGTCCCACACGTTGTGAGCTTGTAGATCTGCTATTTTCAAATAGCCGACGTATACCGGGTAAAAGTGGTTAAACGGATTTTGACACTAGATTAACAGATTTTACTGGGGACCCACTGGAACCCCCTCAAGGACCCTGGGGGTCCCCGGACCCCACTTTGAGAACCACTGCATTAGACTGTCTATGGGGAGGCTGTGCTGGTCCTCTCCTGGGAGGACTAATCACTGGTTAGCATAAGTAAGCATGGTGACTGTATTTGTCCAAAGCTCTGGTCCGCAAGGCCTTAACCATTCCCTCTGTTTACATAAATCATTTTTGTTAGCTGTAATTGATGAGAGTAAAGAACAAAGCAAAGTGGTTCCTTCTAGTTGTGGTAGAGGAATCAACGGTGTAACACAATACAATCCTGGGTGTTCACTTGAATTTGAGACCGGAAAGATAGACCGTAACCATTTTACACTCTCAAATCCTTTAACATGCAGGATTTTACTGTACATATTTTTCTAATAGCTTTCACCCACTCGCCCAACAATCCTTCTATACACATTCACGGGCAAATCTGACTCCAAGTTCGCATTACTGAAAATCCCATTATGTGATAGTGGATGTTAACTAACCACTGCCAACTACATCTTGTCTTTGCATCCCTGGTTTGTATTGTGTGTACACACATACTGTGACTTTCATTTGACTACATTCTTTGACTTTTCTCAAACAGGTCAGTCCTGGTCCCCATTTGAAAGGCTTGCTTGTCATTCAACCATTATTACAACTAGTGACCACAGCCCATACTGTAATTGAGAGAGGGCATAATCAAGTTTCAAACATTACTTCAGAGCTCCATGCATTATTAATAATCATGCCCATTCTTTGTATGTCTTTCATGTTTGCCTTCATTGCTGAGCTCTCTGTAAGATGCTGCCCTCTGCTGACAGAAATGCAAGTTAACACTACCCACCTGTATACATGTTTTTTCCCCCATGCTTTCTAAAGTGTACCGGCAAAATCCGGTCTCACAGACACTTTGTGTGCATTTGAAATGCCTCTACTACCTCTTCACTTGACATGACAACACAACTGAAACAGCTTGCTGATAGCTAAATGTGTCTGGTCTATTGCTGCTATAGTTCATTGTGTGCATGATGTTATGTTTTTTTTTGATAGACAAGGAATGGGGAGTCAGGGGGAGGGTTTGAAGGGACAGGGGGCGGCCTGGCTTATTTTCAAACACAACGGTAATTATATAATAAATACCGTACTTATTTCCCTTGTTTATTGGAAGGAACACTGTATTATTCCCCAATGGAGCTATACTGTGACACCAGTAATAGTTAAAGTAAAGTTTGCTTCTGGTAAATCTGTCTACTTCAATATTGTTTGGAGTTTAATTCATTTACAGAAATGAAGTTGCCTATTGAAATAGTACAATTGGCAAATCTGTGGCATCATTCCTTGATAACAATACTACCTCAGACCAGTTCTTAGCTTGGTTGTTCTACTACTAAACCAATATTATACTGTATATTGTTTTATACAAGAAAATGGGGTCATTATATTTAATGTGTGATTTTTACATTTCTTCAAAGAACCTGAATTAGAACCGCTGTTTTACTGTGATGCATTTTTCTTCCAAATGATGGCAGTATAGGGCACCATATCCATCCTGCGGCCAAATAAATCCATTTACAGTTTACAGCATATCTGCTCCAGATTTTGTTTACTGACATTATATGCAAAAACAATTCCCTTATAACCTGTGTTATATAGTAGGACAGTTATGTGTCATGAACAGGTGTGTGTTTGTAACTGAATTTGCATCAATGTGTTCCATAGTATTCCATAATTGTATTCTAGTATTCCATACTATACTGGAGAATATTAAGCTGTAAAAGGCTGAAGGCTCTGTGGTAAAAACAAAAAACTAATAAACCAATTAAACCACCTCAGTTGACCCATGTAGTTTAAAGTGCATTGGCCCATCAGTGCTATATTTTCTCATGCAGTTAGAAGATCAGGGATGTAGGTGACTCTTTTGCTCCAAACATACAATATATTTAAAATGTGATGTTATTGGTTGCTCAGTAAAAAACACAAAACTGGGTAAATTCTATCAGATATCTTCCATATTGCCCAGCAAAATCAGTTTTGGGACATAAGGCAAATTCGATTGAAACATAGCATGAATGCTTGACACAATATATTGAATGAGACATAGTCCTCCCCTGAATTTATTTGCCTGCACCCCGGTCCAAAGTCCAAACACCACACTTTGGGTGCCAACTCACTGGTTTAGAAACATTTCAGGGGCGTGTGGAAAGTGAAAACATTCCATTTAGTTGCGGCAAGATTGAAAAAGATCCACAGCCTCGATGCCAGTGCCAGGTGTCCAAGTTCAACAAAGGCGCCTTTTCTCGAGCAGGGCAGGTGTGATGCTAATTGGCTTCTGCACAGTCTGCAGGAGCAGACACACTGTCCTCTCTGTTGAATGGCAGTCTGCAGTCAGTCTATTTTCTTCTTTTTATCAACAATCAAATGCAGATTAATATGTTACATTTCTTTTTTTATTTCTTTAATAAAATAAGGGTCCAGAGAGTTTATGCTATAATCAATAATTCATACTTCACAAGGAACATGGTTGTATCAGTTCAACAATTAAAAAACAACATCCAAAGAGGAATGTGAGATCTATTGTTTGTGTTGTTTACCTGAGGGGTCATAATGTCCCCAGTTATTATCTCTGGTGTCTGAAAGACCTGATTGTTGTGATCGTTACATAATGGAGTGCTTTCTGTGAACAATGCTTTCTGAACAAAACAGACTGCGGTATAAGTGTCAGTGGGTGAAATCAAAGTCTCTGCCAAGTTATGGAACTTGAGTCGTTTGAGTGTTTATGTTACAGCTGTATACATTTACCCCATTGTTGTTTAACTCAAGGGAAGGCATAGCCTTGTCTTCCCCCCTGTTTCATAAGCATCCGTTCACCCACTCCTCCATTTCCTGAACAACTCCTTCCATCTCCCATACTCCTCCCACCCTGGTTAGCAAATGCTTGGCAGGAGTTGCTCTCACCCCATTGCAGGAAGTAATGTGGTTAAAACAAATGTGATCGCCTGTTCTGATGTCTTGCAATCAAGTCCATGAGCCAACACTTTGGTTTTGTGTTTTAGCAGGGTGGAAATACAGGGGGGAGGGGGCAGATCTTTGCTTCTGCATGTGCAGCTGAGCACCTTCCTTAGAACTAACAGCGTGATTCCAACTAAGCTTCCCTCCTTGTAAACAGTGGGAAAACCTGTTTCATCTGTTAGGCATTCATCAAACACACTACACTAGACAGTCTGTGGGGAGGCTGTGCATGCAGGCTGCTGGTTGTCCTCTCCTGGGAAAACTAATCACTGTGTTTACATGAATAATTTTTGTTAGCTGTAATTGATGAGAGGAAATTAGAACAAAGGAAAGTGGTATCTGCTAGTTGTGGCTGAGAAATCAATGGTGCAACCCAGTAAAATCCTGCATGTTCACGTAAATCTTAGAGTGGTCCATTTTTACTCTAGTCTCAAATCCTAAACACTCCATTTTACACAGCAGTAGCTGAAGGGGTAAAGAGGATGTTCGGAAGGTTTCAGGTTTGACCCTCGGCTCACCCAGTCTAATGTCGAAGTGTTGCTGAGCAATTAACCCCTAACTTCTCCGGCTGGTGCTCCTAATAGTTAGGATGGATAAATGCACAGGACAAGTGCTTTATCTCTTCTTAAACAGGGCATTGAAAGGCTTGCTTGTCACTCGACTATTATTACAACTAATGACCCCAGCCCATATCGTAAATGAGATGTTCAAACATTACTTCATCAATCCATGCATTATTAATAATAATCACACCCATTGTTTGTATGTCTTTGATGTTTGACTTCATTGCTAAGCTCCCTATGAGATGCTGCCCTCTGCTGACAAAAATGGAAGTGACGATAGATTAGTAAAGGCATCATCCTACTATAATTCTAGTAAGCTGACGGTGGGTGGGTGGGTGGATGGGGTCTTGGGTCTCCGATCAAACTGCGCATGCGTCGTTGTGTGCCAGGTCTCGCGAGAGAAACAAGCAGCGAGGTCTATGAAAACGAGGCCAAACCAAACGAACCCTATAACACCAACATTGGCCCTAAAGCGCTTACAATCGGCGGACATGGCAACACCGACTCTACACCATAGACCCCGCCCACTCTCTGCTGTGGAAAGTAAACACTCCAGATTTGTTTCCCCACACACACGATGCACATTAGCTCCATAAAGAACGGTTCTATGTCGTTCTCTTCCAGGATCGGGCGAACGTCCGCCAAGGCTCCGCTGTTTACCCTTTTGTATACATCGTATCCCAAAACTAATGGTAGATTCTAAACCGCACGGAGGTTTAAGGTTTGGTCGGCTGCATAATATTTTAGGTCGCCAGCGAAACTACCCGTTTAAATCGCTTATTTAGTCAGCCTGTGGCCATGTTTCCCATTGTAGCCAAACCGGTAGCAGTAGTGGCAGCGGACGTAGGGTTTTTTTCCGGGTTCAATGGGAAACATGGCCACAGGTTTCGCGAGAGAAACAAGCAACGAGGTCTGAGTCAATATCACCATAAGGTACATTTGGGTGTCCTCACCACAATCACTCAAATATCATGAAAATGTAACAAAATAATGAAACTCTGAGGTCTTATTATGAATGGCCAAACATTTACACACTTATCAGTACAATGATGAGTCTCTGGAAATGTGTTTCCTTCATTTTATACAGATCTGTAACATTGGATGTATATGGTTTTGGCATGTCCCACACACCACTCTGCTAACTACAGTGTGTCTAATAAGTGGTTAATTTTTTTATTTTTATTTTTCTTTTTACATAGTTTGATTGTCCACAACACCTTATTTGATAAAACAAGTCATTTTGAGCTTAAATCATTTGATATAGTCTGTTTTTATAATCATATTGAACATTTTTTGTGTGTCCCTGACATTGCTGTCCACCCTGTCATTTGGGGGTAAACTGGCCCTTTAAGAAACTTACTTAAGTTTAAGTTCCCTTGTTGTCTTCTTCCTGTCTTACTTCAATGGAGGCTGAAGCTGTGGCAAGTTGCCAGTAAATATTTACACTTATATATATTGTATTTTTCATAGTTTATGTGTGTAGTTGTATGTTGTCAAGCTTAGCATGTCCACTCTGTCATACTGAAATATCAATGAATATAAAAACTTTTCTGAAATTTGAAATATATCTGTTAAAAAGTATAGAATCACCTTGCTAACTGAGCTAAGTTGCTAACAGAAGGTCCAGCATGTGCCAATTAAATCGTAAAACTAACCCACCCTGTCATTGTCCACCCTTTGAAATTTTCCTGACAGGGTGGACATATTTTACTGTTGACATATATTACAGTTAATTCATAAAAAGTGTGGGAGCTTGACCAACATGCATTTCTAACTGTACAACATCCACTTAATACAATGAGTAAAAAGTTAAATGGAAAATCACAGTTAAAAAAAAAAAAAAGCTAAGTCCCAAATGTACCTTATGGTGATATTGACAGGTCTATGAAAACGAGGCCAAACCAAACGAACCCCATACCACCAACATGCAACCTGATAATAATGTCCAAAGCATGTCTGTGTATGTTTACATCCATTACTGTGTTGGCGTTAGTTGGGATTAATGTTTATTAGCCAAACCAAGTTACTATGAGCCGTTAGCGTGATGCTAAGCTAACGGACGTTTGGCGCTAGCATGCGGCTAACGCTAATGCTAACGTCGTCATCGTGACTTAATCAACAATGTAAACGTTTCATCAACACACTTTATGAACCTTACTGTGGTTAATATTATCAGTGCTACCCAAGTAGTCCATTGAAAATTATTATTTTGGTGTATTTTGTGTATTGTAACTTGGACACTGTAACTTAATGGTAGCTGGGGCGACGCGTTGTTGGCTCATGGTTCAGAATGCCTCATGGGTATTGTAGTCATTTTCTGCTATTTCGGTTCTACTGTGATAGACTGTGCTACATTACCTGCTGTTTAATTGTGAATCATATATGCTATGAATATATGGTAATACAATGTTTATTTTCCTGTATTTCCAGGTTTATGCTCTGAGTCATCTATGACCTGTGTGTCATCTGTGTGTCCAGTACTTTGTACTGTGTTGGTTAAAAAAGACAAAACACGAGTTGTGACAAAGACGTGTGATTCTCTGATTAATGTTGTTAGTGGTGTAAAATGCCATCAAAAATATACTCAAGCCTGCTGCAGGGCAACAGAAAATAGCAAGCCTATTTTGCTCTTTTATATAGCAAATTTTTATATATATACGAGGGGACGCGCGCCCTTCACCGGGTATGGTGAAGGGCGCCCTTCACCGGGTATGGTCTAGTCCTACTATAATTCTAGTAACCTCACGGCGGAGTCTTCGTTGGTCGTTGGTTGGGGGGACTCTTGATCAAACTGCGCATGCGTCGTTGCCAGGTTTCGCGAGAGAAACAAGCAGTAAACAAGGCCAAACCAAACGAACCCTACAAGCAACGAGGTCTATCAAAAGAAGGCCAAACGAAGCGCCTTCACACATATACCTTGCCTATTGGAAAACAGCCGATCTACAAGCTCACAACGCGTCCCCACACCCACCTGCACTTTCACAACCAACGCCAAAACACAACACCACCAATATTGTCACTAAAGCGCGTACAATAAGCCAACATGGCAACACCGCAACACCGAGACACATGATTCCATTCAGACTGCGAGACCGCGAGTGCGTTCCGTTCACCGCAGCACATCAACTGCTCAACAGAAACACGGTGACATCATTTACGCACGTTTACACAGAAAACATTCTTACAAATGTCTCTCTCTCTCTGTGTGTGTGTGTGTGTGTGTGTGTGTGTGTGTGTGTGTGTGTGTGTGTGTGTGTGTGTGTGTGTGTGTGTGTGTGTGTGTGTGTGTGTGTGGGGGGGGGGGGGGGGGGGGGTTGGGGGGTCCGCGGCCTATATGCGTGTCAACGCATACACGGCTCGAGGGAGGGAGAGAGAGAGAGCGTGGGAGGGAGGGGGAGAGAGACAGAGAGAGAGAGAGAGAGAGGAGAGGGGAAAGAGAGAGAGGGGGGGAAGAAAGAGAGAGAGAGAGGGGGAGATAGAGAGAGATCCGCGCGCCTGGTGTAGCCGCTATCATTGATAATCACTTGGATCTAAACAAACGCGCTGGACGATCTGTGTGTGTGTGTGTGTGTGTGTGTGTGTGTGTGTGTGTGTGTGTGTGTGTGTGTGTGTGTGTGTGTGTGTGTGTGTGTGTGTGTGTGTGTGTGTGTGTGTGTGTGTGTGTGTGTGTGTGTGTGTGTGTGTGTGTGTGTGTGTGTGTGTGTTGGGTGCTCATATTCCCCTACGGGTATGGTCTAGTGTCATAATTAATGTAGCATTGTGTGATATTTTTGATAGTCACAAGACCCGAAAATGTGCTGTGTGAAGGTTTCATTGAAACTAAACGGTGCCTATACATGTTTTTTTACTTGTGCTTTCTACAGCATATTGTCAAAGTCCAGTCTGACGGACATGGGCATTTACTACCTAATTTGAGTCTACTGTGAGCATGTGATGTTATTTGATAGACATGGGATGGGGAGTCAGGGTGAGGGGTCAGAGGGACACAGGGCGAGCTGGCTTGTTTTCAAACACAACTGTTTGTTATCCTAATTTCCATTTTTTATTGGTAGACACCCTATTAATGCCCAATGGAGCTATAACACCAACCAACATCCAAATGCTGGGAAAGTTTGTGTGGCTGCTATCTATGGCATTGTCAGGTGTTTACTTTATTTACAGACATCAAGTTGCCTGTTGAAATAGTACAACTAGCAAATCTGTGGCATTCATTCCTTGATAATAGTTAATACCTCAGATCAGTCCATGGCATGGCATGGTGTTCTACTGTTAATTTATGTATTTCTTTAAATGTTCAAGGAAAGTGAATTATGATTGTTTTACTGCGATGCATGTTTTCATCCAAATGATGGCAGTATTGGGCAGCATACAGTATTCTCTTTGCCCCCCCCCCTGCCCCGCCCAGCCCAAAAGAAAAAAAAAGAAAAAAAGAAAATACAGTTTACAGCATATCTGCTCCCAATTATGTTTACTGAGATTATTATCCAAAAAAGTTTGCCATTATCCTTATAACCTGTTATTGATAAAGAAAAGACACAGTTTTATGGCATGAACAGGTGGATGGGTTTGTTCGCAATTAGTATATTAAGTATATATTAAGTTTTAAGTATATTAAGTTCTAAAAGGCTGAACACCTCAGTTGACCCATGCAGTTTAAAGCACAATGGCATATCACTGCTATATTTTCTCGTGCAGTTCGAAGAGAATGGAATGTTGGTGATTATCTTGCTCCAAAGGTACATTTCTACAGATACAGAGATTTCATTTGTTGGTCAGTAAAAAACAAACAAACAGGGTCAATTCTGTCAGTTGACCTTCCATATTGCCCAACATAATACATTTTAGGACAGATTCATCATTGAATGAAACATGTCCTTCCGTGAATTTCTTTGCCTGCACCCCTGTCCAAAACCCACTTTTTGGGTGCCAACCCACTCGTTTAGTAACACTACAGGGCCATGTGGAGAGTGAGAACATTCCATTTAATTGTAGCAAGATTGAAAAAGATCCAGGCCAGATGCTAGTACCAGGTGTCTAACAAAGGCTCCTTTTCTCACGCTGGGCAGGTGTGATTCTAAATGTCTGCAGAGCCTCTGTGGCTTCTGCACAGTCTGCAGGAACAGACACTGTACTCTCTGTGGATGAGTAAAACATAGTTTTATTTACCTACGTTTTATTTATCCAAGAGGAGCCAATACATTTTTCTTTATCTAAAATGAAACACAGATTAATATGATTAATTTCTCCATGAAATAAAATAAGGGTCCAGAGGGTTTTATGCTAATCAATTAGTTGATATTTCTCAAGGAGCATTGTTGGAATGAGAAGTATTGTTCACAAATAAAATAAAATAAAAATGTTACACCATGGAATCAGGAAGGTGAGGCCTATTGTTAATTTGTTTGTGTTGTTTACCTGAGGCTGATAATCTCCTCAATTATCTCTGGTGTCTGAAAGGACTGATTGTTGTGATCGTTACATAATAGAATGGTTTCTGTGAACAATGCTTTCTGAACAACACAGACTGTGGTATAAGTGTCAGTGGGTGAAATCAAAGTCTCTCCCAGGCTAAATGGAACTTGAGTCATTTTGAGTGTGTTTATGTAGAATGCACTGTACAGAATGCACTGTATACATTTACCTTATTACTGTCTCACTCAATGGGAAGACTTAGCCCTGACTTCCATCCTGTTTCATAAGCATCTGTTCATATATGGGCATCTTCCTACCTCTGCTTTGTTGGCTCGGTTCCGCTACATCCGTTTCCTGAACAAGCCTTTCCACCTCCCACACTCTACTCCTCACACTGGTTAGCCAAGGCTTGCAGGCAGGAGTGGCTCTCACACCATTGCAGGAAGTAATGTGGTTAATATTTGTTTGATGGCCTGTTCTGATGTCTTGCAAGCACGTCTGTGAGCCAACACTTTGGTTTTGTTTCTGAGCAGGGTGGAAATACTCACAGAGGAGGGTGGGGGGGTCTCTGCTGCTTCTCGTGCAGCTGAGCACCTCCCATTAGAACTGTCCGTGTAATTCCAAGCTTCCGTCTTTCTTGGAAATGGTGGGAAAACCTGTTCTGATATGCAGGGGATAGTGTAACGCAGGCATTGGATGCACTCTCTACCACAGCCAGTCCCTCAAGCAGTGGTGCTCTTTGTTCTAGTCAGTGTGTGCAAACCACAGTATATAGAAGACTTTAGCCTTTAGCATGTGGTTCACTCAAATGCAAGGCCACGCCAACACCCCACCCTCTCACCCACACACACACACACACACACACACACACACACACACACACACACACACACACACACACACACACACACACACACACACACACACACACACACACACACATGCACAAAACCGGCATGCTTCTGGCAACATATGATGTGCAACATGTGGCTTTTAAGAAAGCGTTTCAGAGTTCGACAGCAGTGGCTCTCTTTTTCATGTCAAGGACTCCCAAATTCATACATATTAGGCCACAGACCCCCTTTTGAAAAGATTTTGTACCAGGAGTTTTTTGTTGTTAGATTAAATTTAGCTTCTAGCCGATGAAGATGGTAGTGAAATTAAACTGACACGCATGCACGCACGCACACACACACAAGCGGAGGGACCCCGCCTGGACCCACTTTGAAAACCACTGTTCTAGAGGTTTACCAGATTAATGGCATCCATTCAACAGAAGTGCTAAGTTCTCTGGGGATGCAGACTGCAGACCTTGTGTGTTTGTGGCTCAGATAGCCCACCCCCCCCTCTCCGGGCACTCTTAATTTATGCAGCTCATGCCTGTGATGGCCTGCTACATCATTCTGCACAGCTGTAATATATAGACCTACAGTATGTGGGCCTTAATGTAGAACAAAGCAGCTTCATCAATCTTGCCAAACGCCACAGCGCATAAAAAGCGCCACCGCCAGACTGCAGCAGTTGAGACAAAATCTATTTAGGACAGCACTTTTTTTCTCTCTCCTTCTAATCACGGCTGAAGTCTCCATTAGCAAGACAGTCTTTTATTGTTTTCGGTGCAGCTGAAAATTCTTCTCAAAACTTGTATTCACAACCAAAGAGCTTATAGTCTGCTAGGATAAATAGTGCCAGAATTGTTAGTATATCCATCTAATTTTACAGTATAGATAACATTGTGCCAACTGCACAATGGCAGTGGTGTGAATGCATTCTGTAGAGACCTCGCTGTGCTAACTGGGGAAATGGGCCCCATGCACTTGCTGCCTCCCTGCAACATGTTATCTAAACACATACGCGTCACAGCAGATCTAGTTTCCTAGAGATCTGATGACAATAACCTGCTAGACCAAGGGATGACTGGATCTCTGTCCATGATTGAAAACCCCTTTGACATTTTGATGTTGTTTTCCATCGCTTATGATAATGATTACCTAAAGGTCTCTGCGACCCTGCAAAGCCTGTGTGTGTGTGTGTGTGTGTGTTTGTGTGTGTGTGTGTGTGTACCAGGTAATTGCTATACTTGTGAGGGCCAGATTAGTCCCCATAAATATAGTAAAACATGAGAAATATCAGGTGAGAAATGTTTTTAGAGCTACGGTTAGAATTAGGAAAAACTTTGGTTTAGGATTAGGCATTTAGGGGTTAGGTTTGGGGTACTTAGAATTAGGTGAATGTTAAAAATAGACACATTGCAAGTATAATACCAACGTGTCTGACTGTCTGTGTGTGTGTGTGTGTATGTGTGTGTGTGTGTGTGTGTCTGTCTATGCACGTGTACGTGTGTGTCTGTGCGTACATTATGTGTGCTTGTGTGTGCGTGCACGTGTGTCCATGTGTGCGTGTGCTTGTGTGAGACTGGTTGTTAATGCATTCCCTTGACAATAAACAGCATGCACAAGCACTTTATCTGTATTTTTTTGTATTATCTGTGCACATTATTTTATCTGTGCACAACGTTCTGTTGTCCACTGGGAGATACCTCTGCCACGTGTCTGTGAGAGGAGGTTTCCACTCCAGCCAGACTTGGAGTCATCTTCAGTGTGGGAGTCCAGTCGTTCAGGGAATGTTGGCTTTCACTGAACAGACACTCATGACTCTGGCTCCTAAAGAACGGCAAGTGGCGAGAAGCTGAAAGTGTGGCTCTGCCTGGAAAAAATGTGCCCAGCCGCTAGTTACATGCTTGGAATTCTTGTTGTAAACTGCTTTTTCTGTTGCCTTTTGAGTTCTCTCTTTTTTTTCTCTAAGTCCGTCTGCAGTCTTTTTTCTCTGCCAGACAGGGGAAAAGGAAATATTTGCCCAGGCCAGAAATAAGTTAGTTTTAATTGCATTGCTTAGCGAGTGCAGTTGGTGGTCTGCAGTGCTGTAAAAATGTGCCTTTGATTGATGTTCATTAGGGGAGGAACAGGGCGGTATTCTGCTCAGCATTGCAGCCGCGTTCCATTGGAGTTACACTGTTCTCCAAACAAACCGCTGCAACCGACCCTCAAATACCTTCCCTGTGAGATCCTGGTAGATGCTTTCAATGAATACGGCATTATAACGTTCCAAAATGCCCACCATTTGAAAAGGACTTGTCTGACCTCTCTGCTGTGCAGTTTGAATAGCATTAGCAGTCTGTTAACCTGGGTCATGTAGTAGGGAATTGGTCTTGGGAAGGTGAATGGCTTATTCATTTCCTCCTGGGGGATTAGCAGGTTTAACAATGCCATGCGATGCCATGTAATGCAGAGATCTCTGGCCCTTTGTTTCTGTTCTACTCACGTATCATATTCACATCTCTCAGGTGAATGATTTACTGTAGGATGACAATGTGAGCTTTTCGAGGAACTGAGCTGTTAAGCGTTCCCTCTTCCTGGTTGGTAAGCTAGCAGCAAGTTTAAACAAACATACAGCAGTTACTGGATGTCCCTGTCCACGGAGCTTAGGATGCATGCATGTGCAGGCCTGTGTTTGTGTGCAAGCTGTTGTGGATCACCATAGGCATATATTTCTGTTTTTATTGGCATATCAAGGAACATTGCCCCCAACCGTGCACTACCGAGATTTTGCAGATCGTCTGCAGTATTCCTTTCTTGTTTGTGTGCTCAAGTTTTAATTTGTTCTTTTTCAACACTGACAGTACAGATGCACACCATGTGTTGTGCAGCTGAGTGTCCTGTATGTCCTGTTTGTCTGTATCCGTACTCCTCAAGACCTGTACACGTGTTTATGTCGAACCTCATTAGAGTGGAAGTCAATTACTCCGCACCATGGCCTACATTGAAGGACATACCACAGGCACACACGCACGCATGCACGCATTGCTTGTTTAACTCATATTTATCTCAAGGAAATTGAACTTTGCCCAACCGTAGGTACTAAACTTAAGAACTTTCATTTTCATCTTGACACGGTTCTGTTCCAAGAAATGAGCCGGAAATCACATGGCATGCATCCATAACAGGACATTCCAAAGATTATTCTGCTGTATATTAACTACAGTCAGTTGAGGTTAATGAACTTTTTTTTTACAGTGCCAAATCACAAGTTGTCTCAAGACACTTTACATATAAAGCAGAGACCCAAATAGTAATAATAATAATAATAATAATAATAATAATAGTAGGTATAACAATGTTATAATGTAATACAATATACTGTAATATAATGGTATAATATAATATAGTAGCGGTATAGTAGAGGTTCACAATAACACCTTTGATCCACAACCGGGGGTCTGTGATTACAGTCACATAAACTCCAGGGAAGGGGTCCCCGCCACCCCGGATGTTGAGTTAGAGACAGGCCTTAATGGGACATGAATGCATACAATATTAAAGATATGTATTGATGGGACATGAACCTACACAAATCAAGAGGAAGAGAGGGTGGAGGGAAAGGAAGAGGGGAAGGAGAGGGAGCGATTTTATTATTATTAGTTTTTATTGTTGTTGATGATGATGATGAGGATGATGATGATGGTGGTGGTGGTGGTGGTCATGAATGCACAGTGAAATATAGTGCAGCTGCATTGAATAGGCTGGGAGTCCAACCCAGTTGTAGCTGAGAATAGTTCAGGTATTCCCACCCAGCACAGTGCCCTTTAGACAACTGAGGCTGCAGGCAGTCAGGCACACCCCCCAAGATAGTTATCTAAGGCCCGGACCGCTGGCCTTGCCAAAGAAATCTTAAAAAAAAAGATAGTTATCTAATATCAATATACTAGGATGCATGCTGCATGTCAATCTTGTCAGCTTTATGCTGGAATGAAAGGCAGCATTCACAGACTGAAGGTCAGTAGGCCACAGCCCTCCTTAATGAAGACATTGCAAATTTGCACCTTGTGTGCAGACATGCCTGTCTGGAACGGGTAGATGGTTGGGATGCTTTTTTAGATTTCCTGAGATGGTGTTTGTGTCACTGTTCTGTATCTCTCAGCTCAATGTCCATGCTACGTGTTTGCACTGCTCCTGAGAGCAGAGAGGAGCTCTTGCGCTGTAGTTGGAGGCATTGGGCCGAAGGGCAGATTACTGACGCAGTGTCACGGTCAGCTGGCTTCCTGGCAGCAGGGAGATGTCACTGAAATCGGAGCTCCTTCCTTCCCTAAAAGGACATTCTCTGGATGAGGTATCCACCCTGAGTGGCTCTAAAGTCCCCCCTCCAAGAATTACAACAAGAAGCATTACTTGGCACACACACTCGCCTCTGGGAAGTTCCAAGTTCAGATAAAGGAGAAAAAGCAGGGTTTTCTTTTTCACCTTTATCCTCCTTTTCTCTGTCTTTGATGAGTAAGGAGTAGTCAGGTTGCATGCATTTCATCCTGTCAACATGGCCCCTCACTGTACAATAAAAACGGTGTTAATTTAAAGGGGGGTAAGTGATGTGTTTTTGAAAGAGTTTTGTTGTTAAAAAGTTAAAGCTCTGTATTGTTAGTGTTTGCACAGTAACAGTGGTTTCCCCATCTCTTCAGCTCTAGTAAAAAGAACATTTTCAGTTCAGGATACATTTGCAGGGTTACATTTGTAAACTTTCACAGTTGCACTGTAGGATTTTACTGTGCTTGCTACAGTACCCTGCATTTGCATGATTAGATCATCCTCCGTCTGACTTAACCATGACCCCTTGAAAAGAGACAGTGTTTGTTTTTTCAGCAGTTTTTCTGCTCTAGTTTTCTATTCATTACATTGGTGTCTGTGGGCTTTTGTCACACAACTCAACTCATGGTAAAAATCCCAATCACTAACAAGGTCAACATTTTGTGGCAACCTGGAAGTTGCAGTTGGTGGTGCTACTGTATATATGTACTGTACATACTGTGTATGATACATTTAGAAATAATTGACATGGATACGGACGATGATTATTATGAATCGTTTCATTATCTTCTTATGTGATATTTACACCAGTTTGACAGGGACAAAAAGAGTTTTATGACTGGTTATCTCCAGAGTGCAGCAATGTAATCGTAAGCAGAGTATGTACCTGATATATTTTAAAGGATCTCATTATGGGAGATAAGGTAAAGAACATGAGGCACCCGAGCATGCATGTGAAACGGTGACTAACTGATAAGAACCTAATTTGTCCCTGCATACGAGCCTGTGTATAAACATGCATGTTTGCATGTGTGCCTACGTACAAGCATGTTTGCAAGCATCTCTGCATAATTGCATGTTTGCATGCATGCCTGTGTGTGCACAATGCACATGCATGTTTGCGAGAGTCTATTTCAGTGGTGCAGTTATCTGTTTACATGCACGTTTGCAAGAGTCTATTTCAGTGTACAATTATCAGTTTTGCCTCCATGAATGCTAATGTCTTATCCTTGCGGCATTGACCCTCATGTTTGCAGCATTGCCCTGAACACACTTTCACTGCACCTGAAAGTCTTCCCATGGAATTTATGGTGGGTTGCTATCAACTTGGTTAATAAAAGGACAGTTGCCATAAAGAATCAGAATAATCTTTATTGTCACATCAGAGGTTTACAGGTGTAAAACAGAAGGTGGGTGTGTGTGTGTGGGGGGGGGGGGGGCAAGGGAAGGAAAAAGGAATAAAGGAAGGAATTAAAAAAAGGGATATACGTATGTACTAACAAGACAGGGTCTAATAATGGTCATGTGGCTCTTGGACATCATGTTAATGACGTCATGCTTTCAATGTTACGTCATGTCACTGTGGTGTCATATTGACTTCAAAATATGGAGTTATTTTCCTCCCCATTGTAGACACAAAGATAGACAGACCCTCCTGTAGACAGCTCAGCACATACAGTAGGAGCCATGCCGTAAAAAGCCTTGTGTACATTGCACAACATTACTAATGTTTTGTAAGTCAAAAGAAACCAGGACTGTGTGTCTGGGGGTAAATAGGGTAAAGGTTGCACTTTGTGTTACTAACCTTGAAGAGATTGTGCAGGAATCTTAACTTTGCATGGGACCTTTCGGCTGGGATGGCGCCAAATATAGTTCCTGTTAATCTTTTAGCAGTTGGCTGTGTGCATTAAGCATGGGAGCCTCCTGGATTGATACTGTTCAGTTCACCCCACCCCATCCTGCGGTTCTATTGCAATCGGACATTCCTGGCTCTGAAAGATGCACATGAACACAAACTGCTTGCTGCATGTTTCATGCTGCAGAATGGGCTTGAAGGGCTAATCCCGGTTAATACAGGAAACTGTTGCGTGCACTACGTGTGGTCCAGTACATGTCATTCCCAGACAGTCAGTGTCATTCAGCCTCGATGCACCCCTTTTTAGCGGCGCTAACCGCTCTATACCTTTAGGTATAGAGCGGATGTTAGCCCTCTATGCCTGGCTTTTGCGTCAACGTTCTGATTGGTCAGGTGCGCCAACGTTCTGATTGGTCAGGTGCGTCAACGTTCTGATTGGTCAGGTGCGTCAACGTTCTGATTGGTCAGGTGCGCCAAAGTTGTGATTGGTCACTATTCATGACATCACTATGATGTCATGAATATAGAATTCGATGTCTATATAAACGATGACAATGACTTCATCTTATTATTCATTTGGCTAAAGTCTCCGTCTAGGTAAGTTATTTAAAGTTAATATGACGAATAGAAATAGAAGAGAAAGATACAAGAACAGATGAAGGGTGAATGTATAGAAAGTCTGAGTTCGGGACCCAGTCATCCGTTATGACAGAATGGTTTGATAGAGACGATCGAGAATCCAAGAGTCCGTTAAGGTTCTGATTGGTCAGGCCCGTCAAGGTTCTGATTGGTCAGGCCCGTCAAGGTTCTGATTGGTCAGGCCCGTCAAGGTTGTGATTTGTCAGGCAAGGGGACTATTCATGACATCACTATGATGTCAAGGTTTATTTTTTATTTCCTCATGTTTTTTTTTGTATATATTTTTATTTGGCTAAAGTCTCCTTCTAGGTAAGTTATTTAAAGTTAGATCCTCAATTTAACTTTAGCTGTCGTCGACGCTCTGATTGGTCAGACCCGTCAACAAAGTGATTGGTCAAGCTTCACATGACACATGGCTATAAACACATTATAAACACATATCGATGACATAATGTATTCAAAGGCGCCGCTACCTTCACACAGGGTGTGATTTTTACATTCTCTCATCGCTAGAAAAAGAAAAGAACTCATTTGGATTTGCTGAGAATTTCATTGCTCAGCAAGATGGACCAATTTTCATAATGGGATAGTTATACTGTCGGTTATTGTAGGGAATGACAGGGTGGTGCATTTGGCTGCGGGTAAGCGCTGGATTATTGCAACAATGAGAGCTGTGAGTTAGTTGTTTGGCGCTATGTGAGAGGCAGGCTAAAGGTAGTCTGTGAGAATGAGGGGCTGTGGGTTTGCTGAATTCCTATCCAGTGAGCTGAGCCGTGGCTTCTGTCTAGACAAAGCTCAGTTGTCGGGGAGACCCAGGCAGAGCCAGGACTGCTCCAGGCACCAGGAAGTATTGGTGGGGAGAGGGGACTTTTTTCTCTCTCTCCCTCTCTATCTCTCTCTCTCTTTCTGCTAACTTCTCGTTCCTTGGGGGAATTTAAACAAATGGGGTCAACTGCTGCTAGCTCTTTTTTTTCCTCCTTCCTTTTTTTCTGTGGTGGGAGTTTTTCTCCCATGATAGGGTGGAGACAGCTTGGTGCATTTTGTAGCAGTGGAGCAAAAGATCTCCACTTCTTGCTTTCAAGTCTCCCACTCGACAGGAAATATAGTAGGCTGTCTGACCCGCCTTGCACAGTAAGCATTTATCAGAAGGTCTGCAGCACTCTGCAGTGTTTTTTTTTTTTTTTTTTTTTGACTGGCTCCATCAGCAAAACCACGGCCACGCTCGACACACATGTATTCATGGGTGCTTTGGGGACACATTTAGGCAGAGCTGCAGACACAGACACACAGTCATACATACTCTCTCTCTCTCTCTGATGAGCCATTGTTTGTCACAGTTGTCAAGACGTTCAACTTTCGACCTCTTGACACCAGAGCGCATAGATTGAGGTGAACAAAATTGATTAAACAATAAGCCCTTGGGCAAGCGGAGCCAGCTTGCCAAGGCTGTGTTGTCTTTAGCTGGACTGCATGCACCAGATAAGGCACAGACAGGCGGCGGGGCGGCTGACAGTGTGGCGGCTCAGACGGGAGACAGGGTTGACTGAGGGTTCATTAACTGTTGCGTTCAGCCGTAGCCCTCGGGGCTCTCTGCTGGAGCCGCACGCACAGGCTCCGTCTGAGCCCGGTGCCTACCGCCTCGTTTTGAGACGAGCCGTCCCGATGACAGCAAGGTTATGAGGTGTTTACCGTGTACTTTTCGCGCGTCCAGATTAAGATAATGGGAAGAGGAGGGACTGAGACGGATGTCACTCAAGCACTCGGAGTTGAACACGTCCATGCTCTGAGCGCCTCTCTGTCTCTGCAGCAGTGATGTTATTCTTGTGCAGTATGATTACAAAAAAAAGGTTACGTTTTTGTCTCTGTTATGAATTATTACTAAAGAAAGCTCTCTGCACATATTTTAAGGAGAAGAAAAAAAGCTGCTAAGAGATCTGGCAAGTGTTGCGTGCAGAGCTGTTTTTATTGCACGCTTTCAAAGTGAACTGCTCTGCATGCAGTAGGACTGCAGCAGGACAGACAGCCCCCACCCACCACACCCCTTCCTCTGAAGCTTAATTTAGCTGTACTCTGTCGTACGACAGTGTGGCACGCCGGAAATAGCAGATCTACAAGCTCACAACGCGCCGCAATGCGACGCGCTGTGAGCTTGTAGGTCTGCTATTTTCGGCGTGCCACTCCGTCGTATGACGAAGTATAGCAGGCTTGACTGTGTGAGCGTTTGTGAGCACTATTAATAGAAGCAGCTGCAGCTGGTGAGATGTTTCGTTGCATCTGGCCATACAGGCTTCTTTTTCTTTTTTCATTCATTTTTTTTTGTGCTACATGCACACTGTATTTTTCTTTTGCTCTCCTTCACTTTCTTTTCTTTTCTGAATTCTATTCCCTTCTTTGTTTTTCTCTCTCTGTTCTCGCTCTGTCAAATCAAAGCGAGCTCACAGAATGCCAAATGGCAGCAGTTTCTGGACGACAATCAAAGGAGAGCCGCATAAGAGAATGTGAGCACATGCTTGATGCATGATGATGATGATGATGTGTGGTACTGTAGAGGGGAGCAGCCGGACTGTAAAATCCTTAGTGTTCATGTAACTCTGGAGAGTGTAAAAAATACACTGTCAGAGTTAAATGAAAACTGAGAATTTTACTGTGCAGCACCTGGTTTTGGGGGCTTTTTTTTACTCGTCATTCTTCCACTGACTTCCTATGGGACATGAAAGGGGTAGCAGCCTAGACTTCAAAGAGAACTTTAATCCATGGACGTTAGCAACTGTACATCTTGGAGTGTGTGTGTGTGTGTGTGTGTGTGTGTGTGTGTGTGTGTGTGTGTGTGTGTGTGTGTGTGTGTGTGTGTGTGTGTGTGTGTGTGTGTGTGTGTGTGTGTGTGTGTGTGTGTGTGTGTGTGTGTGTGTGTGTGTGTGTGTGTGTGTGTGTGTCAGAGAGAGAGAAAGCGTATACATGGACTAATTTCTCTGGAAATCAAAGGGATATTACTCACAGAGCTTTGAACTTTTACTGAGGCACTGTATGCAACATGTGACTCAATGCACACACAGGCGCAAGTGCGCGCACAAACATACACACACATGCACGCAAACACGCATGCACACGCACGCATGCAGGCACACACGCATGCACAAGCACGCACGGGTCGCACACACACACACGCACGCACGCACGCGCGAGCACACACACACACACACACACACACACACACACACACACACACACACACACACACACACACACACACACACACACACACACACACACACACATATAGAGGAAACCTGTTTGCACAAAGGGCCCAGGTGGGAAAAGTGGGGACTGGTTGACAGACAAGAAACCGGTGTTAAAATCAATTGTCCTGTGCCTGACCCCACCATGGGTGAGAAGGTGTTGCATTGCGTGTCTGTACAGTGCTGAAGGGAAAGGCTCCAGGCCGCGCCTCTGTGGAGTCTCGACAGAAACTCCCAACCTCTGACTCAATAGCTTGGAAGCCTCCAATCCCTTCTTCAGTCCACAGCGTAAACACGACTCCCCTCTGTGTCTCTTTTCATGTCGCCTGCCTTCACACGGCAGGTCCTCCGGGGGCTTATTTGAATAGGGCGCGCGGCGCCTTTGAAAGCATTTCAACCATCAGAACTCATAATCGACGACGGCGGCCGGGGATGTTATAGCATTTAGTCATACGGTCGGTCTCCGGGTGAGAGTCCCTCGCTGCTGTTTGTCTCTCTCGTGGTGGGAGGTTCGAGAAAGTCTGTCTCTCTTCTCTTGCACACCTGGTTGCAGGGTTCGATTTCCTGGTTGTTATGGAGGGGGTCCATGCATCTGCTTTTGATATATATCCCCCCTCTGGTCATCAGTTTTATCGCTGGTGGAGATATGTTTTATCCCTGCTTCTGGTCAGTCTAAATTGAATATCACTTATTGGAAATTTAGACTGTCTCATATGTTTGATATATGTTTGCTAAGAATTTAACAATTTAATAAAACATTTATGTTGACCACAGTATCCTTGTTGTCCTTATTTGTTGTCCCCCCCAACCAAAAATAAAATTTGGTTTAAGTGGTGAAGAAAATGTCCCCCCTTTATTTTTCTTTCCAAATCGAACCCTGCGAGAAAGTCTGTCTCTCTCCTCTTGCACGCCTGGCTGGACCCGCACTTCTGGGCGGCCTGGCTCCCCAGATAGCATCAGGCTGTCTGAGATCAGTGCTCATGAGGGTGCAGTTAAACATGCGCTGTTGTGGTGCCTCCACAGTGCACACAATACCCCCTAAATAGCTGTCCCGAGTGTGGTGCAATACTGATAGCATGTCTGGCATTGTCACCATGCCTCTCAGTTGTCCCCTAAAGCCAGAGAGCTTATTGTCGAGTCCAGAGTTCCTGGCCCCGGAGAGGACCGGGGATCCCAGTGCTGTCCTTGTTGCTAAGCAGTTTTGCAGTGCGCGGTAGGGACAGATAATGGAGCTGCTTACTCTCCCATGGCCACGGCAGTTTGGAACTGGTGGGTCAGCTGATAACTGATTGTTTAGCCTTCGCTTCCCAGACAGGTCTGTCTTCACCGAGTCAAGTCACTGATTAACACCTCGTGAACAAAAACAGCATCCTGGCCTGGTTGTGCATGTGTGTTATTTTAGATAATACAGCTTCTTGTGCCTATAACAGATACTGTGCTTGTTTGCATTAGATACGTGTTGTTTCTCCGATTATAGAGGCGCACAAATGCAAATGCGTTTCTTCTTTTCTTATTTAGATAGGAGAGTGTAGAGAAACTTAAGGGTAGAGATATGGGAGACATGCTAGATATGACTGGAGTCGGATTCAAACCTCGCAACTCACAAGGCATGTGCTCAGTGCACTAACTGTTTGAGCTGCCAACCAGTTAGTGCACTAACTGGTGCATAACCTCATATCTTGCCACTGTTAACCTGATTGCAGGGGTCATTAGGGGATCGAGCCTAGGCCCTTACAGGTCAATTTGACCGCTCTCAGAGTTAACCACTTAAAGGAGCACTTATTTTCAACCTTATCTTCTTATAATTGGTCCTCAGACTCCTCACTAATGCTCATTATAAGATGGCACCATTTCTGTCTACTCGCTCTGCTTCTCAGATGTGGGCTGTGGACAGTTCAGAAACCTGCCTAACAATGACATCATCAGTCAAACTTTTATTTTATTGATGCAAGAACAATGGCTTCTATTCCAGTTTTCATTAGCTTGGAATGCCCAATGTTCCATAAGACCACACTGGAGCTTGAGACACGTGAGTTTGTGGATCTGCAATTAAGAATTTTTACTTATTTTTTGAAAAAGTGCCCAAAATAGGGACACCAGGGTAAATGTTAAATGAACAACACTCCGTATTTGACAGTGTACTACAATGTGTTCATTGGCGTTTTGAACTCCTCAGGACCTGCTTCTTGTTACTATGGTGGAAAGCCACCTGTGCTCACACCACGGCCACATGAAAGCAACAGCTCTGCGGTAAACCTATGAATATGAATATACTGTAACTCGCATCAATGGCTGCTCTGTGCTACACACTGTTCCCATCAGTAAACACTCACAGCGATAGAGGGTACTGCCTGGGTATTGGGATGCAAGCTGGGGACACTGGTGGGAAGGCTTGTCCAAATGTTCTTCTAGCTGTGCTTCCTGGAATGGTTCTGAAAGGCTCAGGCCAGATGCATTTGGTCATGGAGGGGGGGGGGGGGGGGGGGGGGGGGGGCTACATGAACCTGTACTGAATGAACCAAACTCAAACTGGCTGTAGTTTGTTTTGTAGAACCCTGTCTTTTTTGTTCTATTAGGTTGGGGGTGGAGATGTGGACTCTGTTGTTGTGTGTGTATAAACATAGATTATTGCATCATTAGTGCCTGCTCTGATGATTTTGGAGGGTGGCTGCATCCAGGCTTTTTAGGGGTAATTCACACCACTGAGATGAAGAACGGTCCAATGCTCAATTTATGTTCTGGGCTGCAACGTGTTGCAAGCTTGTAGATCGGATTATTTATGCATGCGACACCGTTGCACGCCAAAGTATAAATTGGGCTTAAAGCGGTGTCGTCTCGTTGGCGACTCTTTGGTCTGAACCAGGCTTTAAAGCTAGAGGTGGTCGCCACTGTTGTTTATTTGTAAGGTGAGACGTTTACAATCCCTCAGAAGTGGCTGTGTTAAATAGTTTTGGGGCGTTCCTGTCTGCCATGGCCCCTCCTGCACTGAAGAACAGTGGCTCATTTGAAGGGCCACAGGTTCAAGGGTTCAATCCTATGGGGATTGGGGACTCACTGGATCAGACAGTTCCAAGAGAAGAACACGTATCTGCAGGTGCCCAAGCAGGAGGAAACATGATGGTGCAGCCAGTTTTGCGTTCTAACGGCCACTTCTGCCAGGCCAGGCCAGACCACTGAGTACGATGTGGCATACCTCAACTGAAGGGCATCATAGTCGGGATGCGCATACACAACTGCTGGAACCTGCCTCTCCTGACAAACGCTACCTAGAACAGTGATTCTCAACATATGTTTTATTTCAAGCCCAGTTTGATATGCATTTGGCCATCGGCCCCCATTTCAAGCTATTTTTATCTCTGGGACCCCAAAATCCTCATTGTCCGTTTGGTTCCATTTGTACACTCTGAGTTACAGACCCGTAAGGGTCCATTTGGTTCCTATAAGAACTATCAATCATTTAGCTGGGGACCCCCTGGAACCCCGTCAAGGACCCCTGGGGTCCCCGGAGGGCCCGGACCCCAAGTTGAGAACCACTGAGCTAGAAACCAGAATTAGTTTTCATTTCAAATTCCCTTGCTGTACTGTACTCTTCCATTTCATTTTATTTGCTTTGAACTGCATTGCAGTGCATGCATTTGATTGTACAAAATGTGCTGCAAATGTTAAAATTCTTCAACTGCTTTGACCACCTAAGTGTTGACGTCATTGTATAGTCCACCTCAACGTTTGACAAAAGTTCCGGCAAGTTTGTGGCATCAAACTTAAAATCTCTCTTTAGATCATTGATAAACATTTTGCCATAGATGCAGGAAGTCCATCACATCACTTGCCCTTTTGCATCTTTCAAAAGGGTAAAGGGCAGTGGAAAACGCCTTGGAAACGCAGACACTTTTAAACCAACCTTTACATATGCACCCGTGTCACTCTCGGGTCATGATTAGAGGCTGCAAGGCACAGTAATAGCCTTGTAAAACATGAAACACTTTAGCGCTGAGGTTGTCAAGACAATGGTCTCGCTAGGAATGTCGCTTCCTCACAGATCGTTACACTTCAAGTGCCTCCTCTCAGACTTGTAGAGGAATAGACTGCTGGCGTCACGCAGTGGCACTGTCCACGTCGGGGTGGGTGGGGACCATCCCTTCACTGACGCAGCCAGCGGATTGCATTTCCCTTCCTGTGTCCACTCTCCTCGGTCAGAGCGGTGGCTGAACAGCGGACGGTTAAGACGGCCCACTGTTGCGTAGGGGACGGAGACCACATGCAAGAGTTAGATTGCGTATGAGTGGACGTCCGTGTGGTATAAAGTCACTGTTCCATGTTCAAGATGACTACGAGGACGGGGCATTTCAGTAATATGTAATAACTTCACCAGAAGTCATGCTGTCCGAATGTAATGCCTTTGGTTACAACATGGCTTTTGTGTTGCTCTGGTGGTCATACAGGGTTGCCTCTGCGGCGCTCTGCCCGGATTCTATTTTTAAAGCAGCCGCACCATATTTAATCATTTATACTTCAGAGGGGAACGGGCGATGCTGCTTCCTGTGGAGGAAGCGGAAAGGAGTGGGTGGGGGGATTAGAGAGATATATGCTCTCGTCTCCTCTCTGTGCTGTGGACCGTAACTGTCCTCGTTTCATCCCTCGTGCATTCAGCCCCCCCCCCCACAAAAAAAACAAAAAAACAACACACACACACACACACACACACACACACACACACACACACACACACACACACACACACACACACACACACACACACACACACACACACACACACACACACACACACACACACACACACACACAAATGAGCATAAGAGAGCAACATGTTACAGATCAATAGTTGTTGCCCACACAGATGTGGGGTTCTCAGCATCTGTGTTTCCTGTCCTGCAAGAGAACACCCCCCTCCCCCTGCTTTTGCCTGTTGTCTTGTTGGAGAAGCTCAGGCACTAACTTCTCTTTGCAGAAAGTGATGCAAACCTTCCTGTCCTGAAAGTGTGAGTTGCGAAACAGGAGTCTGCATGTGATTGGGCCATAGTAGGCCCTTCTCTTACGTAGGTTGGTGTACTTCCAGATGAAATCAACTGTCACTTTTGAGAAGTTGCATGGCTGTGGACAATAGTGCAATAACATCTGCTGGACTCTGGGTTTTGCTCTTTTAGACTTACCGTCAAATTGTGCAAACGTATTCTTGCGGGGAAAACAATTGCTGGGCCAGTACTCATACAGTTACACCACACGCTGGCCACGCTTTCAGAAAATATCTCATAAATCTCTCTCTCTCTCTCTCTTCGCAACATTGCCTTTGCAACTACCACAGCTACTTCTATAGGGTCAACTTTGCCATCTATAATGCACACACATTGCCTGGTGTATCACATCCACTAAGTATTGTACTCTTAATTATGTGCTTGTTTATTGGAACACAGGTTTGTAAAGGCGTGAAATGTCATCGAAGATGCAGAACTCCAACAGCATAGCCCAGGCCAGGAGGACAGTTCAGCAGCTGAGAATAGAGGCCAGCATCGAGAGGATAAAGGTACCTTTCGCTTTCGCTCATTCTCAACACATTCCCAATCAGTCTGATTGTGTTTTCATGTAAATGGATTGACTCGTTCACAGGTGTCCAAGGCTTCCTCAGACCTGATGCACTATTGTGGAGAGCACGCCAAGTACGACCCACTACTTATGGGCATCCCTGCTTCGGAAAACCCTTTCAAAGACAAAAAGCCATGTGCTATATTGTAGGTGAACACCGGAACTCGTGCTATTGTTTTTTTGTTTCATTTTTTATCATAGGAAAGAAAGTGATAGTTTTATTGAACACAACTTGCCTTAAGGCCAATTCCACCTCCACCTTTTCCAGTTACCCGATGTGGTTTCACAACCTTTGCAGTTTGATAAGGAACGTATTCTGTATCCCTGCCATTCAGTCACATACCACTTACACCAAAGAGCGCCAGTACAGAGCAGGGAGACGTCAGAAGCTGTTGGCTGGAAACAAAGCTTTAGTTCAAACGGTGGTGAATAAAGGTTAGTGTTGAGGCTGACTGGTGTCATCTGACGTGGTCTAGAAGGACCTGATGACTCTGCTGAAAAGATCTTTGGTCTGGATGGGGGAGTTCCTGAATCTCTAATCATCACAGCAGACCATTAAACAAGACCACTAAATCTTTGGACCATTCACTGCTAGTCTTTCAGCTTTCACCCGTGAGTTTCTTCAGACCCGCCCTAATTTGTTGTTTTGGAAAGAGTTAATCTGAGTTTTTGTGTCACTGATAATGAGCACCCCTCTGTGTAAATTGTGGTAAAGATAACAATCTGCTGTTGTTGGACTGGTGGACTAGTAAATCACACTGATGTTACAAGGAGAGATGCTAAGGAGAGAAATGGAAAGGGTAAAGGTCAATGCCAGTGATGTGCAGAGTCAGACCCCCACTGCTGGATTTCGCTTTGTGGTCAGTTGCTTTAAAATCTATTATTTTTAAAAGCAAAAATAAATTATGCATCTCTATTTATTAAGATATGGAATTGCCATGAGGTTTCCAGTGAAGATTATAGAATTGTGCACTTAGTGTTTTAGGTAGACCAATCGAGTTGTGGCTTTGCAGCTTTGTAAGAAAATGACATGCCATCTTTCTGTCATTATATGTGTCGACCGCGGGTTAATCCTTGTTCTTTTTTCATGGAGAAAAAGTTCACTATTTAATTGACCTTAACCACATGAACCCTAGTACATGCCCCTGGTCTGGGCATGTAATAATTTGCAAAAGTAGATGAACATTCAGCAAACATAGATGAACATTTGGCAAAAATAGGCAAACATTTGGAAGAAATAGCAGATCTACAGTTTGTGGATGTGCTATTTTCGCTATTTGACGTACAACAAAGTATATAGGGTTCAAGTTGTTAAGAAACTTCTGATGTGTATTATTTTTTCTTATTTGACATTTTGAGAAACCAACAAACAATAGAGTTTGCTTGTTGATGCAGAAAGGTTTGTTCTTTAAACAGTTCCAGCTAAGTGTTTCCACTATGTAAGCCATTTTCTTATAATGAATTGTAATTAGTGTGTGTATTTACGTATATTCAATTTAACACTATCAGATGTGGCAAAGTATGCTGACAGCCCCAGTGATGTTTCTAAATTTGGCAGCAAGTGGGTTGATTCTCTTCACAAAGTCTGTCTCAGAACCCAAGACGTTTTTATTGACTGACATTGTCATGTATTTGCCTTAGGAATGAATATGTAACAATGGATAAAATAATCCTCTTGTTATTCTGTAAACAGGGTACAGGTAGCAATATGAAATTGATTGCAGATCACGGTATATTCAGATGTGACCCTTTAAATGAAATATGCCTTACACTGATGTAAAAAGATACTTGTTGGTAAAGAATAGTACATTTCTTCTAAAAAAGGCAATTACGGCCAATTTTCATCTCATTAGATGTACCATCATGCATATTGTATTCATCAGCACATCCTCTGTGTTTCAGTCTGAACAGTTTCTGCTTTTCCTAAATGTATCACCTACAGGTATTTTACAATCTGTCAAAACGTGAAGACTGTTATTATGACCCTGACCCATGCATAACGATTTTGAGAGAGGAAAATATAGCTGAGCATGGCTGGGTTACATTTTCATCTCTCACGATGATTATGTATAGCAGTTGTTCTGTTGACATACTATTTATGTGTGAATGGGGAAGTGCTTGCCTGTGAGTTGATCTTTATGTATTAGCAGCTGTGTGTTTGTGCTCATGGATAACCAAGCCAACTAATTCAGATGCTTATAGCCAGCCAGGACTTTAATCCTGCTTTCACCTCTTTAACTACCTTGTTAGTTGCACTCCTCAAGTGCCATTGGCTAATACTGTGAACAACTAAATACAGGCCCCTTTTGATGAAAGGAGGACATCTAATTATAGGCCATTGACACTGCTGATGACACTACAGTATGTTTCTGCTGTAAGTGACTAATGTTAATTGATTCACCACATTAAGATATCACCTGTTCCACAAATCTGTGGCTTGAAATTCATACAAATCTGGTATGATTGTATTAATTCAACCAAATCTAAGCAATGATTTTCTCACATTACTTCACCCTTTTGAATTTGATGTCGTTTTGATAGCTGATCTGTTTTCTTTGTCAGCAAATAATATAAATGATTTGTGTTTTATATTAGAAAACGTCACTTTGTACTTGATTTCTCACAAATAATGTGATGTGTGTTTAAATCTAAGTAGCATTTTGCAATTTATGCTACCTTTTAACTGTTTTGTAGATGTCAATAAATGTGTTAAAAAGCAAGACAATTACCTGATTCATAAACATTTTTGTAAGCTAAACTAAAACCCACCCTAAAACAGATTTGATATATTACACTGTCATTTGATATTCCTTTGCTCTATCTGTGATGTTACAATATACGTATAATAATAAAAATGTTATTCCTATTTCGTGTTCAATCATGAAAGAAAGAGGAGATCTAAAGCTGCAAATCGGGAAGCTGCATGTCTGACAGACAAAACCTGAAGTGAATCAGACGTTGACATTTTGGACTGAATCTTTTATTCACAATTTATATCAAATCAAAAATGTGCCCATAACCCTGGAAAAGTACCTACTATAGGACTGCAATCACTGTGTCCACAAATATTCCCACTGTCAGCGGATCAGTTCTATTTGTGATCATCGCAAAGAAGCCTCTCTTGTTTCTCGCTTTGGGAGATGCTCGTTGTTCACACACCACATATCATGTGTCACACCCTGGCTTCCCACGGATCATGGAATTTGTGGAATACCACAGAGTTTAGAGAAACCTGTTCTTGACAGGAATAGTGGGAATCCTAATCGAGTTAGCAATAGAATCTGCTTCAACAAACAGACTACGTACTTATCACATGAATTATGTTTAGAGATAGATTTTAACAATGAACAACCTGCAAATCAGTGGTATGAGGTGAGGTCAATGCATCCTTATCTAAACCAAATTAACCAAATTAAAGGTGCAGTACGTGATGTAAGTGATCTCTTATGTTAAAAAGCTCTATATTCTGATAGGAATCATTGCTATAGAGTGTTTGTTCAGTCTCCTGCTCTCTAGTCTAGTAAACAGAAATGCATTTTTAGGTTGGGATACCAATTTTATGCAATTAGGAGGGAGAACTCATGGGACAAACAAGTGCAATTGGAAGAGATGACAAAGAAATGTGCAGAGAAAAGTTGGAACTGGAACACTATAAAATTGAAGCTGATAAATGGGTACTGTCTCCTGATTGGCTGATATTGGCAACCCGCCTGAAAATATATTTTCTAAGGATCTGGAGAGACAGGGAGACCCCTTCTGTTACTGAACAAACTATACAGCAATGATTACTACCAGAATATAGAGCTTTAATGTTATTTAAAACATTTTTGTGTTTTAACCAAACAATTGCCCTATACGTTTAAGAAACCTTCTTTAAAGTTCTTTAACCTAGATTTGAAACTCACCCAATTCTGCACTCTGTGTGACTGGTTCAAGACCTCAGGTCAACACACTTGATATGCATTTGTTGAATATCACGAAAAACAGGCATAATCCCTGAATTAAGTGCCCATATTCAAGTACATGGCTTTATCGCTCTCGTGTCTGCTCTGGGACATGTATCTATCATGTGTGTTCCTGTGCCCTGGGGGCAAGGCAGAGCTGTTATGCAACAACCCATGTAACTCTGAGCATCCCTTTCTCTCAATAGGTGTGATGTTACACTCAAAACCAGGTCAGGCCATATTGGTTGGCCCACATTGATGTAATCCTCACGCCAGTGCCATGGTGTTTATGACTGGCTTTGTGGTGATGATGATTGTGTTACCTATCAGCTTGGTGAAGCTCCAGGATAACCCAGTAATCCAGTACTGTATGTGGGACCAGAGTAGAGCAGCCATTCAATATCTCGCCTATTTGCCATGGTTCTTCCTTTGCGTGACAAGATGTTTTTTTGTCAGGTAAAGAGAGCTTCTGTTTAATGATTGGGCGTGCTGTTTAAAGCCATTGAGTTTCCTCCCCTACTGTTCTGCTCTTTCTGCAATTGCTATTCTCCTCCATGAAGACAAACTATTTGGCATCAACTATGTCCTTCTTTTGTTTTGAAGGCCTCTGCTTCTGCAAAGATGCATCTCACACAGCACTGAAAAACTTCAGTAATTTCAGTAGTTTATGTAACATTGTTGTTCAAATTACAAACATCTCAACAAACCTGCAAAGACCTTGGAGAACCAGCTGTGACTACAGCATTCTGGACATGATGGCCACAGTCTGGAAATCTCACTCAGGGAGTGCAGGGACTCAGATGCTGTTGCCAAATCTCTCCAAATTCCAGAGTTAACAGGGCTGAGGGAGATATGTGTACCGCCGTACGTCATAATCACATGCACATGCTACCTGCTACCTTCACCCAGCTGCACTCCAAGCAGCAGACATTAGGAGCTGCCGTCACGTGTGACGCGACGACAGCATTCCATTGAGGATGGACAGTGTTGACTCAACTCGTACCCCACCTGTATTCTGCAACCTACCACTCATTGGTGCTATCTGATATCAATATCTCCAACTCTGTTGCTCTTTCAGTGACTTCACAGTCAGTCACACTGACATCGCTGCAGCTGGTCAGCCCCCTTACTTAACGTTGGCTATTAATGAGGTGTACTGCTATTGTTATGGCTTTGCTGGTCAGGGTTGCGCCCCTATTCATAGGACTATTTTTAGCCATGTGGTTGGAAGTACTGCACAGTGACTGAATAGCCCTGACTCATGCACTCATTGTTTCATGAGCCTCTATTTAGAAAGCTTTGTCCCACCTCACTCTGCAAAAGCACCCATAAGTACTGGTGTCCTCCAAGAGCACTATTAGGCATTTTCCTTTTATTACCTTTCTGCTATTTTTAGTACTGTCAATAGTTAAGTTTAGCCACTTTTTGTTTTGATGATGGTGTAGACGTCATGGTTGATTGCTGGTTAGATGGTACATCGTGGAAATTCCTCTCCACAAGATCTAATCTTCAGTCACTTGCAGAGTGTGGAACTACTGCATCCTGTGCACGAACAAGGCTTGTGTAGTCTAAAGCAAACTGTTGTGAATTCATTGTAACACAGCACTATGGAGAGTCCTCTAGCATGTTGTAGAATTAGACACTTAACTTTGTTAGTAAGCTATTTAGAAATGATAAAGAAAAATACATTTGTTGTAATATAATACAAGTATTTAGAACTTTAAGTGTGATATTGCCTTCATTGTTACCAGGCTCAAGAGAGGCAAGCTACTGAGTATGCTGCCTCAATGGGTTCTAGAAATAAGCAGAATAGGGTCCATAGTAGGTGAACACAGCAGGACAAAGCCCCACCCTTATGGAACTACAAGTGTTTCATATAGGCTTGTTAGGGCAACACAGTCATGTGCTGTTCTTCTGTACTGGCAGTTTACAGTTGGCATAGAAAGCCCTGCACTGACTACAAATCATTAAGTCAAGGACACTTAAACATTTTTTTTCCTTGTTTGTGTATTTGTTTATTTTTGTTCAACTTATGAATAAGGCAGTATTCCATGAACTATGCATGAATAAATACAATTCATTAAATTAATCATTCAGAACACAAAAAGCAATAAAGTTAGTGGACATGTCAATACATTACTCTGCCCTTTTAATAACATGCTAATACTTTCCCTTTTGACTTGAAACAAACGGCTCTCATCATCTTAAATACCATTAAATAAAATTACTTTTTTTTCTCTGTTTAGATTTGGTCCAATTTAAATAAATTATTCTTCGGCCCGAAAGCCCAGGCTAGTCCAATCCAGTGTATTCCAGTCCCTAAATCTCAGCCCTTGAACAACTGAGGCTCTCTTGTCTGTGTTCCAATCCTGAGCTCACCACCACGTGTGTCTGCCGGCTCACATGGTTCAATTTCCTGTGTGGAGGCGTTTTTTCTCGGCAGAGAAAAAGGCAGTCATGCTATGGAAATCCTCTAACCCAGATTGCTGAGTCACTCTTCCTTGGCCCCGAATATCCACTCTGTCCTGAGGAGTCCGTTGAACTTTTTTTTCCTTTATCTTATTCCACCCCTCCCATCTCTGCCCTTTATTCTCTGGGGCCCAGCCCGAAGAAGTCCGACGGAGACCTTGCACAGGTCGAGTGTATGTGATCTTCTTAAATGCACACAATACATTGATAGTTGTTGAAGCATCATCGGTCGGGCAGGTTAATGACCGGCACCCACTGGTCCAGACATCGACTGTCTCTGCAGAACCCGTTGACTTTGCTCAGAGCAGGGTCCTTCCACGGTGAAGACTGGGGATTCTGAAAACAAAAGAAGACAGGACAAAAATTAACTCTGGGTTTATGGCATGCGCAGACCTGGTAATACATTTTGGTGTACATTAATGTTGCTTGAGTTCTCTGCAGCTACTGGCATTGGTGAGCACCATGTTGCATGAACATGTGCAAATGCATCTTCCATTCACTGGAATGCTTCTAATCTCATGCTCTCATGCAATAATTATTTTTCCTAGAATGTGCCTCTGGGGAGGTGAGCAGTGGGAACTTAAACTGTCAGTAATTAGTACTGGGTAGATGCCTACTGGGAACATGAAGGTATCAGACCCACCCTGCTGCAGACTGGCTATGCCTAAAGCCATAAACAAGAGATTGTAGGAAGGCCCAGACAATTAAAGAACCTTGGGTATGGCCCCAAGGGACTGTCTCTATATGCAGCTCTAACCGTAAAGACCCATGAGTAATACTTACGGTCACGAGAACACAGTGTAGATCCATGGGCTCCCCTCCGGTTTTCACCCCACCAAGGATCTCTGCCAGGCGCCTCATGTTGCTGACTCGCAGGATGTTGATGTCATTCTCACAGCAAAACGCCTGGATCAAGGTGAAATGAATCTGAAGGGCAACATCCTCTTTGTGCTCCTCGTCCGTGGCCAGAAGACACAACACCACATTGTCTGGATCCCTAAAGGCAGCAGAAACAAATAGTTGTTTTAACAGGTTTTTCTTTTTTTAATGAGTATTAATTGAATCAAATAATGTGGGACAGAAAGATTGTTATATAGGTGTTCTGTTCGGACTCCCTTGCATTGCAAGACAGGAGCAGACACGTTGCATTATGTATTCAAGTAGCTTCATGGGTCGTCTTCCAACTTACGCATTCAGTGACTTTGCTGCCTCGTAGACACCGACAGTGATGCAACCCTGAGGTAATGCAGAGCTGAGGACTTTCTCCAACGCTATGGCCACAGATTCCATCCTGAAGGGACAACAAGCACAAATAATAATTGGAATGTGTTGAAATCAACGAGCACGACAACAACACAACATGCAATTATGTTAAGCAACCCGAGCTTACAGTTGGAAGTAGTTAGTTACTAAAGTTATGAGCAGGATTGTTGCATGTTGTTGCAACCAAATTCGCATTTCCCCCATACTCTCTGATGGTTGTGTAGCCTATTATCCAGGTAGGTCACATAGTATAACATAACAGGTAGCTCAGCTGGTTAACTAAGTTAAATACAGTGTTGCTATGACCGCTTATTATAAGCGACTTTGGGCTTCTTTTTCTGTAAAGTTGCTTATACAAATTGGTAGTTGCGGTTTTTGAGTCTTCTTTCTAAAGTGTAGTTGCTTATTTGGGTTGTTTCCTAAAGTTGTTTAAAAACAGTGGTTCACAACGCATTTGTGAGCTTGTAGCTCATGTGGCGTATATAGTCGCTTCTTCATAGACCTGGTTGCTCATTTCTCTGGCACAATCTGGCAACATTTACACGGCACTCCGCCCGTACGACATTGTCGCTTGCCGACAAGAACTGATCTACAAAGCCGACAATGCGTCTACGTAACGTGTCGTTATCGTTTGAAGCTCCGTTATGCAAACGACACCCCGAGGAGAGACTTCGGCGGAAGGTAAAAAAGCTTGTTCTGCAAATCTGCATGCAACTATCTATGCATTAAATCGATCAAAAACAACTGAACGCAACAAACCTTTCTGATGAGTTAATGTCTCCACTGGGTTCTTCAAAAGTCATATTGCACATCCGATCGGACGAGAGGGCTAGAATATCCAGAGACGGTGCGCGTGTCTCGGACGGTCCTGTTCAGTGATGATATCCACACGACGTGTTCGCTTCACTCTCTCTCTCTCCAACTCCAAGTATCTCTGCTGCAACACTGATCCTTGGTTTCGTGGGAAACGGCTTCTAAGGTTTTGAGAGCATTTGCATGACTCACTCCCATTGGTCATATGCAAATGTTATGCAAATGCAACTGGCTGGGCTCCTTTCGGCCTGCGTACCAGAGCTATTGCGCCTCCCTGTGGTGATGATATGCCATTATTCACAATTTGTTATGGTTTAAAATTTAAACCATTGACTGTGTCCATCCTCGCAGATGAGTTAAGTTAAGGCTGGTACCGAGGCTAATAGTATGTAGGTTTAAACCAAAGACACCCAACAAAACTGGAATTCCACTCATTTTACTGGATGAGCATCAATAGTTCAAATTACACAATGAGTAATAAATAAATAGATATATAAAGTGTAGCCTATTTGAGACAAATGTTTTGCAGATACAGGTTGATTGGGGAGAAGGTTATGCACGTGGACAGTTTATTTTTATTTTTAATTCTTTTTTATTACCAGTAATCTCAGCAGAGGCCGCTGTTTTCATCATGATTTGTGTGCATGGGGATCTCATCTTAAACAAGCTCAGTGCTTTATGAGTCTCCCAGTTTAGTAGACCTTGTATTGTGAATTTGTACTTCCATGTACTGATGTTCTCATGACTTACTAAATAAAGTACATCAATCAATCAATCAATCAATGTTTTTCCTTTTTATTTGACGATGGGTTCCCAGATTGTATTACCAGAAATGCCACAAGGATGCTTGGCAAGGAAGAGGATGCCAGAGCTGTTTGTGCTGTATGTTCACGTTTGGATCAGTAAATATGCAAACTACAAGTAAAGTTGTGGACAATGCGTTCTTTGCCTGTGTATCCATGAAGTTTCCAAGGTGCATCAGTGGTTTTTGTTGACTTTTTGAGAAGTTTGAACCGAGCCAACCGCATCATAATGTGTTCCCACTACAGTCACATGGCGGGCAGCTGGGCACTTACAGGGTTAAGTAGCGGAACACATCTTCTGAACGGACTGCAGATCAGCCATCCAACTCCAACTCTAACTCTAACTCAGTGGTTCCAAAACTTTTTAGCTCAAGACCCAAAAGAGAAATCAGATGTTTGCCCGGGACCCAAACTGGTGAAAATAGCAGATTTACTTGTGAGCTCGTAGATCTGCTATTTTCACTACTTCTTAAACATTTTTTAAATGTATTTATAGAAATGATTTTGTTTTTTAAATACTTAATTAATGAATTATTTGTGATATTTTTGTTTAAACTTAAAAAAAGATCTTTTGAAATAAAAAAAGTATATATTTTTAAATCTAGGTAACGGAAACGACCCAAACATGGGTCCCGACCATAGGTCCCGACCCACTGTTTGGGAAACATTGCTCAAACTTCATCCTGCTCTCATGTGTATCATGACGAAAACTCTGACGGTCTTCTGCATCTCACTACCCGGCAACGTGGCAAGGCGCAAAAATCCAGTGTTTTGTCTTCCCGGTATAATATAATCCACTAGATAGCCTATTTTAAAACACGGCTGTTTATCGAAAATGACAGGCCACGACATTGTAGAAGTTAAGAATGAAGTTATTTCATTTTGTATATACATGTAGCCTTCGGAGACTGCAGCTGTCAAAGTGCCCTAGGGCGTGTTCCAAACTTCCAATGTTGTTTATTCTCTACCCCATGACTGGAGGATACATGGATTGGATGTTATTACGCCTAGATTAAACCAAGATGAAGGTCAGAAATTATTTACCTAGTTTAATTGTAAATAAATATAATGATCAGTGGTGTGTAAAGTAACTAAGTACATTAAAGTACTGTTTAATTTTGAGGCATTTTCAATTTCTTCAGTATTTCCAATTTTCACTACTTTTACTTCTACTCCACTACATCTCAGAGGCAAATATTGTACTTTTTAGTCCACTACAATTATTTGACAGCTTTAGTTAGCCTACTTGTTACTTTGCAGTTTTAGATTATTATCACAAAACTTACTGTAAGAGCCATTTGAGCCTTATCTATGATTGTGTCTTAATTGATGACATCACCACAGGGTGCGGTCAAGGCCAAGGTACTTAACAAGGTCTGTAAACAGCGTCAGGTGTTGCCAGTGGCAGAGGCAAACAGCTTTTGACTGTGTTTGATAGACCTGGTGGTCTGTATCCTCTGTGTTTATTTGTTTATGTGTTGATTTAATGTATGCTAAAGTGATTGGCACGAAAAGGCTACAGAGAATAAAACATTATTTATGAATTCCATGGACGTTTGGACCTTCAGTATTTGAGCACAGTCAGAACTTCCTCGGCAACCAGTATAGTGCCAGAAGTACAGGACTTTTGACACTACACTTAAATAGCACCTCAAGTATAGGACTTGGGCGCTACACTTACATTGACCACTTCAGCCCTGTTTATATTTCGGCCATTTGAAAATAGCCAATCTACAAGCTCACAGTGCATTTTCAAAATATTTTTATACATTTTGAACTTGTGAAATGGGACATTCTGCATAATGAGTAGCCTACTTTTTCTTTATTAGGCTATTAGTATATTTTGATGCCAATACTCTTGTACTTTTACTCAAGTCCATTTTGAAATTCGGACTTTTACTTGTAACAGAGTATTTCTGCATTGCAGTATTGATACTTTTACTTAAGTAAAAACATTTAGTACTTTTTCCACCACTGAATCAGGATAATTCCCAATAAGCCTATTCATATATAACCTATATTTGCAACTGCAAATTGGTGTGAATAGGTCACGCCACACCTTAAGTTGAACTTTATACCCTGTTATCATGCAGGTCACCTCAGTTCATGTTGTGTTTTCATGTGATGTGGAAGTTACAGTTGCACTTTGACTGAGTCTGAGATCGCATACGGACCAGGTTTGAGGCGTGAGTATTAGCCTAAGAAACAATAAGGTTATGTTTTATTTGCAAGAATGTGAATTAGCGTTGAAAATCTTTAAAATGTTTACCTTAATCAATGTTTTGAATCATTGAGACATTGATTCAAACCATATGGTTTGAATCAATGTCTCAATGATTCAAACCGTATGCATAGAAACATTTCAAGTGTAAAGTTGGACTATGATTTTTACAATACACAGCAAACCTTTTTCTTTCAACTTGTTTTCCCTGGGGAATAAGAACAGTGATTTCTGTGTGTATGAAGAGAGGGAGTGCCTGCCATCATGGACCCCTCAGGTCACCGCTGGCCAGAAACTGGACGTCACTCCCACAGAGCGAGAAGCAGAGAGGACTATGCCAGGTCTGGCCACCGTGACAGTGACCACAAGTATCCATCAGCCGACCCCAGAGAGGACAGGCAGTGGATGCATCCAGATGCTCGCCACAGGGCCTACTTCACTAGTCCTCCACCTCCACCAAGACCAGACTACGCTGCCAGCTCCTACATCACACACCACCGATCAGCACACTCCACGACCACGCCACAGTCCAGGTGAGTTCAGTGATGCAGTGATGGGCCTTCTATGACTGAAGCTAAATGTATACTTAGAACGTAGAAAATAAGCTCAGCTTGCTATTTTCCCAGAATTAGCCCCAGAATAGGGACGCTAGGTTTCATGTACACTTCTAAATTATATTCTATTGGGTAATAATGTGATATTAAAGCAATAGCATTGTAGGTTCACTGTGTGTGTGTGTGTGTGTGTGTGTGTGTGTGTGTGTGTGTGTGTGTGTGTGTGTGTGTGTGTGTGTGTGTGTGTGTGTGTGTGTGCGTGTGCGTGTGCGCGTACGTGTGTGTGTGTGTGTGTGTGTGTGTGTGTGTGTGTGTGTATTTGTGTCTCTTTACTTGTGTTTTGGTTATGATCGTTGATATTGATATTACATCATAGCCTAATATTAATTACATTACAAATGAAATGTTACACACAGACAAGAGTTCTTAATTGGTTAATTGGTTTGGTACACCTCTGTCTTTAGGCATGGGTATGACTATCCACCTCACAGCTACTGGGATTACAAGGGGAATTATGGATACTCTGACCAGGATTATTACACAGCACAATATGGACACCAAGGTACTGTTATTAATTGATGCACTATACTTACTGCAGCCTATGCCTCACTAAAGAACAGATTATAAGATTCTGTGTCATTTATGTCTGTGAAGATGCTGGCCAATGGGCTGCCCAGGACTTGTGGAGATCGGACCCAGGTCATCACGAGAGATCATATGAGCAGGAGCAGCCTGGACGTGCCTACACAGAACAGTACATGTCAGTCACAATACCACTCACCCACACATTTTCTTGTTTTTGAGGAAGGGAGAGTAAGAGGGAGGGAGAGAGCCTATTTCACCCACACGATAACCTGCTGATCGATCTGTATGTTTTTAGTGCAATAACCCTGGCAAAGCAGCTACTCTGGGCAAGCTTTCTCTCTCTCTTCCACTCTCCCTCACTGCTCAGTTTAATTGAAATGAAACGTTTGAGAGTTTAAATAAAAAAAGTTGTTTAGATTATTTTTGTTATCCATCATTATAATGAAGTATGTAGGGCTTAAGTGGTTAAGCCAACTGGTAACCTTTACCTCTTCATTCAGCTATGACCAGCAGAGAGACCGCTCCCAGGCCCAGTGTTACCTAAATGAATCTGAGGACCATTCTGTCAAAGACAACGAAGAGGCCTCCTCTCGTTATCCGGGGAACCTAGCAAGCTCCAAAAACTCAGGGATGTCTTCCAGTAGCTGTGAGCTCAGTCAATACATCAATGGAGCTGAGCATAGTGACCCAGTCCAGCACTCATCTGATGCAGGTGACTACCGGTAATACCGGTATACGGTATATACAGCTGTGTGTGTGTGTGTGTGTGTGTGTGTGTGTGTGTGTGTGTGTGTGTGTGTGTGTGTGTGTGTGTGTGTGTGTGTGTGTGTGTGTGTGTGTGTGTGTGTGTGTGTGTGTGTGTGTGTGTGTGTGTGTGTGTATATATACACACTGGATTTCTTTGTATCCATCTAATCATAGAATTAAGTGTTTTTTATTAGCAAAATACTTTTTGATTACTTCCTTTCAGTTAGGTATTCCCATTTCCCAGATGGCTGCTCTATTTACTGAGCCACTACCACCCCAAACTCTGAGAGTAGAAAATGACCCACGGACACTGTGTGAATGCAATTATCACCCGGTAAAATAGAAAACTAGCCGTGGTATCTGTGGATACTCTGCAAAATCCTCAGTGTTACTTTTACTCTGAGAGTGTCAATCGTGACACTCTCAGAGATAAATGAATGCAGAGAATTTAGCTGTGGAAGGGCCGTAGTTGAGAGCCACTGTTATACTGATCATATTTATCAATTGTTTTTCAGTTTGTTAAATCAAAATACGAAACTATGTTCATTGATATGTTTTGATATTTGATTTTGTATTTAAATGGAGTAGGCAAAATAAGCTTTAGCTTCAGCCTTCACCTTTTTGGACCATTTTAATGTGCATTACTGGTATGTACTGTGCTATACTTGATTGTCTAAAAAGACCAAAATAAACTATCCTAACCAAATACAAATACAGTGCTGCTGTTGCTAGAAAGAACAGGCCTGGCCGAAAGATGTTTGTGGTGATATTTAACAGTGATACTTGTGTTGTTATTCTTTGTTGTCAGAACATGCTGCTGCGACAGTTCATCAGATGGCAGTTCCTTTTAAGTACACAGTGCCTCATCCGGTTGCCAGCTTTGGGCCTGCAGGCCAGCTGATCCGGGTCAGTCCAGGCTTCTCCGTGCAGGAAACCCCAGGCCAGCTGGAGATCCACAGTCTAGAGGCATGTTCAATATACTGTGTCAACCTGTACAAAAGACTTGATTATAGGAAAATGTGGTTTCTTGGAGCAATAGGATTATGTCACTGTGATTACTGTACCTTTATTTCTCCTCAGGTCATTCTAGGAGAGACACAGGAACAGCTGGAGATGAGAACATTCCCCGGGCCATTAGCTAGGTATTGCTTTTTATATTTGTCTTGAAAAAAAGTCTTCAGGAACCTTTAACTGCATGCTCAGACTGACACATTTTACCATAAATGTGAATATTATAATTAGCTAAATCACATATTTGGGTAGATTATAATTTATATTGATTAATGTGGAAATTCCATCTTACCATTAGGCAATTAGAGAGTTATTTATTGGGGTCATTTTAATGTGTACTCTGGCTTTTTTGTGCACCCCAGACATTTTTTTTCAAGTTACTTAATTCAATATTTAGACATTTGTATATTCATTTGATCAGACACACCCCCTTCCTATACAAATCCATTGTAACTTAAAATTATATTTAACCATTTTCATTTGTGTCTTGGCTGATAAATGAGAATACGCCATACAATAGTCAAGTAAATTCTTCCACTCTACCTGCTTATTTATTGTTTATGTATTGTAATCCATTTAAGACACAGGAATCACAGACACTCTGTGATGGTTTATTTTTTCACCCACTTTAAGGGAAGACTTGCACAAAATAGATGCCATTGAGTTTGCCCACCAGAGGGCAGAAGCATGCTTGAGAGATGACAAGCTGCCAGACCGGAACGCTGCTGCTCTCTTGTGGAATCTCCTGATACTGCTGTGCAGACAGAATGGAGTAAGTGGGTCATGCCAAATGATATATTACCTCGAAGTACAGTACATCTCGTGCACTGGGAAATACCTAGCAGCCAAAATTAACATCATGATTCTGTCTGAAAGTGATATCACTTTATTTCCGTGGGATCAGCGGACAGTTGGCTCGGATATCGCGGAGCTGCTGGTACAGAACTCTCAGACAGATGGAACCCGGGTCCAAGATGCTCCGACACTCATTGATTTCAGTGAGAACCCGGCACCTGAACCAGAGCCTTACAAGGATGAGGACCTGCTAACAGGAAATCTCACCAGCTTCAGCTCTGGGAGCTCACAGAAAGACCTGGAGAGCTACACTAAACTGCTCCTGGCTGGGAGGAAAAAGGTTACTTCTAATCAGCTGATTCCCCATATCTCTCTTCTCTTTTGCCCCAAACATTAGAATAAAAAGCACTTACTTATATTATAAGTGTTTTAACCACTTCAGCTGTATTTTCATAAAAAAAACAAAAAACAAATAAATACATGATAAAATAGCTGATCTAGTGTTGCAAGCTTGTATAATGGCTATTACATTTTTTTGCCTATATGACTATATATAATAGGGACACCAGGTTTGAAGTGGTTAAAGGTGTCTAAAGTAGCGGTACACTGCACTCTTATTAGGGATGGGAATTCATTCAATTCAAGATTTCATTGATACCAATGCCATTAATAATTCTGCATATCGGTCCGATTCTCTATTCCCTTATTGATTTCTGATCAATTCGCAGTGTGGAAAAAGTAGGCCTGCAAAGGTTTTCAACTATTTTATTACCCCTGGGTCTGAACACAGTAAAACAATGCAATGTCAATTCTCAGAGTTATTGATTCTGATTCTGTAATGATTCTGATTGCTGATTCCCATCCCTAACTCTGATAGCCTAGGTCATAGATGTGTTGTCGTGACCTGCTCTCAACCTGACATTTGCTCTCTTGTTGTGTCCCATCTGGTCCCATAGGAGGCTTTAGAGTCAGCCATGGACAGTGACCTGTGGGGCCATGCACTCTTTTTGGCCAGCAAAATGGACAACAGGTCTTATACCACTGTGTTGAACAGGTGAGAAAGGCTGTCATGTCATCTGAGACATGACAGCTGCAGGAAATCAGAGTATTCTTCCCATATAAGAACACACAAGACCGGTAATTTGTGAAGAATGTCCGTCACACACTATGCTTACATTACAGTTCAATGTTCAGGATTCAACAACAATGAAAACAAAAGCATACACACACACACACACACACACACACACACACACACACACACACACACACACACACACACACACACACACACACACACACACACACACACACACACACTATGGAGATAGAATTTATGTTTCCTTTCTAGGAAGTACTTCTCAGGGTTGACACTATTCAGGGATTGGATCATAAGGATTAACACCGGACGACAACATTAGTTTTACACTTCATTTCATCATGGGACATATACAATACTCCTATTTAGAAAATCAAAAATATACATTTGAAACCTTTATCTTCAAACCTCCTTCAATTATTGTAATGTCTTACCAGATACATGTAGGGGTTGCGTGTCCAACACAATCTGAGGTGCAAAATTATTACAGTTTACCTTGTATTTTGTGAGTTCAAATGTTTACCAGTTAGCACTTCTGCCTTGGTTTTTTGTGTGTATGTTTTTGTATTTTTTTTACTTGGGTGCTTTTAATTGTTTTGTATGGGGAACTTTATGGTAGTACATTAAACAAAGCATTAACACTGTCCTGCTCTCCTGCAGTGTAATCAGTGCTGACCTACTGTGCAGTAAGCCAAATGTAAATGCTGGTTGTTTTTGCATTTTGATTTAACCCTGAGCTCTTATGGAGCCGCTACGGGTTCATTTTTACACTCTTCTCAGTTAAATTAAGTTGTTGAAACTACTGTAAATCATTACTCCACGGCTTGTGCAAACTATTCATGACGTAACCCTATCCATTCACGTGCTGTTTTGGCACCCTGAGCAGAATGTCTCAGAAATAAATATGTCAGGGCCACACGAGAGGGGCGACAGGATGGGGGAAGTTAAAGGGTTGGAGATAGCGTGACCAACACTAGTTTGTGACTGACAAGACGTAGGCGGTATGCCTTCTGTTAGGGCCCTGTTCAGACTTGCCATTTAAAATGTATCCTGGGTGACGTGATCACCCAGGATACAGCTTTAAATACCGGTGTGAACGCACTCAATTGGTTCTCAAGACATCTTGGGATCTGATCACTCAGGCTGCATTAGCAGGTGGCCTGGGATAGATATGTCCAGTGTATGTATGCAGTGTTGTGTGAACGCAAATTTGTCCCTGTCCACATTAAGGACCGCCAAGTCAACGGCATTGCGCACAAAATCTTGGCTTGCCATGGTTCATCATCAGTGTATGCCAAGTAGACTCTAACATCGTATAGGTGAAAGCAGATCAACTCCTCTTCCTCGTTTTCCTCTTCACCCTATATATTTCTTTGTATGACAAATAGTGAAAATAGCCAATTGCTTGCGTTCTGCTGTTTCAATACAATGCTGCCTTGTGATTGTGTTGGTCACTGTTTCATGACACAGTGGCTCTGTTTGCAGGTTTACAAGCCAGCTAACAGCCAGTGACCCCCTGCAGACCCTCTTCCAGATGCTTTCAGGGAGAGTCCCTGCGGTATCCACGGTAAATCCCACATGACATCACTGATGAACATACTGTAGTGCGCTCTCAAAATGTGTGTACTCTGTTAACCACTTAAGCCCTATTTCCAAAAAGAGAGAGCTGATCTACAAGCTCACTACGCGTCATGTTGAGTTTGCAGATCGGCTATTTCAGCTATTGGGGGGGGGGGGGGGGGGGGGGTATTTTTTTTTTTTCACCTATAATGACATGCCCAAAATAGGTTGGAACTTGGAAGTGGTTAAATCCTTATTCAACAGAAACATTTAAAAGATAAAACTATTCTGCAGTCACTTTATTGGATTCACAGTCAAAAAACTAAGTGGTGTACAATGACACTATTTTGACTTTGAATAAAGTATTAAAACAATTCAGAGAAAGTAATTGTTTACATTATACAAGTAAGACGCGCGAACGAACGCTGGAAGCGAACGCAGTTCTATATTTCAGCCACACTGTAGTAGTGAACTCTGGCGCACTCTGGCGGCTGCACACAGGTAGTGCAGCTGCTATATTTCAGTCACGGAGTTTTGAGTCACATGGGGGCGCGAGCCAATGAGAGCGTGAGTCACATGGGGGCGCGGCTGCACACATACTGCACACACACAGACAGACAGAGACACAAGCCGAGCCGAGTTACATGGTAGGCTCCACTTGGGCGGAGGCGTCTCCTTCAAGTAGTAACGGCTGCAACCTTGGATGACAGGTCTGCAGATCCTGTGTCTGCAGACAGGTCTGCAGACACAAGCCACCTCCCTACTCCTCCTAGTGGCAACAACCGTCTTCCATGCCGACATCTCGCCACTCCGACTAGTGGCTTCCGCGCATGACGGAGGCGCGCCGACTCAGCAGACCTTGAGGCCGAGGAGTTGCGCCCGAGCGCCTCCAGGCGCGAGTGCCCGCAACGACCGGCCGAAGGTCTGCTAGTCGACTCAGCGCCGTCCGAGTTATGTACCGATAGGGACAGAATCGTAAATATTTTTGGTGGGGACTGCGTTTGCCCCAATACGAGTATACATGAGTCACCGAAACACTACGGGGCAGTAATGTCGGTCCTGCTGGCTCTGCAGGCCTGTCTGCAGAGCTTGCTGTCTGCAGACCGCCCCGCCCCTTCCCCCAGGCTGCAGCCGTTAGCTTCTCGTCTCCTTCCGCGTTCGCAACAATAAATGTTGCCACTATGACGTTGCAGTTTAGTAGCTGATTTGTTGGATGTGATATTTTGTTCCCAGTGCTGTGGTAATGAAAAATGGGGTGACTGGAAGCCCCATCTAGCTATTCTGCTCTCCAACAATGAGTCGGGTGACCTTGCTGTCCAACAGAAGGCCATCGTCACCATGGGAGACACACTAGGTACGAGCAGTCTGACCAACACATACTATGATGTAAGAGCAAAATGGCTGCCATTTGAATACAGTCAATAGGTGGTGTGCCATTCTTTTCCAGCCTCAAGAGGCCTCCTACATGCGGCACACGTGTGCTACCTGACAGCCCGCACTCCCTTTGGCGTGTTCACACAAAAAGCAGCAAGGCTTGTGCTGCTGGGCAGCAGCCACAGGTGGGACACAATTGCAACCTCATCGCTCTACGTAATTTATTTGAGTCATTTTTTATGCTTCGGGCAAAAGTTGTCCTTTTGGCTTATAGAACTCCATATCTTATTTCTCCTTTAGGCTCCCTTTCTTTGAGTTTGCCAGCAACTTTTACATTCAGTGCACTGAGTTGTTTGAGTATTGCCAGACACTTGGAGGAAATTTGCTTTCAATCCCATCATTCCAGGTAGTTCATAACATCCATCTGTATTTCATTTCCCATTGCTTTTGTCTTTTTAATTGCATTCTCCTGTGTCATCCACTAAGACAAGCTCATACTCATTAAAGCTTCAATAACGTGGCTTTTGCAGTTTTAAGTGTCATTTATTCTCCATTGACACTTTTCTCAGTTGGACATATGTAATATTTGTACCAAAATATAAATTTGCCTTTTGCCGTGTGTTTTACTGATGCCCTATTCAACGGTCAACAGAAACCTTGTCTACTATATAAATGGATGTACATGGTTTTGATACTCCAAATCCAATTTTCAATCACGATTGACACTAAATATTGACACGTTGTGGCCAGGTGTATAAATTCCTGTATGCCAGTAGACTGCTGGACTATGGGCTTGTATCGCAGGCGTTCCATTACTGTGAGGTGGTAGGAAAGGCAATTCTTCAACAACAGGAGCCGTTCCTGGTGCTGAGTGGAGAGGTTATTAAGGTATGGACACACGCACACACGCACACGCGCACACACGCACACATGCACAAACACACAAGCATGTGTACATGCACATGCTTACCAACGGTCTACCCATTGTATCTCATATGCTAATGCTTTATTTATTCCCTGTCATACAACGGTGTCGTTCGGCAAAAATATCCGATCTACAAAATCACAACTTGTCGCATCCGTCCTGAACGGCACTGTCGTACGATGAAGTATAAATCGGACTTAAGGCTCTCAGCTCGGCTATGTGTCTAATACAACAACAAAAAAATCCATGCTTGTTTCTACTCAGCTGGTAGAAAGACTGAGACAGTGTGAGGGCCAGCAGCTCAGTGGAGATGCACAGGACCCCGACTGGCTGCAACAGCTGCGCTTGAGGCACCATGGCGTACAGGTGAGTAACAATGTCAGGGCTACCTTTCCATGCATTGTATTCCACCAACCACCATGTCCACATTGCACTGCTGACACGAAGAAGCAAGTTTACCTCTGAGATATTTCATGCCAAGATGAAACAATGTCTGTTGTACATCAACTAATATAGTCAAGAAATATTGTTGTTGATTACTTCCTCTTTACTCAAGCACACATAAATGTGCTTCATTATGGTCAATCTTCTATTTGAAACCTAGTTTGGCTTTCACGATTCACGTTATAATTTATACTTACACTTTTGGAACTCCAACAAAATAAACAGTATGGCTAAACATGTGATTTTGCTCAGATGGGGAGCTATGGTTGTAATGATACATACCAGTCACCTGCTGAGGGAAGTGCTTTAGACCACGGGGAGAGCAAAGTGTGTTCAGGTAATCTTCAAGTCCCAGGTCATTATTTCTTATGATACACTAAAGGGTGATTTATACTTAGTTGTGCGCCTGTGCAGCAGATCTACAAGATCTCACAGAGCTTGTCGATCTGCTATTTCTGGTGTGTGACACAGAACGCAACCAAGTATAAATCAGGCATAATTATGTGGTAGTCTGACACCACAAAGCAGTTTCTTATGATTCTCACACTTGCAGGTGATGAACTATTATCAAGTCCTCCTGCTGTGGTTGGGCTAGATTATTGAGGGTTTTCCCTTCGTTCCCTTTATTTAACTACAGACTCAGACATAGATGACCTAAGAAGTGATGCACAGAGTCCAAAGGCTGAGCTGCTTTACTACAGAGGAACGGAGGAAGAAGATAACCCCTGGGCCCAGGCTGCAGGACAAGAAGAAGAAATTATAGCATTGCCATGGGGCAGCGGGGGAACTGAGAACTGGAGGTATACAATTTGTGCCACAAATCAATTTGTTAATTACACTCCAATTACACTAAATTTGTACACTCTCAGACTTAAGAAAGATTGCACGCAGTCAGTACAGTGCATAACTCTGCCAACACTAGGCAATTGTTAAAATATGAAACTGAGAAAACAGCCTGCACACAATAAATTTCCTTCCCACGAACAGAGCAACAGATGCGTTCTTCCTCAGCGTTGTCAGCGCTGAGGAAGACCTGTTAGGTTGAAACGTGTCCGTTGCTCTGTCTTTGGAGAAGTAAATAAAACTATGTGAAAAGGACATTTATTGTGTGCTGGCTGTTTTCTCAGTTTCATGACATTGTTGAGCCGTGCACCTTGAGACTTTTGTTTAATCTGGAGTGTTGCAGGCATTCTATTTTTTTCTATTTTAATTCAAAAATAACTGGTCAACAAGTACAACACGTCACATCGCAGCACGTTGTACTTTTACTTTATTTGTTTATTTGAGGGAGACAGCAATGCACTCTAAAACAGTACAGTACAGTACAGTACAGTACAGTACAGTACAGTACAGTTAAGAAGATAAGTTAAGAAGCAGTGACTGTAAATATATGAGGGGTTAGCAAGAACACTAATTTTGGGAGCTGGTAGATTGACTATTTTCCAAAAAGGTTTAACAAATAAATAAAAAGATGTACGTTTACTTTTGTTCTGTAAGTATATTTTGATGACAATGCTTTTGTAATTTTACTCAGGAATACAGGTATTTTACTTGTATCAGAGTATTTATACATTTGTGGTATTGCTACTTTTACTTATAAAACAATTGGACTGCTTCTTCCACCACTGACTCACTGTGATACACTCCACTGTACTGTCTCCTTGTCCCTTTGTCTAGACCACAGGCTAGTCTTACACCGCCGGTGGTTTATGCTCCTCCAACACTTGTGATGGCCGGCAGCCAAGACATTTATCATAACACAGATAGCGCTGAAGTCAAATCTGCTGCTTTGCATTCTTCTTTGGAGGGGCTCCCTTCAACAACCGAGGGTAAGCAACAGATTATAGGGAAAAAAGGTTTTAAAATGTTAAAGGGATAGTTCACCCCCAAAAAGACTTTTTTTCCTATCGATTAGACACCCCATGGAGACTTGAATTCATCAATATTTTTTTGGGTTTTGTCGCATTCCTAAGCCAATAATTTGATGACTATTGGCTTAGGATTGCGACAAAAACAAAATAATATCCATGAATTCAAGTCTCCATGGGGTGACTAATCGATAAGAAAAAAAGTCATTTTGGGGGTGAACTATCCCTTTAATATACATTCATGTATTTTGAAAGGGATACAGATGACTGTATGTGTTTAAGAATGACTCAGTCTTTGAATTCTTTGTTTCCCCAGGTGGTCAGTTTTGTTCTGGAATGAGCATGGTGAGAAAGATTTGTAGCCACTTAGAGTATTATATACTGACAAACGGTATAAATTAGCCTTTAAGCACCCAGCACTTTGGTTTAATATAGATAGGCTGAGCTATTCAGTTACATAATTCAGATACATACACCACATATATGTGGCATTATTATATTTTGTTGTCTGATCATTTTTCAAAACTGTTGTTTGTGTTCAGATAAACACCATGCCAGAGACTGACCACAGTCAAGGAGGTCACAGTCAACAGCCCATCACACAGGAAATGTCTATGCTGGGCATGGGTTCACAGCCAGCCAATACCCTTCCCAAACAGGTATGTGGATGATGAATCATGTTTACAACTTTATAGCAGCTTCTCTTTTATCTTACATAAGTTTTAATGTGTACTTGTTTTTTGTTTTGCAGAGTACCAAAACAGGATGGTTTAGTGGCTGGTTCAAATCCAAAGATGTCCAAAATGAGAACTCAGACATTGTCAATCCAGCTCAGATTGTACGATTTTGAGTAATAATGTTCACCTCAACTTTATTAATTTCACCTTTTCTGTCTTAGTTGATGTAAGACATATTTTCTTTTCTCAGGAGCCAGTGCCCGCTGCTGGGCACTGCCCCCCTCCCCCACCCATGGGCTCCCATACCTCGCCTGCTGGCGTCAAATCCTTTTCAAAATATTCAGGTGAGTTAGGGAACAATCACTCCAATAGTGTTATCAACCAGGCCGACATATGGCTCTACCCAGGATATTCTCAATGATGCCCACCTCTTTACAAACTTCCATGATCCATGACTTCCGTGTCTCCAAGTATTGAGCGGCACTTGCTGAAGGCAGATATCTCCCCTCGCCCGATGAGAAAGACATCCTGTCAATGTGTGAGATGCAGGCAGGGTTGGCCAGTGCCTCCCTGGCACCTCAGACAGTCTAAAAGAGACGGTTTTGTCTGGGACCTCTATCTGGAGAGCATAATCAAGAACTGGAAGGCCGAAGACATGGGATACGAATGAGGGTCTCAGTGACTGGACTTACTGCATTGCCAAGAACCGGCAGGCCTTCATGTGCAACTCTGAAAATAAAGTTGAGCTCTCTGAAGAGTGACTTAACTGGAGCTACAATAGTGAGTGCCCTCATTGAGAAGACCGTTATCACCACCTGAGACGTGCCACTAGACTCTTGTGTAAGGACAGAAGCTCCCTATTCCCTCAAGCCCTGTTCCCAGGAGGTGTTCAACATCGGAAGTCTCCTTCGCTGTGCCAGTTCCAGCTCACCTGGGCTCTAAGTGGGCCCTTGTATTCTGCAATGTCACAGACATTGTATTTCTTGCAATGCCTTTATTTAATTGTAAACCACTACTCATTTCATCCCCATTCATGATGTGGAGAATAAATGTCAGCATTGCACACATTGACTGGATGTGACTTTAGTATTAGAATGTGGAAAAACATCTGCCCTCAACAAGTGGTGCTTAATTATGGGATCATAGAAGTTTATGAAGATGAGGGCATCACCCTGGGTCCCCTGGAGTATTTTGTTGATATCCCATACCTAACCTTTGACCTCAACCAGGTAACGGAACTAACTTTTCGCAAAAGGCACTTTTGAGTGTAATCCTCTCTCCAGAGTTGCCTGCCTTGTTCTGCAAGCTCTTTTCATTGGGAGGTACCTTAAAAGTCTACCCCTTCTAGATCAAAGGGTACTTTGATTTAATCGGACAGGAGTTGCTTTATTCAATTGATACAAATTGGGGAGTTCTTTCTTTGACCTTGAATTGAAAGCTTCATCAATTTAAATAATAACAAATATTATGGCTAATAATGATAAATGAATAACAAATAAACCCTCAATTTAGCCTCAAAGAGAGCCCAGATCTATCAGACTAGTATCACAGCATGATGTTACAGGGGTGCATTAGGAATGCGACAAAAACAGAAAAATGTCCATCAATTCAAGGCTTCATGGGGTGTGTAATTGATAGAAAATAAGTAATTTTTCGGCTGAACTACTCCTTTAAGATGGCACCATTTCTGTCTACTCACTCTGCATCTCAGAGGAGGGCTGTGGACAGTTCAGAAAACAAGATTTCAAACAAGATTTTTTTTATTTTTATGGAAGAACAATAGCTTCTATTTCAGCATGCTAACTTTCCAGGAAGAGAAAAGATGTAGTTTCCATTAGCTTTGAATCCCCACCAATAATGTCACTGCAGGTTTCTTGTCCAGCATCCACAGGTCATCTCTGAGACGCATGGCGAGTAATGGTGTAATCTTTAATGAGTATTAGTGAGGACCAATTATATGAAGATGAGACTGAAAATCAGGTTTAACAAAAGTACAAATCACACACACAAATGTATTTGTGTGTGTGATCATTTTTGTTCATTCAGCTTTTGGCTTTCATTTCCGTTTACACATGAACCCCCTGGACACATTTTTAGTTATTTTGAGCCTGTAGCAAAAGGGCAACTATGCATACAAATCTAATCATTTTAATTACTCCAATTTAGTAGTCTGTCACTGACGGCATTATCTTGCTAATCATGAATGTGATATGATGTTCTAAATATTTCATTTCTCTTTTTGCATAATAGCCTAGGGCAACAGCTGGGGTAGACACCATATCAACACCTCCATTCTGCATGTCAGGTAAAAACTTATTACATTACATTACATTACATTACATTACATTACAGTCATTTAGCAGATGCTTTTATCCAAAGCGACTTACAATAAGTGCAATCAACAAAGGTAGGGAACGAAAACTACTAATCACCAACGGTTATAAGTGCATTTTCTGCAAAAACAAGCAACCAAGAGTATACCTAGCGCTAAGGTAAAAGTGCAATATATCAGCTACCTATTTCCTTAAACAGATGAGACAAAATAGCTAAATCAAATGAGCAGGAGCTAAAACAAATACTTGTATTGACTAAACAAGGTCCAATAAACAATACAACAATAAAACAAGCATTCGTACAACTAGTTAACAACAAGTAGGCCAGGCAAAGAGGAAGGGTAGTGTTTCCTGAAGAGGTGGGTTTTCAGCCTGCGGCGAAAGATGGGCAGTGACTCTGCTGTCATGACATCAGTGGGAAGTTCATTCCACCACTGTGGGGCCAGAACAGAAAAAAGTTGTGACCGTGTGGATCGCCCAGAAGGACCCTTGAGTGACGAGGCAGTCAGTCGCCCCGAGGTGGCAGACCGAAGTGGTCGGGCAGGGGTGTAGGCATTGACCATAGCCCGGAGGTAGGAAGGAGCTGTTCCTTTCACTGCCCTATAGGCTAGCACCAGGGTTTTATACTGGATGCAAGCCGCTACGGGGAGCCAGTGTAGAGAACGGAGAAGGATAGTTGTGTGGGAGAACTTGGGGCGATTGAACACCAGACGAGCTGCAGCTTTCTGAACAAGCTCCAGAGGTCTGATGGCATTATTTGCAGTTTTTGCACTTCAATAGGTGCACAGTCGTTATTACATAATCACCTAATCGCAATTATTTGAGGTAATTGCAATTATTTTTGCAGGATCATGTACAAATTCATCTGTTGAAAAATTGCAAAAAATAGCAGATTGGCTATTTCTGCTGTTGTTGAAAGGTTTTGAAGGTATAAAATAATTAAATGCATGGCCGGTTCTGGCCTATTTTGATTATGGGTACCAGTCATTGTCAGTCATTTCTGTGCATATTTAAGTTATTTGTAATTTCTGCCCATCTGCATTTTTGTTTAGAAGGCCTAAAAGGCATAAAACATTAAAGTATTTTTTATTCAAATGTTCCAATGTTCAAAACCAAATAAACAATTAAATCGTTAATCTCAAGTATTTACATGACAATTAATCGTCAAGTAGAATTTCATGACCGTGACAGCCCTAGTTGTACAGTATTTCTCTTTTGCATTTCCAGGGTCATTGACACCTCTCCCACTGACCTCATGACACCCCATCGCCATGCCAACAGCCTGTTTCTTTTTTTGGATGCCCTTTCAAATGCACAGCACTTTCCCCTCACGCAGTATGTTGGTTATTAAGATACAGCGGACGGGCTGGTAAATCATATTCACTGAGGGAGTTAAACAGCTGTGGTGTGTTTCCCTCACTGCTGACAGCGGGATATTATAATTGATCCTGAGATAGAAGGGAATAGACATGTATGAATCACCTCTATTTAATAATAATGCACAAGGGGACTTGATGCGGTCAGCTGATGCTGGTAACACCAAAGAATGCTTTACTGCAGGTTGACTGGCTGGTCATGAAGGTATTGATGGAGTTACAGTGCTTCTACATTCACCGGACCGCTTGCTAATGTTATTTGACTGTGATGCTGAAAGTGATGAGCTTTTGCAGGCTATCATTATGAAATATAACAACTGTAAAGAACTGCATCAGTTAACCATAATTATGACCTGGAATAAATCCAGTACTGCTGGGTTTTAAATGAAACAGTTTCCAGCCAGTAGAGAATTGCATTTAGACAGAAGAAATGTGAGGCATTTTATCTTAAATCCAGCAAAGCGCTGCATAATAAAGTAAATACTGTAGAAAACCAAAGCAAATTTGATGCTAATTTATAGCATATTTGTTCTGACGTGACTTTGTCACCACACCACACCGAAAGAAAATGCACATACAAATGTAAAGTGTAACTAATTACAAGAAGTTATTTCCATGCTGCCAGGACTGCTAGTCATAATTTATTCTCCGTCCTTGTACATTATGCAATGTGTTGAGCTTAGATCGGCTATGTTTGGCAAGGGACACCGTTGTATACTGCCACTGTATGTATAAAATAGGGCTTAAATGTGGATGGAGGTTAGGCCAACGGACAGACATGAGCGTGACCCACTGCCCTCATTCCTCCTCAAGACATTAGCTAAATCAATCTGTTTTACAGGCTGGTGAATGGGTGCAATCAGTGGTTACAATCTAAGAAAAAGCCCTGGAACTATATTTCAAGGGACATCTTTGTAAAACTCGGTTAGGCTGAGAATGATGGCTGAGAACTGTGCTACAGTATGCTGTAATGTAACCATGTGTAAGATGTAAATGATGCTTCTTATAAATGCCATGTTGCTTTTTTTATTGCCAGTTGATGTTTATATTGTGCTGATGTTTTCCAGTACCAGAACAGTTGCTAAATTTAAATATATTGATTAATATTTATATCTGTGCTTTTGGTATCATTTATTTCTTGATGCAGAAAATGAAAATTGAAATAGATCACTTTAATGTGTTTCATCAATAACATCAAATACCACGTGGTCTGGCTTATCAGCTGCATGGAGCAAGCAACGTGACAGGTGTTGTTGGTGCTCCATTTACCATTACTCTGCACAAGCCATGAATGAACGTGGCCCGCTAGCTCAGCTGAGAATTCAGCACATTGACGCACACATTCAGGTTACAGTACTTGCACACAGCCTCTGCCTAGTGCCTACCAATCCACAACTCAACTGAACATTTTGAATAGTGTAACAGTCTTCCTTTCCAGAATCCTTTCCAAAAAGCTATGCAGTTAAAATATTCAAATAATGACCTCAGTGAGAAAGGAAAAGCACTGTCACTTTGAAAAGAAGAACGTTTTTATTTGTATTATTTTTTATTGACATCATAACACATAACTTAAATTTTCTCCAAATGCAAATAGCATAAGATGTGTTGTTGCAGTCTCAGAATATTAGATCACGTTCTGGTTATTCGAGATTATGGTTTGGAAGAAGCATATACCACACATGCTTGCCATGCGATTATGATAAACATCCTTGTAACTGAACAAACACTCTACTACTACTTCTACTACTATTTAGAAAATATGCATACAACACTCATATAGACATGTCTGGCATAAGACAAGAGTACAAGTGAGCTGAGGGTTACAAAGGTGTTTTTTATTGTACTTACATTCTGGGAAAACACTTGATAAGCCATGGCCTTGTACTCTCTGAAAGCAGCTTCATTATGACAAGCTGGTTTCCATTTGAGTTAAACCTCTTGATCATGTTTGCCTATTTTTGAAAGGAAACTCTTGTTGTTAATGATTCAAAGGTATATGGATTAACTTTACTAAAATGAAAAATGTTCTCACAGGATTTAGATATAATTAGAGCTAGAACGATATATCGGCAAGTCCGATATATTGGCCAATATTAGACTTTGTTGACGACATCAGTATTCACAATTGTGCAGCTGATGTATCCGGATCAAAAATCAAAAAATATATCTGCAAGCTCATAACGTGTTGCACACAATGTGTTGTGAGCGTGTAGATAAGCTACTTTTGATTTCTTTTTTTTATTAAATCTAAAAATGTATCAAAAACTTTGTTTAGTTAATTTTTTGGGTTGAATAGTTAATACTAGTTAAATAGTCTCAAATAGATGTTTTTTTATTAGAAAATGTTTCCCTTTTGACAAAATATCAATCAAAACACTGGCAATTGGTGGTCTAGGTCGGACTCCAAAATTGTGATCGGCATCAGACTCAAAATGTTTGGCATCGGTCAGGCTCTGGATCTATTACCCACAGAGAACAGTAGGCCTAGTGCTGCAACATAAATGTACCTGTCCTGAAAAAGAGTCACACATTCTTGTCCTTGTGGCTCAGCGTGTGTTGTGCAAGCTTGGACGCACATGGGAAGGATTTGTCACACTCCGTACAGACAAAGATCCTCCCAGCGCAGGTCTGCTCCTGGTGGGTCTTCAGCGTGGTGATTTGGTTGAAGCTCATGTTGCAACCTGTGCAGCTGAATGGCTTCTCACCAGTGTGGACATACTGGTGACGCACCAGGCGGGATGCCATGGCAAAGGACACCCCACACTCTGTACACTTATAGGGCCGCACGCCAGTGTGTATGGCCTCGTGCTCGATGAGATTAGATGACTTTGTGAAACACTTGGCGCACACGGAGCAGACATATGGGCGCAGGCCTCGGTGTGTCTTCTGGTGCTCTGCCATGCGGCTTGCCAAGGCAAATGCTTTCCCACAGTCGGGGCAGCAGAAAGGTCTTTCTCCCAGGTGTTTGCGCTCGTGCCGCTGCAGGGATAGGGGTTTGTTGAAGGTCTTGTCACAGTAAGTGCAAGGAAAGGGCTTGTTGTTGACGTGCATGTTGCGCTCATGCTTCCGCAGGTCAGAGGAGCGCACAAAGTCCTTGCCACAGTTGTCACACACATAGGGCTTTTCGCCAGTGTGCGTACGGATGTGCTTGCGGTAGTCAGAGGACCAAATGTAGGTCTTGACACAGAAAGGGCAGTGATAGGGTCTCTCGCCCGTGTGCAGGCGCTTGTGCTGCTGTAGTGTGCCTTGATGAGAATAAGCCTTTCCACACACATCACATACATGCGGCTTTAAGCCGCTGTGTGTTTCTAAATGGCTCTGCAGGTTGCAGAGCTTCTTAAAAGCCCAGCTGCAGTGGGGACATTTATAAGGACGGTTCTCTGCATCAGTCTGAACTCCACGTTTTTTCATAGCTTCAAAAAGTCGACGGACCTTGCTGTCCTCACAGACATCAAACAATAAAACATCCTTTATAAGAGGATCGTTCCCATTGCTTCCCATGTTCACACCGCTATCTAGAGAACATCCTTGTCCATCAGCATTTATCTCGTTCACATTACACAGCATCTGATTGGCGGTTTCGTCAATTTGTATCTCCTGTTTTTTGTGGACCTTGGCACAGTTGGTTGCGTTCTGCTGCAAAGTGTCTGAGTATGCGTTCCTTGGTCCATGTGTTTTGTTGACTTTCATATATTGAGTGCATTCATCTCGACTGCTGCAGTCTTGGTTATGACCAACTTCACGCTCTTCTCCTGATAAAAGGCCAGCAAACTTGTCCATAAGGGTCCACTTGGGTGTTTGAGGGTTCAGATAAATCATCCCAGAGTCACTGCAGCCCCAGTTGGCATCATCATTACAAGATGAAGGGTCACTCATCACTTGATAAGAGCCGTCTTGGGTGAGATGAGCAACGTGCTGTTTTTCCTCATACTTCCTTAGATTTCTCTTTGAAATGTATTTTTTGTCAGCTAACCTGTCAGAGGTCCACAGGGGCATTTCCTCAGCCATATCCAATTTAGCCTTGCGATCCAGTCTCTGTTGTATTCAATTCAACAGAGGCAAACGAAATCAGTTGCATGGGTTTCGAGTTCCACTGGGAGTTCCTGACACTTTATATTCCCTCTTGGCAGGAACTGTAGAAACAGAAAGAACAGCTTACATTTGAGTTCTAAATCTGTGTGTGATGTGTAGTAATGTTAACCTACCGTAAGCCAGCACTATATATGAAAAAAGATTATCGTGAAAGAAAAATCAAGAGCGAAACAATACATTGAAATAACAAATCTAAAAACAGATAAAACACAAAAACATGAAAACATGGAAACAAAAATCTAAAAACATAAATCAAAAAACAAAACAAAGTAAAGAAATTAGATCAGATTTATATTTTTTATCATCATTCGTCAGTTATAAAGGTGTATTTGTTTTTATTTTCAACTAATAGATAGATTACAGCCTATAGGCTATAACAAACTCCAAAAACCCATGCATTATACAATTATTTAGTTTTTGTTTGTTTTGTAAAGCAACTTTGGGTACCATGAAAAGGTTACCATGTATTATTATTTATTATTATTGTTATTATTATTGTTATTACTATTATTATTATTATTGTTGTTATTATTATTATTATTATTTATTACAGCTACAGTTCTTGTTCTACATGCAACATCATAGGCAACTTCCACCTCTCAGATTAGGACTGTGGTACTCACCTCTTCATCTCTGCTCTCCCCAGAGGTCCAACTGTAACACCACATCCACAGCAACTCATTCAAGAAGAAAAGTGTCCTCACTGTGCAGCGTTGCCAGGTTTTGTGAGAGAAATAAGCAGCCAGGTCTATGAAAACAAGCCCAAAAGAGGCCACTACACTACAGCCACATCCCATGAGCACCTTATCAGCTATTTGATCTACAAGCTGTCAAGCAGAGCTCACAACGTGTCGCGAATGAGCATGTAGATCTGCTATTTACAAAAACACTTGCAATAAAATGTGGAATGTTTGGAATATTTTGACACAAAACACAAATGCTCAGCTGGCACAAAACTGTTTCATGAAAATATTTGAGAACCACCGGTTTAAATAATAAGAACATGTGGAAGGAAGCCTAAATAAGCAAGTACACTTTAGAAACAAGCCCAAAAAAAAAAGCAACCCCGCAACTACCCGTATTAATTACAAGCAACCTTACAGAAAAAGAAGCCCACATGCCCGCTTATAATAAGCCGACATGGCAACACTGTCACTATGCTGCTGCTCAGGAGTTAGTGAAGGCACGGTGCACCGAAAATAGCCGACCTACAAGCGGCCGGTGTGAGCTTGTAGATCGGCTATTTTCGGTGACGACGTCGATGCGTGAGACGGTGAACCTGCTGCGAGCACGCAGACACTTGACCTGAGCCAGAAGTAAATAGTTAGTCCTGATTCCACAGAGCCTTTGAATCGCTCTGCTAGAGACGACATACCACGACGGTGTCGCTTGTCAAAAAGTATTTGTATTTACTGAAGTATTTCCAATTTTCTGTAGGCCTACTTATACTTCTACTCCATCATGATTTGAGTGCGTGGGGAGCTCATTTTAAATAAGCCATTGTGCTTTTATGAGCGATCCAGTTTAGAGGACATATGATTGTGAATTGTACTTTCCCTGTACTGTGTCCATGTCTCTCTAAATAAAGTGCTTCAATCAATCAATAAATCAATATAAATCAATCAATCAATCAATCACTACAGTTCAGAGGCAAATATTGTACAATTATTTGACAACTAGTTACTAGTTACTTTGCCGATATAAATGATTACATTGTAAAACATACATTAACCACTTTAGCCCTATTTAATACATAGGCCATTTGAAAATAGACGATCTACAACAAGCTCACAACACGTCGAAGCGTTGTGAGCTTGTAGATCTTCTATTTTCAAACATTTTAGTACTTTTACTTTTGTTACTTTAAGTCTATTTTGATGCCAATACTTTTGTACTTTTACTCAAGTAACATTTTGAACACATCAGGCCTTTACTTGTGTAAACTCGTGGCCTTTACAGAGTGTGTTTATATTGTGGCATTACTATTGCTGCTTTTACTTAAGTAAAATACACTTATTTGGCCCCTATACCTCTATGATTTGGCCACAGTTGGATGGAAAGGTCACATCAGGTGAGGATGTTGATGCTGCTGTTGGCCTGCACATGGAAAAGTAACCTTGGAAAACACTGCCACCATGCGGAGCCGGGGCCGCGGTGCACCTCGAGTGGCTCGCCTCACCCTCAAAGAGGTGCTGCTGATGCTGATCTAAACCACTTTGTTCAGAGTTATCATGAAAGATGTAATAGGTGTTGTGCAAATTAATACACCACTCTGAATCACACAGCCAAGGTTAGGTTGTATTTGTATGTACTCAATGGACCCCCTGATCAGTTTATTATTTGAGTTTGTTTTCATCTATACCACATTACCCACGCACACTATTCTCCAGTGAGAATGTTGATGATATGCTATAATGAAAATAGTTCATTCATTTGATTTGAAAAAGAACCTCTCTTGAGTTTCGATTGCAGTATTCAGTTAAAAAAAAAACTTATATAACATAGCAATACCACAATGTAGAAATACTCTGTTACGCAAGTAAAAGTCCTGCATTGAAAAAGTAACTTACAGTACAATAGTAGCTTTTCTTTTCTTTTCTTTTTATCAAAATGCACTTAGTATGCAGAACGGTCCATTTCACAGTCATATCATTGGGTTAATAGCATTATGTGGTCATCAGTTCAATTTGATTACTTATGTGTGCTGGCTGCTAGATTAACCTATAATACATAATTTATCACTTGATGTACGTTTTGTATCAATAATCTTGATCTGCAAAGTAACTAGTAACTGCTGTCAAATAATGGTAGTGGAGTAAAAAGTAGCCATTTTCTTCTGAGATGTAGTGGAGTAGAAGTATAAAGTATCCCAAAAAATGGTAATAGCTGGTCTACTTAAAGTTTAGTACCTCAGAATTGTTCTTTGACTTTTACTGATTTAAGGTAGGCCACTTTACTTTCCACCTCTTCTGTTTGAGATTTCACCATGTTTTCAAGGAGTGTCCTGTAGCCTACAGTTCCGTGGAGGCTGGACGCTGGACAGAACATTCTGTACAGTTCCTCAGTTAGTACTGCAGGTTGTTGTTGTTAGAATTGGTCCTCCACGAAAAACCCTATAAATAAAATGCAGTACCGTTTTATGCCAGAAGAGGTCAGCCTCACCCTATTTCTCTTCACTAACCTGTCTCTTTCACTGCTTTGACACTTTTTATTTGACCTTTGTTACAAACAGTGGTGTAAAGTAACTAAGTACATTTACTCATGTAGGCTACTGTACTTAAGTACAATTTTGAGGTATTTTTACTTTACTGGGGTATTTCCATTTTCAGCACTTTTACTTCTACTCCACTACATCTCAGAGGCAAATATTATACTTTTACTCCACTACAATTATTTGAAAACTTATAGTTACTAGTTACTGTGTAGATTTTGATTATTATTACAAAACATACATGCACTTCAGCCCTATACATTTCGGCCATTTGAAAATAGCCGATCTACAAACTCACAATGCGTCGTGATGCGACGCATTGTGACCTTGTAGATCTGCTATTTTCAAAAGATTTGAATACATTTTATACATTTGAAAACTTATGAAATGGGACATTCTGCATAATGAGTACTTTCTACTTTTGGTACTTAAAGTACATTTTGATACCAATACTTTTGTACTTTTACTCAAGTACATTTTTAGTTCCGGACGTAACAGAGTATTTCTACATTGCAGTATTGATACTTTTACTTAAGTAAAACATTTGAGTACTTTTCCCACCACTGATTACAAGTAGGCTAAATCCCATTGAGATACTAGATCTCTTTTACGAGGGAGCCCTGTTCAGGGTAGCAGCAATACAATTTACAATTTACAATTAACAAAAACATTTACATGGAACAGAACAGTGCAGCAGTAGCATAGGGCAGAAAGTAGTAGCAGCACCTTTGTTAGCCAAGCAGGTGCACTGTCCGATGGAGTCATCAAATCAGTTTGTAAACTTTTAAAAGGCCCAAGCGAAATCAGTTAAGACACATAAAACAAAGCTGTGATTTTTAGGGGCCTTCATTTATTTGGAAATATCTATAGGGTTATATCTATGGCTTCCAGCCATTCTAATCTAATGTATCCTGTAGTTTAGATTATATAAGGAGATAATCCCTTCTTTTTTAACCACATCAGCCCAGGTGTCCCTATTTTGGGCAAAAGAAAAAACAAATCTACTAAAAACTGCATGCTACGGAGTAGCTACGGAGTATATAGGGCTTAAGTGGTTAAACGGTAGCCTATGACAGCAGTTACCTAATCCAGTGACCAGACAGGAGCCAGTGTGGGACCGAGATGATGGGTTGCACTGTGCCACTGCCGGTGTAGCCTAAAGTAATTAAGAGTTCTGTGGCTCCTCAATTAAGGGGTGGGGTGTGGAGGCCTGTGGTTGTTGGAGTTTCCCTGCAGAGACGTAGTGAAATTCTGTATTCTACCAAGTATATAGTAGACTACATGAAGATATTTTGTATTCCACTAGCCTACATATCTAGCCTACTTTACTGTCACATACTAACCACTTAAACACTATATAGGCTACTTTGTTGACAGGAGTCCCCCAGGGGTCTATACTAGATACCCTACTTTTCCCCCTCTACACCAAATGTCTTCCCTAAAAATAGCCGATCTACAAGCTCACAACCCAAGCTTGTTCGCTTAGGGACGCTATGGTTCATGTGGTTAAACAACTAAAAGGTTACATTTGGTTTCAAGTGGCCTAAAACAGTAAAGCAGGGGTTGAAATGCCCCAATATCTGTCTGATATGTGCATCAGGGAAGCTGTCACAACAAAGCTGCAGGCAGAGGATGTTTAACTACTCAGTGAAAAAAATAACATTGAATTGCTCAGGAAAGATACAAATGAACCAGGCCCCCCAAGCTGTCAGCCGTCACGTGTAACTGTGGTCCCTGTTGTGTTGAAGCAAAGTCAAGTTTGTTAGTTTAGTCCTACTTTTTGTTTGTGTGAGTTGTAGATTCCCCAATGAATCTTTATTGTCCCTACCAGCAGGGGAACGTCAGAGATAAGGTTAAAAAACTCTCATGTTTGTTTGGTTTTAAAATGTGAAAGAAAGATGATCATGTGGATCTCCCGAGTAGAGGTGCTGTTAATAAATACAGATTTTGGTTCTGTTGTAGACATGAATGAGCAGAGCATGGGAATAGACTTGAGCGCAGAATAGAGCATACTGGATTTTCTTAAAAAGTGCAAAGTCATCCTGGGGGTGGTTCTTCAATTTTGTTGCAGAGAAGACCAACCTAATTGAGAACATACCCAACGTTGGAATTTTCCACTGTAGTGGATTTTTCTAACTGGTGTTGTGGCTCATATATTAAAGTTAGGCTTATACGTAAATGTTACCCAACAGTATCAAGCCACAATGCCTTTCGGTCAAAAAAAATAAAGTAGCAGTATGTCATGACAATAAGAGATGTTACAATTCATAGGATTTGATTTGTTTAACCCAATTCAATATAAAGCAAGATAAATTAGATGGAGTTGGGTATATATATATATATATATATATATATATATATATATATATAGAGAGAGAGAGAGAGAGAGAGAGAGAGAGAGAGAGAGAGAGAGAGAGAGAGAGAGAGAGAGAGACAAATTGTTTAGTTGGGGTCATTTAACTGCATGTTCCCAGGGTCCTATTAGGTTTTATTTAGTGTTGTTCGGGTTGTGGTTGGGGATGGGGTTAGGGGTCAGGGTTGGGGTTAGGTTTGGGTTTAGGTTTAGGGGGTTATGGTTGGGGTTAGAGTTGGATTAGGGTTGGGATATGCTTCTGCTTACAGTAGTTTGTGTTCACAAACATTTGCCTGTTTCGGCTGTTTTATCACTTATAGGCTACATCAGAACATAAAATGGACAAAAGAATGAAATGCTTTGTCAATTGTTTCAGTCAATCAGCACTTTGTTATCAGTGTGTAGGAGCATTGTGGTCCAAACAGCGTACAGCGTCCGAGATACGTCAAACCGACCCAAAAAGAAAGGGTGAAAAAAGCACAAACATTCCCAAATGTGACCCAAATGGTTGATGATCTTGCCTAGGGACCTGTTAGTGGTCCTTCACGTGACAAAGCAGTTTAACCGGCTTCACCCTTCACCTCACACCTGTTGTCTACTGTTTCACATCCTGTCTTTTTATCTGTGTCATTTGTTTTCACTGAGTTTCCCCCAAAGCTTTATGGGGCAAGTCTGAATTTGCCGCAATACACGTTTGTCTGCGTCAGTTGCCCTACCCTGCTGTTGAATTTGACAAATGGGTGATGGAAAGATATATTGCATTTAGCTGAAAAACAAAAACAGTTTCTGCCGCACTGATTACTGGTATTTACATTCTAAGAATTTCCCCCTATGATTATGTTAAGAGTTATGGTAACAGGTTACAGGTGATCAGAAAGTCACTTGGGTAGATTCCTGCTTTGCACTAGAATGTCAGCTGACTCTACAAGTCCTGTAAACATAAAAGGCAAGATACAGACAAAGGGTTTGAAATGCCCCCTATATTTAGATTGACATTGCACATGTGACTCTATACACAAAGGTCTATGCTATGGTCTGTTACTATTATATTGCTGCACAGCATGTACAGTATACATATCTGTTAGCCTATATTTGCTACTATTTTAACTGCCTCATTCCATTGCCATTTCTTTAACACGTTCTTTAAACACGTGTTTTCTTGTCTCAACCCATATTCATTGGGGTCATTATAGGTGGACATTTTCAAAGATGTTCACATTCAGTAGCTTTCTCCTTTAGTGTGTGTGTGTGTGTGTGCGTGAGCGTGCGTGCGTGCGCGTGTGTGTGCGAGTGCGCGTGTGTGTGTGCGTGCATTTGCTTCCCCTGTGCATACTTCCTTGACCTTTGTAAAATTCCATTATCAATGCTGTTGGTGGATGGGGGAAGGGTCAGGGCTTGTAAACTAGAAGATGTGAATGGATGGTCGGGGGAGGTGAACCAAGCATGCAGACTCTATTCCAAGAGTCCAGGTCAGGGATTATGAATACAAACAAGTCAAGCAGAAATAAACTGAAACAACACTTTTTGGGACAAATTTGACCCATTCTGAAGTTCAATATAAAAGTATAGTTTTATCTTATTTTGCACGCAGTGAGAATTTACTTTGAAACAAGGTATCTTTTTGCCCTTTCCTGACCGTGTGCAGCCTAATTTGCTTGGAAAAGACCTTATATAGTTGACATGGGGGATCATCGTTGTGACCAGAGACTATAAGGCAGCATACCAACCTCTACTGCCATGTCACCATGCACACTAATGTCCTGCAGACTTGTCAGCCAGGGTTTCTGGTCAAGAGCTCACTGACCAATTATTTAATGAAGACGATACAAACTGATCTACAAGATCAGAACATGCTGCGCTGCAATATGTTGTGAGCTTGCTATTTTCTGTGTATAACACAGGCGAAAATCAGTACAGTACAAGAGGACCCAGAAAACGCTGATGGAGAGGAGAAAGTATATGAACAGGAATACAACTAGGATCACAGCACCTCAAATTAGGATGAAGTCATCCCTGAACTGTGGGGGCACATGTTTTACTTAAAGGGAAGCTGCCATCTGCCCTCCCTAAAATATGTGGAGGGCCCGTTGTTCCAGTTATCATCCCTGAACTGCGGGCTGGGGCACGTGTTTTACTTAAGGGCACTTGCCACCTGCCCTCCCAAAAATCTGTGGAGGGCCCTGGTTCCAGTTATGCATGGAATATGCAGGTCTATAGGGGAGGGGGGAGTCCAAGGCATATGTGTTGTGTTAGATATGACTGAAGGTCTGCAAGGACAGAATGTGACCTGGATTGTCTTTTCACATCCTACGAGCTTGGCCAGGAGCTGCTGAAGGAGAAGATCACCATGGTTTGAACTGTGAAGCGGAACAGGCCTGAGCTCCTCACTGCTCTTCTCACAACACAGGGGAGAGAAAATACACTTGATGAAATGTGACTTAGATAGCAAGTTATTTAGACAGATAATCTATTGACTACTGTACAGGCAAGGAAGAGGAACTAAAGGATGCTGTTTTTGGAGGAGCTCAGAAAGGCCCTTGTGAGACCATGCAAACTAAGGCAACAGTTTGTCTTCTCTACACAAGAGCCGCTGTATGGGAAAATGGCCACACAGCATTCTGAATCTGTGTGGCCAGGCCATCCCGCAGGAAGCAGAGTTCCTTTTCCCTTCCAAAGGGACAGAAGGAGGAGATGCAATTTCTGCCTGACAACAAAGGACTGCAAAACAAGCACAGCTTGCTATGATTGTGGAAAGTGCACTTGTAAACACCCCACCTACGAAGTCTCCAGTTACTGCCCCAGTGTTAGTAGTGTAGAGAAGTGTATAGTTAGTGGAGAGTACATGAATGTTGCTTGGCTGTGAGATACTGAAATGAAATATAAAGTTCTATAATGTAGCCAATACTTTGGAAACTTTCTTTCAATAAAATCCATTGCAATCTTTATGGTAATTGTTTAAAGTATTTACACATATTTTATGAGTGATACTGTGCGTTGTTCTTGGATGCTAAATTAAGGTTAGGTTTTTTAGGAGGTTTCAAATCAGTTAACTAAATTAAATCAGTTGAAAACAACCAAAATAAAATCATACACAAGGGGGAGTTTTCTACAGAGTAAGCTGCTTGGACAAAATATGTCCAAATATTTCCTAAAATCATTATGGAACATGTTTTTCAAGGTTTTTTTACATGGTCAGAGTTGTTCAAACAAAGAACTAAATAAATAGCCTTCAGTAGGCAGAAAGACATATGTTGCACAAGGAGAACATTTTGTCCCAAATGAGAATAAGCAATTTGACACCATAGCCTACAGTTTGGAAAAACAGGATGAGAGAAAAGCCTCAAGAGGTGGGTTTGTGTTGCATGCCATTAACCACACTCCAGAGAGAAATACTGTAGGTGAGGCAATGACCCTTAAAACTTCTCATGCTCATGGCGACTTTTGCGCAAGCCAGCTCACATCCAGTATTGGAATGCAGATGCTGCACATGCAATTTAGGGCTTTCATATTTTGAGAGCTCATTATACCACTTTGCATTAAAGTGAATTAATTGAGTAAAACTATGTAGCTGCCTTTTTTATTATCATCTGTAAACCTGTTAACCTCAAACAAACTTTCAGCAAAGGTTATGCAAAGGTTAAGTATGTTGTCATATCTATGTGTGTAGGTTAACTAAAACATGTGCCTATAGGTGACCTACATATTTTGCATGTTGACGTGAGCATACTTATGCTGGTCTCACAGTCACCCCTTGCATATTTCCCTTCTCAAGTTTCTTATCAGCTGCACTGCACGTGCAACATGATGGCCCACAAACTCTCCACCAGGGTCACACACAAAGGATGTACTTGTCTAACTAGAATTAACATTAACATATTCCTCCCCTATCCCTCATTCAGATGTATAAACTAAATTGAAGCATGACCTGTGACTAAGTCAGTGGTCGGGACCCCCACATGATTTTGGGGGGGTCCCCAGATGACAGTGAAATGGACAATTTAAGGACTTTTAAGACCTTTTTAATACCCCCATAAAAAAAAGAAAGCAGAGAAAAAGACTTACTTTTGATACTGTATCAAAAGTAATCAACAAACTATACTATAAAAACTGATCAAACATTGGACAAATTGTCAAATAATATAAGAAAGAGGCAAAATCTACAAGCTCACAACGTTGTGAGTTTGTAGATCTGCTATTTTCACAATATTTATCTGTGGAACCGAGTCAAACTAAATTGAATGCCTCAACCCCTACATGCTTGTCAGGTTGGGGGGTCCCCAGTTCAACTATGATTATTTTGGGGGGTCACGGCCTGAAAAGGTTGAGAACCACTGACTTAAGTCACAATTGTCCCATCATAGAGGCACACACAAGCAACCAAACATCCAATTTGGTCTCTTTTGAGCCAATCATGTGGAACATGGTATATCCTCACAAGCACGTGTGTGATTGTTGAGGATAATTTGTCCCTAGAACTGATAACATGCACAATAAGAGCACAGGGGGGGCTTGAGTATGATCTGTTTCCAAGTCTGATGTCCACTGATCTTCAACCTCATCTCACCACATGGATCTGCTTTCACAGCTGCTCAAGTTTCCAGTCATTGTGCCTCAGTGGTTTATCACATGTACTCAAACAGGCAACCACAGGGGAGACAGAGGGTGGGGGGGGTTGCATTCGCAGCCCTGTCTGCTGACGACAACAACACAGCCATGCTTGTTGTGGGACAAGTAGGGCTCTGCCACCTCCATAGCAAAGACATTTTCCCCACATTCACGTGACAGAATTAATCTGAGGGTGGCACTTCATTTGGGGCTTCACAGAGATCCCAAGACTTCAATTTTGGGACATTGGTCTTATTAAGCCTTGAAATACTCTGATTGAATTGAAGTTCACGTGCCAAATGTTACAAGCTTGGCCTGCTGTAAGTAGTATATTGAGATTACATAACCCACATGTGTGGTTGGGAAAAAAACAATGGAGCTTGCACAAAAAGGAATTTCACCCACTGTTTTACAACTGTAAACCTGCGATGTGACAATAAAGTTTATTCTGATTTTAATTCTGGGAAAGGAGCCTATAGAATAGATGAAATATTGTATTATAGTCCATTGAAACTTGCTTTATGATAGACAGCTTAATGATGCTTGTTACTTAGTTTGACATTTTTACAGTCAATAAGGCCACGGTTTTATTGTGCACTATGCAAGCATATTCTCAACCTCTCTGCTGTTATGTAATAGCCTGCATGGTATACCCACCCACACAATCAATACAGATTGTCTGAGCTTCGACTATACAGTAGTCCTGGCAAGGAAAGTGTGGCATCTATGTATTGAAACATTTTTTTCATTATATTTGTTAACTCGATTTCTCTCACTTTATATTCTCTTGAACTCTTTAAAAATCTCTTATGTATGCTCACATACTATGACACCCATTTGTACATTGGTACACCGATGTGTCACTCACTCACGTAATATGTGGATACATTATAGCCTACATTTAGGCCCATATTTGAACTCTTGTTAGTGGTTTTGTTGCAAAAGAGACTCCAGAACTCTGTCACACACTTTGTTTATATTTGATAAATGGTTAATACTTAGTCAGGGGCCATTTTCGAATTGCAGCCTCCTGAAGGTGTATCTTTAGGGCAGTTTTGAAAGTGAGTAGGGGTTTACACTCCTTTACTCCTTTTGGTAGGGCATTCCACATTTTTGAATAATAGCGTGAGAACGAGTTCATTCCCTTTGTTGTGCCAAATCTGGGTTGAACATGATTCGTGGAGCTGCCTCTGGTGTTATGATCGTGGACTTCATTAACGTTTTGGAAGTATTTTGACAAATACAGGGGGATCCCAATGTTGTGGTGTATCTTGAAGACCAGGCCCATAGCAAGTTGCTGTACTCTGTCCTCAACCCTAAGCCATCCAATCCTAGCAAAGTGAGCAGGGGTTAGATGGGTTTTGTGATTAAGGCCAAGAAGTAGCCTTACTAGTTTGTTAGTTGCGGTGCGGACAGCCCTTCCGGAACAACAGGAACATCAACTCTGTCTTGTCCAGGTTGAGCTTCAGGTGGTAATAATAATAATGAATTGCATTTTTATGGCGCTTTTCTAAGTACTCAAACTTACTCAAAGCGCTTTACAATGGTTCATTCACTTCCTTGTCAGTAGGAAGCAAATGAGAGTGTAAAAGCAGGTTCAGAATACCAGCCCACTCCTGCCTGGCGTCCTAATCATTATGAACCTCAGGACATCCAATGTTGTTATAGACTAGATTGGAGTTACAGCTGTTTTTTGTCAGGGTGTGGTCAGGGTTGCGTTGGTCATGGGACGGCCTAACACGCCTTGCAACCGCTATTTTGAGCAGGAGCACGCGCACGCACATGCATAGATTTAAAACAACCTTGAATTCAAACCTCAACAAAGTTATCAAAGGCTGCCGACTGCCGGTTGTCACACCAGCATGAATTAACATAGGATTAACATAGGAATGAGCCTAGATCCATAGCAATTGTCCATTGTGTGACCTGTAGTGTAGGTGTTAAGCGACGTACGCGTGACGTCATTAAAATAGATTGCAACCGCTTTCCAATTCACCAATGCAACACTGGGTGTGGTCATAGGTACTGCCCAATGGGTAGGGCATGGTACAATGCGAGGTCTGAGGTCACGTTCTGTTCCCATTGAAAAGCATTGGCAGAATCCACCCACATAGGCAGAATTAAAGTTTGTTGTGACCGCACCCTAAATTCTGTATTAGCATGGTTAGCATTTCTCTTTAGAATTCTCATCCTCAAATAATTGTCATTGCTAAAGTTGGATCCGTTTTCCTTGTTGTGTCAAGACGAAAGGGTAGCCTACTAATTAAAACTCAACAAACAAAGTATCCCTAGAGGCCTCTAGTGCCTATAGCTCAACCAGTTAGTGCACTGAACACAATGCTCCTTATGAGATGCAAGGATCCTGGTTAGAATCTGACTCCCATTGTCATGTCTTGCATATTCCCCCCCTCTCTGTCTCTGCTCTTGCTTTCCTGTCTCTCTACACTGTCCTATCTGAATAAAAGCAGAAATTGCACAAACATTGAAAAAAAAAATTAAAAAGGAAGTGTGTGGGAAGTGTTCTACTAAAAAAGGAGGTTCTACAGAAAAGCTGAGTAATTACTGATAACCTGTCCCACTCCTTGATATTGAAAGGACACTTGGAAAGGATCAGGGTCTTACGGGATACGCTAAGTAGTGCTGGAATTATCTGTCATCACCTTTATCTGGGCTGGTTGCCAGATGACAAACATTTGGCCTTAGGCTACTATATATTCAAGAGCAACCTTTAGCCTATATATTCTCATAAAATAAGGCCCTCCCACTTAAACCACTCAAGGCCTGGCGGTCTATTTTCAATGTCATGCGTGTTGACATGGCACTTGGATGGTTGGAAGGTGAAATGTCACATTTTCCAGGATCTCTGCTTGTGCATGGGGAGCTCCTGCCCCTCCTCCATTAACTAAACCGACATACTTTACAACTGGATTAATGGGCATGGCTGTCATGAACTTGGGGTCAAAACACCATATGCAACATGCTGTATGTTAACCTACGTACATTTGCTTATACTTTAGAACAAGGGTTCAAAAACCTTTTCAGATCGAGACCCAAAAATAAATTTGGTGTCTTCTCAGGACCCAAACTTGCATGATTAAAGGGATATTTCACTTTTGGGGTCATTTAAATGTCTACACAGGCTTTTGTGAGCACCCCAGACAGTTTTTAAGTTGCTTGGTTCAGTATTTAGATATTTGATAATTCATTGAATCAGACTTCCTATACAAACCCTTTGTAACTTCTAACTTGGTTCGGGTGACTGATTGTCCTTTAATGTGTCAATAAAAATAGAAAACAAAGATTACATTTAAAAAAAAAAAAACATGCCCCCCCCTCAAAGTATCAAATACTGAATCAACTTAAACAGTCCGGGGTGTAGACGTTAAACCCAACATGTTTGAAAGTGAATATCCCTTTCAAAATGAGCAATGAAAGATTGTACGAATTACTCGTCATGACCCATTAAAACAGGTTCTGATGTTTGGGAAACCAGTGCTGTAAAATTGTTCAAGTAGTAGGGTCACTTGATCTTTGAAAACAGGGTATACCCTGTCTGTAATTACCCACAGCTCGTCAAGCATTACAGTGTACATTCCTTTTCTAATGATTACAGTTTGCCTTATTTCAACGAATAACTTTGATATTACACCAGCTTACTGCATAAGACAGTTCAGACATTAGACTCATGTTATGGTTTGAGGTAAACACAGAAGTATATGGTAAAAAAAAAAATCTTTAATAGACATATTTTTGCAAGTGATTGAACACAATTACAATCACATGCATCATAAAAACATGATAGACTTACTACACACATAATATGGGCCTACATATACCAACATAGTGACAAAGGCCATGGATACAAAACAAACATTCAAATGCATTCGGGATCCTTTGGGTTAAAGTTTGCGCTCAAAACACAATCCTGTCAGACCATTTACAAATTATTAATGACAAACGTATAAAAAGAGAGATTCCTTCTACCCCACCAACAAATGTGTTGTCCCAGACAATTTTGCAGCTCATGTCAGAAGGCAAGGAACTGCAGTATAAAACCCTTACGCACAAGGTCAGACTGCGTCAAGCAGTCCATCCATCCACTCTTGCAATCATCAAGGACCATACTAGTCGTCTTGCATGTTTAAAGACATTTGAAACTCAGTGTACTTGACATTACTGCAGACTTTTTTTGATAAGCCGTTAGATTTGAGGAAGCCAAGCCACTGCAGTCTCATTTCAGTATGGTACAAAAGAATTTGCTTGGGATAGGCAATGCAACATGCTAAACATCACTGTGCAGTATATTTTTTTGGTCAAAGTTCAGTTGTGACTCGTTTACAGTGCAGTAATGTTTAGCAAACATTGACTATTCAGGTAAGCGCAGTGACATTTGAATGAAAATTTGAAACGCCAAAGCTAAAAATAAAGCCATCAACGGGAAAACGGTCGATGTTTATGCAAGATATATGGCCAGATCTATGAATAGACAATAACCTATGTAGACACCGGCATGGTCCTTTTAACAAGATACAGTACTGGCAATGACACTAGGGTGATGAAGTTGCACACTGGTGTCCTGCACTGAAAATAGCCGATCTACAAGCTCACAATGTATCGCACTGCAACACATTGTGAGCTTGTAGAATGACCATTTTCGGTGCATGACACCAGCACGCAACCAACTATAAATCAGGCATTATGCTTGACTCTTGAGGTGTGGATTTCAAAGAGGGCAGCAGAGGGCGATCACTTGCTGTAGTCTGTGGGTTCATCCCCTTCCTCTTTGAGCAGACATGTGCGTATCAAAGCCTCGCTGACGACATAGGGGTCACAGTTGGCAGATGGACGGCGGTCCTCGAAGTAGCCCTTCTTGTCGGAGCCCACTGCACGGGGGATGCGGATACTGGCAGCGCGATTGGCCACGCCGGCTGAGAACTCGTTAATGTTTGAGGTTTCATGGCGACCGGTCAGACGCCTGGCGTTGTCAAGCCCCCCCTTTGGGTCATAGGCGCGGATGTGGAAGGCATGCCTCCCGCGCAGCCGCTCAATTGCATCCTCAATAGCTCTGTGTGAAGAGAGTTAGATTGAGTGGTTTAAATTATGTGGACGACAGGATGTGTAATGCAGTGCAAGAAGAAATAGGGGAGCAACAATTAATCGAATTATCGATTATAATCAATCCCCATTTTGGGGGATAGAAGTAAAAAAAAAAAGAAGCAAAACGTGAAAATAGCAGATCGTCACCATTGTGTAAAGAAGTATAAAATAAAGCGCTTAAGTGTTTAATTGATAAATAAAAGATAACACTCTTCTCAATCATTCAAAAAGGTAATCTTTAGATCCCTAAGAACATTATTTGCAGCCCTCTCAAGAAAGAACATATCCTTACTTCAATCCACCGTCTTCCCGCATCTCCTTAGTGCTGAAGTTCGTGTGGCAGCCGGCACCGTTCCAGTTCCCAGTGATGGGCTTGGGGTCAAAGGTGGCCACCACGCCAAAGTCCTCACAGACTCTGTGAAGGATGAAGCGAGCCATCCACAGGTGGTCACCCATATTGATTCCTTCACAAGGCCCTACCTGGAACTCCCACTGAAAGGTAACAGAGACACTGTAAATACCAGAGTAAAGCAGAACACTACAGCCAGACATCTAGTACACCGTTTCTCAACGTCAGGTCCAGGACCCACCAGGAGTCCAAATGGACCCTTAACTCACAAACCAACACTGAGGATTTTACAGTGTAGCTTGAGGTCCCAGAGATCAAATGGGGGTGCGCGGAGTCGTGGACTAATGCATATCAAACTGGGGCCCCTTGAAATTAAAAAGGTTGAGAATCACTGATCTAGTAGATTTTAGAGTGATAAAACTAAACATGTAATACCTGAGCTGGCATGACTTCAGCGTTTGTTCCACAGATCTGAACCCCAGCATACAGGCAAGCTCTATAGTGGGCCTCCACCATATCCCGTCCGTAGGCCTTGTCAGCTCCCACGCCACAGTAATAAGGGCCTGTGTGGACAGAAGCACAACATCAATCAGTCTTTACAACCCAATTTGCATTCCATCTTCATTGTCAAGAGCGGGAGCACCACAAACTCACCCTGAGGGCCAGGGAAGCCATTCGAAGGCCAGCCAAAGGGATGTCCATCTGTGCCTAGGAGGGTATACTCCTGTTCCATACCAAACCAAGGGTGCTGGTTATCAACCATGCCCATGATCTTCTTACAGCTGCACCGTTGGTTTCTTTCTGTTGGACCCATCATGTAGATTTGTTCACAATGACATCACTTTTGTGAGATACTTCTATAATCCACCCCAAAAGAAAAATATTTACCATCAGGTTTGCGGTTATACTTGAGGACTTCGCACAGAACCAGCTTGTTGGGATCCTTCCTGAATGGATCCCTGAACATAGCAGCGGGGATCAGATACATGTCACTGTTGGAACCCTCTGACTGGTCGGTACTGGAGCCATCAAAGTTCCATTCAGGGATATCTGAAAGAGAAAATGGCTAAATCAACAACATTGCCTGAGAGAATATTGTGTGTGCGTAAGAATCAAGAGGGTTAATTTGTCACTTACAAGCAGCGAAATGTCAGTGTGGCATGTTCCACAATACAATATTGTATTGTTAGCACAGGCTTACATAAATGTATCTGTTATTTAAGTCAACAATGCATTGATCAGACTAAAATCTTACCCTCGATGGATTTGGGCTCAGAATCCAGAGTTTTGGTCTTGCAGCGCAGTCCTTCTCCAGACCCATCAATCCATATGTACATGGCCTGGACCTTTTCTCCTTGAGGGAGGTCCATGAACTGCTGCTTGACAACCTTACTCAGGTTCGCACTTGCTGAGGTGGCCATTTTGACCCAAAAGCCTAGAAAAAGTCAAATGTAGGAGTGTCACCACTTTTCAGCAGATAAAATATCAACATTCAGCCCAGCATGCAATGGGTCAAACTTAATAAAACAAGATGTACTTTTGCAAATTAGCCCCAGGAAAAAGACAGCCTCACATCACTAGCAATGTGATAGAGTGCAGTTATAGTGATGTTAAAATGTGTTCACCCATCTGACTTACTGGACAATGTAATTTAGGATTACTGACAAACATACGTCCCATTTGAACCATCAATGGTGATTTTATGAGTCTTTGTGTAAAAGAACTGACACTGAACAACAAAGAAGCAAAACCGCCATAGCAGCCCCCCAGCAGGTCTTCTTTATACAGACTAAGACAAAAAGGCTGACAAAAAAAAAACGACAACAATTATGGCATCATTGCATTAACCCAGGCCACTTAAGCCTATTATTTTAGAAGTCTTGTTACAGTGGCGTGATGCAGCGAAAATAACAAATCTACAAGTTCACAGCGCGTCTGCTATTTTCGGGAGATGAGGGGGATTTTTTGAACAAATTTGGAAAATTTCGCCAATATTGACATGCCAAAAATGGAAATGCCAGTTTGAAATTCTTAAAAAAAAAAAAAAAACATTAAAAAAAGAAAAGAAAAAAACACAAGTGTAAAATGTTAATGGTATATTTGTCACCAAATGTTTCAATGAATTGAATACACAGGACCCCAATGTAAACAAGCCATAGTTCTTTCTTGGGTTTAATCCCATTTAGCATCCCTTTGTATTAGAACTGTACTTTTCTGTGCTTTTTTTGCAATCTTCTAAATAAAGTAATAAATCGATCAACATCACATCAAAACACGATAGAAATAAAATTAAACAGCAATTAAAGAACAATTAGACTGTCTGGTGTTAATTACCTTATGTTAACTGACGAACAGAAACAGAATGACCCTGGAGGTTTGGTGTGATGATAGTTCCTTCTTGTGATTGTTGTTGTTCATTCCTATCCACTGCGCGTCTCCACGCTGGATTTATAGCACCGCTGAACCAGTGTTGCCAAATATAGCGAGAGAAACAAGCAACCTATTCTATGAAAACAAGCCCAAAAGAAGCGAGCCCTTCTTCTACATTGGCTATTTGAAAATAGCAGATCTACAAGCTCGCGACACATTGTGAGCTTGTAGATCTGCTAAAAATTAAAAAAAAATCTTGAAGAAAATTTGAAAAATTTGTAATATTTTTCACAAATCTTGTATGGCATAAAGTAATTTCAGCTGGGGGTCCACAGACAAATACATATTAATTTGGGGGTCCTTGACATGAAAATGTTTGAGAACAACTGGTTTATAGAAGACATTAGGAAACATGCCCAAATAAGCAACTACACAATTAAGAAGCAATTAAGCCCCAAAAAACTCAACCCGAAAGTTAACTACCAATAATTTGCAAGCAACTTTACAGAAAAACAAGCCCAAAGTCGTTTATAATATAAGCAGACATGGCAACAATACGCTGAACGGCTCCCTGCACGTGATTGGTGGAGCAGACCGAAACATGATCCCTTTCATAATGCTGCTGCTCATAGTTAGTTATACAACAACAGGAGGTTCCCTCCCTTTACAATTAAGCTTATTTCCCACAAACCACCCAGAAACATAAACCAAGGCTATAGAAACGTCCTCAAAAAGGTGCATAGTCTGCACACAATGGAAAAATACAGTTCAACACACCATGCCAAGACAAAGGTCTATTTTGATGGTTAAATACAAATGTGATGCCCTCTAGTGGTATAAAATGAGATTTTTTACAAATGGAACAATTTGTTCTTAGTGGTGATGAAAAAAATGTTTTTGTAACCCCCCTCCTACCTCCACCCTCTTAACCATTCAAACCTTAATAATAATAGTGAGACGAAGAGCTAATGTGGAATGCTTTCAAGTTTCAAGTGCAGATTTTTTATATCCAATATTATTATATTTTTTGTTAGATATTGTTGTCTTGTATGAGTGAGTGGCGAATACCCCCTCTCAACTGTATGCAGACAAAAGTATGCTATATAAGAACATACAAATTAAACTGTATTGTTTTGTAATTAAATTAAACAAATTACAATAATGTCACATCTAATAGAGTCATATTTCCATTATCCTGCATTCTAGTGGCAATAATAAGCATCATCAGCATTCTATCCAATGACCGGCCTGATGGTACCATCAGCCCCAGATAAACATTATGGGGCTCATGTAGGTCAGAACTGACTATCTTTGTGCCCACAGTGGTAAAAGGCCTGTGTTTGGGGTCCTGAAGAGGGCAGCCACATGATGGAGCATTAGGTTGTTGACATTTTGCGGAACTGGGATCTAGTTACATCCTTAGAGACCGATTCAGGTTAAGAAGAGAAAGTTGAGCCCCCTGGTACAGTAGTAGGCCTACCAAAGGACCCAATGCTCAAAAGAGGTTGTGTGAGGTTAAGAAACAAGACTATCTACACTACTGCATGCTTCCTCTTGGGAGGACTCAAAAGCAACATGAGAACAGCAATCCACAGTGCAGTAAACATGTTAATTAAAACAGGCTTACCTGCTAAATCCAACCTCCTGAATAAAAAATGGATGGAACCAGATGGAATTAAGGAAAGTACAGGTTCTATGTGGTTTTCAAAGTGGCATCCATGGGGGGTTCCAGCAAAATGAGTAACAGTTTAATTTCCCTATTATTTCACTGGCTATAAGTTAGCCTAATCAAATAATGTATAGAGTGATCATAGGTGTTGTGTTATCTCCCCAACCAAAGTATAAACAGATCTAGAATGTGGTACTAAATGTAACCAGCCCCTGGCACAACATCTTTTCAAATAGTCCAGGGGCCAACACTGATATTTTCACAAATTGGTACCACCTAAGGTGACCGTAAAGTTTTTGTATTTTTGTCTTCCTACATGTCTCTAGTTTATATTTTGGTATGATAACCCTTCCAATCTTGTAGCTTAATGGTAGTTATCACTACCTACCGGCTAATGTATCCGGTAGGAGACACAAAGTAGAATCTTTGTGTCTCCTACCGGAAATACACCCGGGCATCAAATTATTGTGACAAAAAACAAAATATATACATGTATTCAAGGCTTCATGGCGTGTGCAATTGATAACTTCTCAGATTTTTGGTGTTTGCAAAAAGACTGCTTTCCATAAGCTTGTAAAAGTTGACCCTCCTTCGGTCTAGGGTGGTCATAGCTGAATGGGTAGAGAGTCCCCCTGGGGAACGTAAAGGAGGAGTTCACCCAAAAAATGATTTATTTTCTATCAATTGCACACCCCATGAAGCCTTGAATACATGTATATATTTTGTTTTTTGTCGCAATAATTTGATGCCCGGGTGTATTTCCGGTAGGAGACACAAAGATTCTACTTTGTGTCTCCTACCGGATACATTAGCCGGTAGGTAGTGATAACTGCCATTAAGCTACAAGATTGGAAGGGTTATCATACCAAAATATAAACTAGAGACATGTAGGAAGACAAAAATACAAAAACTTTACGGTCACCTTAGGTGGTACCAAAATATGGCTTGGCCCCTGGACTAAAATGGGTGTCTGCGGACTATCAATTTGGGGGTCCATGACATGAACATTTTTGAGAACCACTTCAAAAGAGACCTAGCTGTCTTTGAACTTTCATTTAGCCTCAGCTGTCCCACTGCCACCCACAAATTCCCTACATCCAGGCCTATTGTCTGTTTAGAGACCAACTCCGAGGGCCCATGGGGACAAGAGCCTCTCTATCCAGAGATATAGACCAATTCATTGTTTACTAACATTGAGACTGGATGCGCAGGTGATTGTTTCACGCAATCAATTTCCAACCTGTTGTTTCGGGGTGCGCTAGTTTCAGCACACCCCAACCCCCTCTTGTGTGTTGGCTAGTGTGGCAAGTCCTGGCGAAACCTGATAGAATGGGTTTCATTTAGCGCCTACTGGTTGCACGCATACTGGTTCTTATCAGTGTGACGTCGTCTGTTAAGGTAATTAAGCTGTGGACTTGTTCACAGATATCTGTCTGATGCCATGGAGAAGCAAGTCTGACTGCAAAGACAAGTTTGAGATATGTGAGCCGAAGTATAGAGTAATGTTGCACAATCAGGTTCTATACAAGAAGCAAGAGGATGTTCTTTAGAAAGCTATTCAAAAAGGAATTATCTGCATATTTTGTAATTGTATATATATTGTGTATCATATGCCTGCTTTTTGGATGCATAGGACAAAACCTTCTTTTCCTAAGTGGTAATTGTTTTAAATGTTGTTTTACATTGTAGCACAGACCCACATAAAATACATGGCATGATTAAACGAATAATGTTTTAGAGGATATAAGATCAAAACTTCTTATGGAACAATTTTAACACATTCAAGGCACATAATGATGATACTGTGGTCAGATACTGACCTCTAGTGGTCAAAATGCAACATAGTAGCCACAGAGGTGGTGGTGGTGAAGTGAAACTTTGGTCCCATATGCTGCTGTCATTTTAACACTGACAATGCATGAGCTCATGCATTGTCCAGCACAACCTAGGTTGTGCTGGACCCGGAGGATCCAAGTAGGCTACTCCTGAGGAGTCGGAGAGGATGATCTACTTCCAGGGGTGGATTCCCGCGTGGGCCAACCGGGCCCAAGCCCATGTGTTTTAGACATAGCCTTTGTGTGAATTGGCGCTATTTGTAATTGCATTTTTTGTCAACAAAGCCCCAAAAGTCCTACTGAAAAACTGAAGGAATAGACTAAACAGTGACTTTATAGAGATGTCGCAAGAAACGTTGTGACATCTTTTAGAGTGTTTATCCCACCTGTTTATCTCTATAGGACTTTAGAGAGGCTGACTACACCATGTAAAAAAACAAGTGCAAAACATTGTTCATGAAACACTTCATGAAAATATTGTGGTTCTTGAAGGCTATGTTGTTATCCACCACTGATCTGTCTGAATGGGTCCCCTCAATCATACTGTATCATAACATCCTCTTCACTGTGTAGTAGTTGAGTTCCTCAACTAGGACAACTTGTCCTGTACAAGTGACTGGGACAAGTCCTTACACGACCTTAAAGAAAAACCCCAGGGAGATAGCGCCCTCTAGCGGCCGTGATGTCAGACTACAGGAGCCCATCCGGGCCCACCTCTTGCAAAAATCAGAGTATGCCATTATAATACTGTTAAGCCTCTTATTTGCATTTTCCAAAAAAGAAGCTCTCATTACATGAATGATTAGACAAACTGGTGGAGAGCACAATTAAAGTTTATATGAACTGGAGACTTCATGGTACTTCATGGTATCACAACACCACCAAGGCCTTAAAAACAAGGCTCCAAACATCCCAAAACAAACTTGTAAGGCTACTTCTTGGCCTCAACTACAAAATCCATCTAACCCCTGATCATTTTGATAGGATTGGATGGCTTAGGGTTGCGGACAGAGTACAGCAACTTGCTATGGGCCTGGTCTTCAAGATATATCACAACATTGGGATCCCCCTGTATTTGTCAAAATACTTCCAAAATGTTAATGATGTCCACGATCACAATACCAGAGGCAGCTCCACAAACCTTGTCCAACCCTTTTTTGGCTCAACAAAGGGAAGTAACTCGTTCTCATGCTATTCATCAAAAATGTGGAACGCCCTACCAAAAGGAGTAAAGGAGTGTAAAACCCTACTCTCTTTCAAAACAGCCCTAAAGATACACCTTCAGGAGGCTGCAATTGGAAAATGGCCCCTGTCTAAGTCCTAACCTAACCTACCCCCCTACCCCCCCCCCCCTCTCTCCTTCTCCTTTTGTACATATTTCTCACTCTTCATACCAGTAACCTGTAAACTGATTGTATGACATTCTATAGTAGTTGTGTATATCTGTCTGTCTCTTATATGTCATCATGATTTGTGTGCATGGGGAACTCATTTGAAACAAGCTCTGTGCTTTTATGAGTCTTCCAGTTTAGTAGACCTTGTATTGTGAATTTGTACTTCCATGTACTGTTGTTCTCATGTCTTACTAAATAAAGTACATCAATCAATCAGACAGACCACAGGTGAGGTCATGAATGAATGATAAAGTGGTGTGTTCTATTCAATAGCCTATTATAACTTTACGGTTCTAAACAGTCCAATTAAGTCGTGTTTCATATACTGTATGCTACACCATAGCATAGCTTTACTGTCACTTGTATTTTAGACTTTAACTGATTTCTTAGACTATTTGTGGTTGAGAGAGCAATGATTTATTAATCCCGTCGAGACACCATTCCTTATTAGGCCATACTAGACCAGAACTTTATTTTTTGTGCACATGCAAATTCTCATGCTCCTTAGACTAGGACGAAGACCCAGGGCACACCTGTCCTGTTCTTTATTATTATTTTCCGCCATTCATAACATAGACCTGCCAGCACTCTTTTTCACAGTGAGAATTTCTCCAGGACAACGGACGGAGGTACACGACGACACACGCCATATCCCTTCCGTGCAGCAAGTGAAACGTAATATTCAACACCGGCTTCCCACCTGTTGGAATGCTTGGCCATAGACCATATTCACACGGCGGCCATATTGCCATTAAGTCAATGAAATGCCACCCCAGTTGCCACCCCAGTTGCCACAGCAACGCAACGTTAAATTCCAAAATGGCCGCCGTGCGAATATGGATAAGCCATAGAGTTAAAAATAAGGGACAAGCTGGAGGCACCACTGCTGAGAAACTGATCTGCGGTCCAGGTGAGTAGGCTAAACATCTACGCCACCTTTTTAGAAGACTTTTAGATCTTGGTAGAAGCCTGCACTCTACTTAGCGTGATTGTTTATTACATTACATGTAACATGTTGGACTGTGGACAAGAACCAACATGTTGAAATAAGTTGCAACAATAACAGCCTTTAATGGACATTCATTCTTTTGACACTGGTCTTCTTGTCATCTCACATTTAACTGGATCATGGATTAACAGTAAATCAAAAGTAACAAAACAGTCAACATGCATCCCTGCCCAATCATTAGTATCAAATCAATAGCAAGTGCTAGAGAGAGTTTGCAGTTCAAGATTGAAGATTATTTTATTATATATTCCATTATACAAGTATAAGAGTACAATATGGGGGTTTCGGCTCCTTGATATTGCAGCAAGAAGAAAAATATAGAAAAAATAAAAAACTGAAATATAATAATATAATAATTTGTTAGATGCACCACGTTTTCTGCTTGCCCAGCGTTGCCAGTGTTATTGCGCTGACAACGCGTTGCTCTCCCTCCCCCTCCTTCCCATGTCACTCCCTCACCCCTTCTACCCACTCTCGCTCTCCTTCTCTCCCTCGCTCCTTCTCTCTCGCTGATTGAGCTCTGGTCTGATGTCATACACAACAGAAACCGTTGCCTAACAATGCTGATTTGACCATATTTGGGCACCGCACAATTATACCACAATAGGTCACAGACAACGTTAACCTTGATATAGTAGATAGCCTATAAACGTTTGGGTTGTGTGTGTCTGTCTGTGGCGGACGCACAGATATGCCCACATTATGGATGGGACATGACTGATGTCAGCACAAAAAGGAATGATATACCCATATATACTGGATATGCCAGAGGTCAGTGCAAATCTGCAAATATGGCCATAAGGTCGTCAGCACAAATCGGCATTGTTAGGAAATGGTTAATGTCATTGTCAGCGCAAATTGCTGTTGTTTGGCAACAGTTTCTGTTGTGTGTGAAATCAGAGCTTGATCAGAGAGAGAGTCTATTTCAACCACGCAATAACCCGGCCAGTGCTGGCTACCAAGACCTGAATGCGTTGAATGATGCATTGCAAGCGACGCGTTTTGAGCGCATTAACCCTGACAACACCGGGCATGTTGATAATGTTGGACAATATTAAGTGTTGGGGGTCTGCAGCCGGTGTGTGTGAGATGTGTTTAAATAATACATAGCCATTTGTAGTGTGACTGTGTGAGTAAGGTGCTGTGTGTAGGCCCTGCCTTAATAAATGTGCATACAGTATGTGTATGTTGTTGTGTATGCACAGCTACATCTGAGCTGTTCTGAAGCTGGCTGGTCCGGGCATTGATGCTGCAGTACCATTTGCCAGACGTTAGAAGTTGAACCAGTTTATGGTTGGTGTGGCTGGGGTATTTGATAATCTTATGGGCTTTACAGACCGATCCATTGTATATATCCTGGATGGAGGGGTTGCTCACATCCTCTGATGCTCTGGGCTGTCCGTACCACCCTCTGCAGCTCTTAGTAGGTGTGGGTAGTGATGAATCAGTCACGATACTTTCAGTGGTGCCTCTGTAGAAGGCTCATGCCCATGCCCAGGCCCAGGCCCAGGCCCATGCCGGCGGCCGAACCTCTTCAGCTGCATGAGGTGAAAGAGGTGTTGGTGTGCCTTTTTCACCACATGGCCGGTGAGTTCATGCCAGGAGTGGTCCTCTGTGATGTGAACAACTGAGGAAATTAAAGCTGCGGACTCTCTACAGCAGACACGTTGATGGTGATGGGGTCGAGTCTCCCTCCCCTCTTCCTGCATTCCACGATCGGCTTCATGGTCTTCTTATTGACATTGAGAGAGAGGTTGTTCTCCTGGCACAACTAAAGAGGCAAACACAATTGAGTGTTCCTGTGTGGTAGGTCGGCGAGGGACCATGTCCATGTCACTATAATTGTGACACCTACTGGTTGGTTGGGGTGTCTGTTCAGTGGGGAGGGGAGCTGGGGGAGATATCGTAAACCTCCTTACACTTAACACTTTTCTGGTGAAACCTTTCACTGTCAGCTGAAAAAAAGCAGTTGGTGACTCCATGTGTAACGGAGGAGGCATGTTGTTGTCTGGACCTCCCCATGTGTAGGCCGTGAGAAGGACACATCAATCAATCAACTTTATGGTCACAACACAATTATAGGTAACAGTGAGGTGAAACTCTTGTTTGTGCAGGCTTCCACGTTTGCAGCTCAGGGAGAAAAAGATAAATTATTAGCAGTAAAGAATGGATAACAAGGTGAGCTCAAAAAGCCTGAGAAAGCACTGTGTTGTCCTAAATCACATGTAGTGCATTTAGTATAGTGCATGTCAGTATCAAGTTGTTTAGAAGTCCTTGAAAGTGTGTCAAGTAAAGTGCAAATCAGTTAAGCACTAGCGACAGTCTTTTGTTCAGCTCTATCACTGTATCTTGTCTCATGATACTCTGGTATCACTTGCCAGATCGAGGGCAATGACTAAATTGGGGCTAGATAATTAGAATAACAGTTTGACCTGATGGTGGCGCTAGAGGACATGATGGTCATAGGTTTAAAAAATTGCTGTAATATCATATGCATATACAAATGTTGATGTGCGATTTCATCTGGTGACCGTCGGTTCACACTTCACCTGTCTGCAGGTGCAGTCACTGATCATGTCACTGATAATTTGACTACTTCCATAATATAACATATAAGATAGCTCAGCCTAAGGAACCCATTTTACATTCGCCCTGAGGATGACCTTAATGGCTCAAACACTTTGGTCTGTGTGTAACTTTCTTCAAGTCATAAAGTTTTAAAGGATGTTTAAATATATTACCTGTGGCTCCGATGTTTTTCAAAACTGTATTAGTTTTATTCATTTCTTTTGCAAATCAGTGAAAAACTCCCAACTAACTATTACTATTGGTTACATTGGTGACCGGTTCTATTAACAATTTTCGCTTGTAATATTCAATTTGTCCACAGGAAGGTGACAAAGACCACAGTATAAAAGCAATTTGACTTCCACAGTCATTGAATCACTATAGTGCACTTGTCATGGTCGACCAGTGATGTTGGAATATATGCTAAATACTATATTTGAAATGTAAAGCCTATGAAATATTTATACGCAGAAATTACTCAAACAAGTAACTAGAAAGGTGCACTCAGTGGAGGCCTACCTCCTTCTGTCCATCTGTTTTGGGGTTTTGCGTGTATATGAAAAGGCACAGGGCAATGGGGATAAGGTATATAATAAAAGACTAGTCTGTCATTACGGTGCAAGCAGAGTAGACAGGCTACGGTTTTGGAGGACAAATATCTTTGGACAGTGAACACCTAAGTAGTGTGGCATGTTGTCATCACTGGACGTGACAATGTTATATCCCAATACATCGCAATATGTGTGCACAACCCTCCCAGCTCATTGTCAGTAGATCCCACACTCAATTCTGAACAGATTTCTGTCATTCAATTTTCTATGTAATCTGCAAAGTCTGATTGTTAATTCCTGGTGTCAATTATGTTTGTATCACCCGTCAATCAAAGGTTGTGATTTTAAATGAAAGTGTCAAGTTTTTGCTGCCGCACAGTCCTTCACATGAGGAAGTAAGCACTGTATATGTCATGGACATTATGGCTACACAAGTTGACAGTCAGTACATATAAATTGAAAAGTAATGGAATGGACTGTAGGAATCAGATGTACACAGAAAGATGGCAGCCCATGCCAGCATAGTCTCACAAATGAGACCCCAGACTTGTGTGTGTGTGTGTGTGTACTGTGTAGACAATCAGCATGTGATGGAGAAAGAGAGAAAAGAGAAAGGTCTCTCAACCCCTACACATGCATGGATGCCATATTCAATGTTAATTTTGGTACTGTATGTCCTGAACAACTAACCCAAAACATGCTATAACCCAAAACACATGAAGCTTGTAGATGTTTTGTTTTCTTTAGCTATTTTTACTATTATTATTATTATTTAAAAATATTTTACCCCAAATAGAGATACCAGGTTCGAAGTCTGGTTTTATAAATAATATTTAATCAATGAAAAGTAATGTATTAACAAGAGCTTGTATCTTAACTCCAACCGACCAATTTCCGACCAACAGCAACAATACGAGTTACGTGTGGCTCTTACGTGTGGCTCTGTAGGAGGCTAGCCGTCTACAATCTGTCTGTTTGTTTTTCACATCATTTTTTGAAACATTTAACTTTAATTTAACTTTAATTTGATAATAGAAATCAATGGGGATCAGACAGTGCTGAAACTATGCTCAAATGTGTTGTCATAGAAACGTCATGTACTGTATACGTAGACGACTCATTAAAACCCTCCTCAAGTAAGTGACATCATTACCTACATCACGCTCCGTCTAATAATGCCCTCTTAATCTCACAGTGCATCTCCATACCTCAAAGGCTATTGGACTGAACAAAGCTTTAGATGAAATACAATAAAGACAAAGATGAAAGACTCATATCTGTTCCTACCGGAAAACCGAAATAAGATTAAGTGGTCGGTGGAACCATTGGTGGCAGCCGGGGCAGGGTCTGTGGATCACGGCTTACGGAGTAAAGCCAAGCAGATCAAACAGCCGACCTCCATGGAAAATCTGACAAGGAGGAATACAGAATCTGAAGTAGAAGACGATGGAACAAACACGTTTTTCTGGCGTGCTCATACAGTAACAGTATTGTTTATTCTGACATGTGTTCTTGTGTATGCGACTCTATTGGATGATACACCACACAACACAACTTATAATATCAAGAGAGGTATTGTTGCCAGTATTCTGGTGTTTCTGTGTTTTGGTGTGACCCAGGCCAAAGATGGACCCTTCACCAGACCTCACCCTGCCTATTGGAGATTCTGGTTGTGTGTGTCAGTTGTTTATGAACTGTTTCTCATCTTCATCCTTTTTCAGACGGTGCACGATGGCAGAAAGTTTATGAAGTACATTGATCCGAAACTGGGAGTTCCACTGCCAGAGAAGGATTATGGAGGCAACTGTCTCATCTATGACCCTGGAAGCCCCTCTGACCCGTTCCACAACGTCTGGGACAAGATGGATGGCTTTGTCCCCGCCCACTTCCTGGGTTGGTACATCAAGACCTTGGTGATTCGTGATTGGTGGATGTGTATGATTATCTCTGTCATGTTTGAGTTTCTGGAGTACAGTCTGGAACATCAGCTACCAAACTTCTCTGAGTGCTGGTGGGACCACTGGATAATGGATGTACTGGTTTGTAATGGTTTGGGTATATATTATGGTATGAAGACTCTCAGCTGGCTGTCTTTGAAAACGTACCAGTGGCAGGGACTCTGGAACATTCCTACATACAAGGGTAAGATTAAGCGCATTGCATTCCAGTTCACCCCATACAGCTGGGTGAAGTTCGAATGGAAGCCAGCATCAAGCCTGCCACGTTGGTTGGCTGTGCTGGGAATTATCTTCATGTTCCTGTTGGCAGAGTTGAATACGTTCTACCTGAAGTTCGTCTTGTGGATGCCTCCAGAGCATTACCTGATTCTTCTGAGAATGGTGTTCCTCCTTAAAGTGGGAGGCGTGGCCATGCGGGAGGTCTACGACTTCATGGACGACCCACGGTTCTGTAAAAAGTTGGGTCCGCAGGCATGGCTGGTGGTGGCCGTCATCGTCACAGAGTTCCTCATCGTGGTGAAGTACGACCCAAACACCATCATGCTTCCCATACCCTTCTTCGTCGCTCAGTGCTGGGTGCTGGGAATCGTCCTCATCATCACCTGGACAATCTGGAGGTTCTTCATACGTGACATGACACTCCGCTACATAGAGACCCAACGTTGCAAACAGGAAGTCCCTGACCGGTAACAGACCCTTGTCAACGGTAACCCGGCACCCCCGTCTCGGGGAACTCAGCTCTTATTCGCTGTGAAGCAGGAAGTCATGAGGGACGAGAAAGGAAAGGAAAGAAAGTTTCTTTTTTTCACTGTCGGTAGGCCTAGGATTGATTGAATATTTTATTAGACAAAAATGCAAAACAGCACGAGTACAGTCAAACACTTGGTCTAATTTCTTTTGGTGTTATCATTTTAGACTCTAAAAGGATAACACCAAAAAGGTCCTATATATTCAATTAATCAACATATAAAAAATAACACCAAAAAGATAAAGGGGTGGAAGACACACCACCCCAAATATTTCAAATTGGCCTCATGGTGGCTCTATACCAGGCTACTTTATGTTTTGGCCCATAACTCTGAATCACACACTGAAGTACCTCTAAACAATGCAGAGTCAAAAGCGATTTTCATATAGACCCAGGGGGTGTTACAAATGTCACAAATTTCCCCCCTACCAAACCTGTGCTCCTCGGAGCACAGGTCTCCGCCAGGCAGATGTGAAAAATACAAGGCAAAGGTTTTTCCTTGGCCTCTAGGAAGTGTGCATACAAAGTTTTACTCAGATCGTGCAGTTATGGGCAAAAACGCAAATTGGCCTGTTATAGTGCCACCATGAGGCTGATTAGAACATTTTCAAGTGGCATTGCCATTTTCTCCTCGGCCTAGTGGGAATGTGCATGCAAAATTTCACGGATCACTCCTGCAAACTTTCGAAGATCAGGATGGAATATGAAAAATTTGAAAGACCCGTTTCGTTTAATGACTATAGAGATGCTGTGTACCGATTTGCGTGATGTTTGGACAACATCTGTAGGAGTAGTACGAAAATATGTGTTTTGCAAAAATCAACCTCCTGATGGTGCTATAACAGGCCAATCTGAACATTTCGGGCAGAGGTTCTGCTCTGGCATCCAGGGAGTGTGCGTGCACAGTTTCGCTGCGATCGGCCCAATGGTGCCGGAGATTAGCTGGTCACAGACAGACACACGGACACACTCACGGACAGACGGACAGGGTGAAAAACATAGTCTCTGCCACGCCTTCGGCCTGGCGGAGACAATGATCTCAGGAGTCATGTAACAACGAGCGTCAAACAGGCTGTAACTAGCTTCCGGAAATAGTGGAGGGGCACATTTTTCAGAAAACGGCATATATCCATCTATAAATGCACAAAACTCTATATGCAGTGTATGTACAGTATTTGTCTGTTGCATATCTCGAGAACGGTTTGATCGGTTGACTTCAGACTCGGCTGTGTGTCACCAAGGAACCGAGGAATGGGTTCCTGGTGTGGACATACAGACAGATGGGTACAATGGGTGTGTTCCCAATGAGAATGCATTCCGACAGCCATCGGCCTAGTATAATGAATGCAACATCCATCCAATCAACCCCACATTGGAATAGCATGTTGAGGGGCCTTTATAGAGCACATGTCGTTTAAAGGCTATTCCCCCCAGCAGCTTCCTCGGGTCCTAGATAATAATGTCAGGTCAACCCCCGCCCAGTATTCAACACTGGGTGTTTCACGATGTACTGTTGTACTCTTGTTTTATTCTGTATACAGGATTCTGAGTTACGCCGGCCACAGAGTGACACACACACACACACACACACACACACACACACACACACACACACACACACACACACACACACACACACACACACACACACACACACACACACACACACACACACACACACACACACACACACACAAACACAGATTTGGTTTTAATAGGAAAGAGGAGATTAATAGGAAAGAGGATATTACATTTTGTCACGCTTTACCATAGCTTAAATATTCATACAGTTAGACATTTGACAAAGGTTGGCAATTTCTATGACGTGTCTAGAACACTGGTTCTCAACGTCGGGTCCGGGGACCCCCAGGGGTCCAAATGGACCCTTACAGGTCTGTAGTCTGAAAGTGTGTTTTTGTGTGAATTCATAATCTCAGATTCACCATCCTGCCATCCCTTCATCATCAACACGACATCATTGATCCTCAGGGAAGCCACAGCGGCTTGTTTTAATGTTCTTTAATGTTCTGTTGTTGTATGTTCTAAATCATTAAAAGCGTTGTGACACTTGTATACATGTCTCTGAACGCAAAGGGATGTTTTCATCAAAGCTTTGGTGGCCATCTTCCCCACCTTAATTTTCTGCCGGAAAAGTTATCCATAACACATTTACTTGAATGATTACAATATGGAAGTGATGTGATTCAACTGTTACTTTATGTGATAGGAGTACAGTTTTATCTGACTGTCAAATTATTCTGTGCAATAGTTCATTACAATATAAATCATTACTTTGGTTTCTGTGAATCTTTGTTGATTGAAGCGAATGCTCTCCTGTCAGGTTTTGTTTTCAGGATGTGAGATGAAAGAGGCGGACATGACGAACTAGTGCAGCAAGCTCGAAACGGGTTCATTCTTATCAGGTGACTACATCTTCTGGTCCAGCCTGGGATTACAAAGATGGTATTAGAACGTTCAGCAACACAATATCATTTGTTGGTGGAAGAGTTGTATTTTGGTAAAAACGTTTGATAGCAACAGATGAGCTCATTACACTTAACTTTATTGTTGTCCAGAATGTCCAGAACTTAAAGATTACCTGCCCAATTTACTCTGTATTGTACATATTCATATACGGTACAGTACTAGACCAATATAGTTGTAAAATATGAAGAATTTCAAATTAGAGACAATTAAATACTACTATTTGAGAGTTTATATTAATTTGTAGGATTTAGAATAACTTTACATTGCTTTTTTAGGAGCTGTCCAAGCTTTGAATCCATCCATCCATCGGGTCACGGAGGTAACAGTTCCAGCAGAGAATCAGAGTCTTCCCTTTCCTGGGCCACATTAGCTACAGTACTTCTTCCTGAGGCATGCCCAGGCCAGTGTGGAGATAATACCCCCATCTTGTCCTTGGTCAGCTTGGAATCGCTGAAGCTAAATTTGGTAAGCCCTTCTCGTTTTTATATGATGTTCAAACACAAGGGGGTGCAATGTTTCCATCTATGACATTTGAAGAAAGTCTTTTCTGGGGGCGGGGTGATGAGAGCTGAGAGGATTGAAGCACTTTCCAGTTTTCCAATTTTATATTAGAGAGACACTTGCAGGTGATTATTTAAAGACAATCCTAGAATTTATAGAATAAATTAAAGGTTTCTGTTGTTGCAGTTCCACGTTATGACATACAGAGGGCAGAGTGAGCAGGAAAACACCCTCTTACTGTAGAAAACTGAGAAATTAGAGAAATAAACAACATCATCAACATATCAATTGCAGAGCAAAGCAAAGAACATATGATTTGTTTTGCTTGTCAATTTGTTAACAAATAGGCACAAAGTGAATTGTCATATTTGCAATGTAACCTGCACATTTTGTCTAAAAGAACAAACTCAATTTCTGTTTTATTGCATTTTAAAGTCATGTTTGAGGGCCAATATAAAGGTTCAGTTAATTGCTCTCCATCTCTTTCTATGCTTTTTGCTGAATATTAGAGTAATTTAAAAACCATTAAGTGGGGTACATACTGTAAATGAGTCAGAAACAACATTGGTCATTTTAACCCTCAAACAGAAATGGTAATTTCTGCTCTAATATGTGCCATAAAAGCCTTACCAACCCCCTTAATTATGCCTCCATGAAAAGACGTGCTATGCACAATAAAAACTGTGTCAATTAGTATGCAGAACAATGCTTAACATATCAGAAAATTAATCTACACAGCACTTTGAATTAAAAGTTTCTTTCACCGAATAACTAGGGCAAGCCAGCAGAGAATGGTATTGTATGTGGTCTAGTTCATTGTAAATTACTCCTTTGTTACCACTGTAGAAAAGCAATTAAAACAGGGATTTGAGTGTGGTCTTATTCTCCACAAACCTGTCATTGGTTCATGCTGAAAAATCCTTGTGCCTGCTTTCCTTTTGAATTGAAGCTCGGTCTCATTTATTCTGCGCCTTTGAGTAAATGTGATTCAAGAAGGATAAAGTATTGGGAGATTGGATGTCTTATGGATGCTCTGGAATGATTCTAGCCAAAGGATGTCCTGTTTATCCATGTTATTGTTACAGAGGAGATAAGTCCCTCTGATACCTCAGTGCTATTAATGATGAAGGATCTGAACACTGCCTAGGGCTTTTCTTTTACATTCTGTGGCTTGTATCATGTACTTGGACTTTAGTCTTTTGGTCCATGCGTTCTCATTTTTAGAAAATGTGTAAATCTTTATACAAAATCTTTCATGAAATCTATTACAAAAAAACTTTAAATTTGGAGACAATGACATGCATGTTTCATTTTCATCTAATTTCATACCATTTTGCTTGAAAAAAGAAAAGAAAAAACTGATGAATACAACATCTTGGTTGGGGGATGGGCAAGGGGGCATTGCTGCTTTATAGATGAGAGAAAGGAAAGGTGGGAAGCTCCTGGCATGCTCCTTTACCAGGTGAGCCACCACGGTGCCCCCATGCCTTTGTTATTTAGTTATATCTTAGCTTATACAGTACTATCCTTTTTTCATGAGCTGTGAGGAATTCACACCATGTATCTTTTTCCAGTGTAGGCCTGTTGACACAACGGTATATGGTTATATATGATTACTTTTTTACTCCACATATTCAGTATACTAAAATATATCAATATGAGCCAGCCTAAATTACCTGTAGAATCTTAATGGCAAGAATAACACTCTATTGTGATGTTTCACAAGGGCTCTGGTTTGATCATTGTTAGCAATGCAGCCTACTGTTCCCAGCTAAATGTCAGCACCCTACTCATGGTGAGAGTTGCCCTGAAGGCAGGAGACAACGGCTCATTTCCCTAAAACACACTCTTTTAATTAAACAAACGAGCATAAAAAAGGAGAGGAAAGGAAAATAGACGGCCCCATAATTCCCCTGTGAGGAGCAGTTCATTAATATGTAGAGACCCTGTGGGTTTACAGACATTTTCTACTGTTGTACTCCTGCCTGCACCGGTAACGAGGCAACTGTGGCTCAGCCATAGCATGGCTGCACGAGAGCATGGGGCTGCTGGTTCTTGAAGTGCCCTAACTATTGGACACAAGCCCTTGGTTAGTAGTAGCGTTACACGTGAATATGATTCCAAGAATAATCCCTCTGACTTCACTCACTCTATTTTCTATTTAGCTCATACCTGTTCATGTGGTTCATCTGGTGTGTGCGCTGGTGCAGAGTACTCACTAACTATAAGGAGAGTGACAGAAAGTCGATGGACAAGCAATTCTAAATGAATATGTTCACACATTGAATGAAATCTCCCCAAATCACTTCCATCATGTTATGAAATCCTAGTTCTGTGATTCCATCTGTGTTTTCCCGCATTGCAGATAGATGCTATTCTGGTTTATTGGTGCCTAAACCGGGACGGAATGGGTTGGTTTGTGGTTTGAGGTTGGCCTTGTGAATGCCAGACATGGCGAGTTTGGAGTTTGGAAGCAGTGTGTGTGAACGCAGTCAGTGCTGATAGAATGTAGCACTGGGCGTAACACTTTCAATCTCAGACTGTTGAGAATTACAGTTTATCTCTCATGATCACACCCCTGTATGGCAGCAAAGTTTTTAAGTAGGTTTTCTTTGGAATCTATCATTTCTAAAAGAATATTCTTGCAATACAACTGATTTTGCAGGCTATTGTGAACAAAATCGCCATTTGTTTTTCTCCCAATAACCTGCTTGCTCCTACTGTTACATTTACAGCATAGTGTATCTTCCTCTTGCAAGAAACTGGCATCGTAACGTAGCCAATAACCTCTTCAGCATATTTTGGTGACTCATTTTAATCTTCCAGCTTTTGGGATCAACAAAATATTTTTTTTCTAATCAAAGCAAGCTATTGTGGTTGGATGAGAGGCATTTGCCCTATAGGTTTGTTGCCTTCGCAGTCATGGTGTTGCTTATATCTCTTAATTGATGGAGAAAGTACATCAGAATGTTATGGATCGTGGGTGTTATCTACTGTCTAGCATCGCCTCGTCACCACCGAACTAATTTCTCACGTTGGTTGCAGGGGCTTGGAGAGCTTCTCTTTCCTTCCAACCCCTCAGAAGTCAGGTGGCCCTCAGCCATTCCAGCTGTCTGTCGGGTGTCATTCTAAATCATCGTCTGTACAGGGGTGTAAAGACAATCACACAGTTTTACATGCTACATTTACCTTTAATCGAGGGTAAATCACGCGCAGAGAAGACCCCCAAATAGGAATTTCTAGCAACACTTCTGTGCATGTGTAATTAGCACAGTAAATCTCCTAATTAGCTTGTTGCGTTGTCAGTGGTTATGGCGGCATTCGGGGCAGCAGAGAAAGAGACGGGAGGGGGTGGGGCCCCGGCAGATGGCATCTTGCATGTTGTCTTGCAGGCATCATCGTGTGTGTGTGTGTGTGTGTGTGTGTGTGTGTGTGTGTGTGTGTGTGTGCGCGTGTGCGCGCGTACGCGGGTGGGTGTTGTGGGGGTGGTGGGGGGGGGGGGGGGGGGGGGGTGTTGTGTCAGACGCTCCACTGTCAGGCCACTGCCAGAAGCCCCCACTCACCCCCAGCAGCCACAGAGGCAGAAGTTAAGAATAGAGGAAGTCTTGTCATGTCACATTGCATGTAGAACGCGTCCTATGTTCTGAGGGGTGATACACACAAGGGCGTATTTGAAACAAACAACTGCTGCTTGGGTATGTCCCCCCCCCCCCCCCCCCACACACACTCACACCCTAGTTATTGGTCCCTGTTGGTCAGATACTGTCACTTATTTGTACCCTGTGTAGTTGAGCTTAGACACCGAGTTGACATAATCCTTTGTGTATCCTGGGTCCCTTTTATTAGGCTGATTGTATTAGTGTGTGTGAAAGCACCACTGGATTAGATGACACCTTTTTATATTATAAATGCATGTCAGAATGTCTTCACTTTCCCACCTTTTATACAATTTGTCAGGGGACCAGTGACAAGAATATTTTAATGATCTGACCATGACCTCTTCATGCATCTTTCATAAAGCCAGACAGCCAATGGCAAAACATTTTCAATTTTCTGTGTGTGTGTGTGTGTGTGTGTGTGTGTGTGTGTGTGTGTGTGTGTGTGTGTGTGTGTGTGTGTGTGTGTGTGTGTGTGTGTGTGTGTGTGTGTGTGTGTGTGTGTGTGTGTGTGTGTGTGTGTGTGTGTGTGTGTGTGTGTGTGTGTGTGTGCGCGCGCGCAGTCTTCCTTAGGGCTTGGTCCAAAACACAGTTTTCAGCATACAGCCATATTTTTCCGGTTAGATCTTGATGTGCACAATGCTCCAGGTCATTGAATCTGGATGGGTAAAGCAGCTGTAGAAGTCTACTTCGATTCAAACCAATGTTGAAACTCACACACCCAATTAACCACTTTGATCCTGGCATGTCATTATAGGCGAACATTCTAATAAAAATACAAATCACATTTTTGGACAAAATATTACTCAGACGGAGGCAGCTGCCCTAAGTTACGACTTAGCCCAACTCAAATATTGTTCTGACACGGAGAACAAAGGGAGTTTCAGAGACTTATCTTCCTCCAGATGTTGAACTTGATTTGAAAAGAAAAGGGGATCGAGAGGGGCGGGGGTGGCAGGCGTGGGGTGGCGGAGTGGATAGGGGGTGGGGGGTGGGATACACAGCGGCAGCTGCTGCATTAAGGGAATCAGCAAGGAATGTTCCTTTATGTTGAAAGGTTAGACACATTTTGGGGACACACTAGTATTTGTCCACTATTGTCTATGTCAGATACTGTTGTGGTTGATGGAATACACTGGGTGTTTTTATTATTTTCTTTAGAATCAGTTCCCTCACCTCAGGTTTTAACAGCCAGCCCAAGCATATGTTGTTGTATATTTTTGACACAGTGGACTTTAAGCTGCATAAAAAAAACACCACCACATACTGTTTCTCGAATGCTTTTTGCACCTAAAATATGGGATCAAAGAAGATTCATCGCATTAAACCATATTAACAGATAGCTGCTCATTACATAGAAAGTCACAAACTCTGGGGTGAAATTGAAGTGGCACCTGGGTCTCGTCTGCACGTTGTGTTTGCTCCTTATTAACAGGGATGAAGCCGTTTGTGCCACAATCTGCTGTCATAAATGTGATTTGCCTTTTACCCAGAGCTGAGGACAGCAGGCTATTCACAGTAACAACACTGCAATGAAGTTTTCAGTCTGCATTTTCTTCTGTACTTAAGTTTTTTTCAGTGATCTCATTTGGATCCATTTCCTTTGGATTCATTATTTTTGAAAATGTCTTCTAACAGTTACATGATCATATAACTATAGTTACAGGAAAATAACTTGTATTTCATTTGAAAGACATATTTTGGAAACATTATTTTATTAGGTGATATGTCAATTTGTGAATGGTTGAAATTGCACACTGTCAAGCGTCTACCCAGACATGAGTCTTTGTCAAAATGTGCACATAGTTTGAGGATGAAACTGTCCTATATATTTTTGATTTACATTTAATTAAATAACACCCAGTGATAGAAAAAGATATAGTTTCAATTAAAGAGCCTTGATTGAAAAAGGTCATTTCAAAAACTAAATTTTCTATTAGAAATTCAATTACCTCCCAGAGAAAAGGAATGAGGAAGGGAGGTTCCATTGAATGTAACTCTTCATAATGGACCCCTGGAATGTAATAAGTCGACCAATTAACTATTTTTTTAATCCGATTTAGGTGGTAGATTTTATGATCTTTGTTCACAATATCAATTACACAGAGCGCTTTGTATGGGCAATGTTCATAATGGAGTGATGGCGTAGGAGGAAAGGACCCTTGACTAATTAATGCATCCCTAACCAGCTTTCAATTATAACACAAATTATACACTATAATACATTTGTAGGTCATAAATCCAAAGTCATGTTCAATATATAGTTCTTTATAGTAAACTTGTCTAAATTTGACATTTAATACCTACTTTTAGAATCTTAAAACATAGTGTTAATTGTGCTCATACTGTAAATGTCACTGACTGTGGTCAGATGGTGCTTTAGAGTAATTCAGACCACTGCGATTATTCTCTGCAACATTCTAATGCCAAAATGTATGTTCCTGTCGTACAACGGTGTCATGCACCGAAAATGCATTCCTACAAGCTCGTTGTGAGCTAATAGGTCAGCTATTTTTGCCAATAAATTGGGCTTAAAGCGATTTTGTCTCCTTACAAATCGTTGGTCTTTACACATTTGTCAGGTGAATCTCTGCCCCTTCTGGTGATTTTTACAGTTTTGACAGATATCAATCAATCCAGCAGATGAGGTCAGCTGTTTTAATGTGCTCACACTGCGTCCTGGGAAATGAATATTCAGCAGTATGATAGAGCTTTGCTGTTTATGCACATTGAAGAGATTAATTTGCTGGCGCCATTACTATTTTTTTTTTTTACCCCAGCTGCATCCGCTATCCAGACCATGACCAGCGTACTGGAGCTTGCAAAGAAAAAGCCATGAAAGTGAACATTTGGATTCTGCCTTTCAAGCCTTTTCATGGGTTTTGCCCAGGATGGCTTGACTGCTTGTTCCTTTTCAGCGATGTCCTACTCAACACTCGTGCTTACACTTATTTAGACCCGGGAGCTGCCCACTATGCACTTAAAAAGATTATTCCAAAATAGTTTGAACCACTTCTCTATACTCACACTGAGAAAGATTAACCACTTGAACCCTAGCGTCCCTATTCTGGGCTTGCCATAATAGGCAAATAGTCGGCGAAGATAGCAAATCTACAAGCTCATAACGCGTTGCAATGCAGCACGTTTGAGCTAGTACATTGGCTTGTAGATGTTCGGCTTGTAGATGAGCTTGTAGTTTGGGGAAGAGATTTGTTGTTGAGGAAAAAATGTACTTTAACTTTAGACCCCTGGGGGAAATAGATTGAAGAGATGTGTTCACCTCCATTCATATTCTGGTATATATATATTGGACAAACGTGCTAGTTAAAACAGTATTATTCTGACAGTAAAATGATAAACATTGCAACCCAAAATAAAACGTGCAGTATTGCTTGTGGACACCCTGTGTGTTTCAGATGGTAGTGGTACACATGTCATAGACATGTTCATGTGGAGATATCCACTTCACAGTCAAGGTCCCTGCAGACGTGTATACAAGAGTTTAACTGGCTTAATCAAGGGTCCAGATTGTTCGACAGCGGTTGGTCGAAGGACACTTTTATGCACATACTTTTGTATTGCATTCATCTTGAATCAGGTCAATAAGTTTGAGATGACAATTTAATGCACAATATCTAGACTGCAATGTTCTGATCAAACTGTTGTCTTCATCCAAGGTGAAACTTTGTCCTGAGCTTAATAGATGTCAGCATTTTATCTCCAGCAGGGGGCAGTATTAACCAGAGGCCCTGTTCCTTCTAGTACTACTGTATATAGGAGAAGAAAGGTTATCTAGGTTTAAGGTTAGCATTTGTTCCATCAAACCCCAAACATACTGTGGAATATTTGTATACTGTACATAATGTAAGAAATAACAGTCTGAATGCCAATTCAAATGTGCTATGTTAAAAGATAATGTGAGGTACACTGCTCTAATGTGTAAGCATAGGTATCACTGATTGCAAAATTCAAAGATGCAGCTGATTTAAAAAACAAAACAAAAAAACAATGAAATAAGAAAGACATTAAGTTCAAATATCTTTCGTAAATGGCTTAAATAATGATTAATGACTGGTATTTGATCTAGATCAAGCATAAACATGTACAGTAATTGAATCCACAGGCATTTCTTTTAACGTCTATTTAAAGCAAAAATAGGAACTTTGACGCAAAACGAATAGAGAAGATACATAGTATACGTACATCACAGTCTTTCCCAAATGTGAAAATTAATTTTCACTTAGTTGAGATTTCATATGAAGGCTTTTTTGAGGCAGAGAGGAATGAGTGTAGCACAGACTATTGGATTATTATCACTGTATTTTCACCTTCAGAGGCGATGTAAAAGTGTCATGCAATTATTCAGAAAATACTATCCCCCCCTCAATACTATCCCCCCCTCAAAAGAAAGAAAGATAAATAGATTCAACATCCAAAATATCACTAATCTTTAAGGCCACAATACAGGGACAAGATTTTGCGGCAAAAAGAAAAGGTAATTTTGATTTTAGATTTTTATATACAGTACTGTACCACTTAAGCCCTATTTTATACTTTGGCTATTTGACACTAGCCGGACTACCGACTAACGGCTATTTTCAAAAAAGTTTCGAAATGTATTTTTAAAAATGAATTTTGTTAAAACTTTGACAAAATGGTACTGTACTGTACTGTACTGTACTGTCTTGCCTACAATTTAGGTATTCAGCAGACGCTCTTATCCAGAGCATGTACAAGTGCAGAATCAGATACTTGTATTGTACTGCACATTGTGTTGTTGTGGTTAGAGGAAAGTCACATTAAGTCACTTAAACAATTTCCCTGTAATAATCTGCTTCTCATTTTGTTCAAACCTACCCAGCTCTGTTTCTTTGCCAGGCCGGCTGTCTTTCAGAGTTAAGTTGTGGAGGGAGATTAAGTCTGGCCGCATGCGCTCGATTGTGTGGGCAAATTCACATCTGCATGTGTGCGTCTGCACGCCTGCCAGTGGTGTAAAGTAACTAAGAACATTTTACTCAAGTACTGTACTTAAGTACAATTCTGAGGTATTTTTTACTTTACTGGAGTATTTCCAATTTGCAGTACTTTTACTTCTACTCACGGAGGCAAATATTATACTTTTACTCCGCTACAATTATTTGAAAACGTTAGTTACTAGTTACTTTGTAGATTTTGATTATTATTATCATCACAAAACATACATTAACCACTTCAGCCCTATATTCATTTTAGCCATTTGAAAATAGCCGATCTACAAGCTCACAATGCGTTGCGACGCATTGTGTGCTTGTAGATCTGCTATTTTGAAAAGATTTTTATACATTTGAAAACTTGTGAAATGGGACATTCTGTATAATGAGTACTTTTACTTTTGGTACTTTTAAGTACATTTTGATGCCAATACTTTTGTACTTTCACTCAAGTAAATGTTTAATTCCCAACTTTTAGTTGTAGCAGAGTATTTATACATTGTAGTATTGATACTTTTACTTAAGTAAGAAACGTGAGTACTTTTTTTTTACACCACTGATGCCTGCACATGTGCATGTGCGTGCGTGTGTGTGTGTGTGTGTGTGTGTGTGTGTGTGTGTGTGTGTGTGTGTGTGTGTGTGTGTGTGTGTGTGTGTGTGTGTGTGTGTGTGTGTGTGTGTGTGTGTGTGTGTGTGTGTGTGTGTGTGTGTGTGTGTGTGTGTGTGTGTGTGTGTGAGAAAGAGAGAGAGAGAGAGAAAGATAGTGCAGGGTTGTGGGGCGGCAGCTGGCCGTGGCTTTTTTTTCTCGGCGCTCTCCCGCCTTGGGGAGCCCCCACTCCAGCTGTGATTGATGCGCTCCTGTTGCTGACCGTGCGGAGGCCATGGAGCACGGGGACCCGCTGATGTTTATTTGTGGTCAGAAACCGCCTCGGTCAGGGGGCCCCGGTCGTCAAACATCTTAATCCTCACAAACACAGCTCTGGGTCTGATTTTCTCCTCAGGAAGGACACATCAAGTTCTGTTTTATTGTCGCCTACAGTACGCTTGATGTAAATCTCCCTTGATTATAGTCTCAGTTCTTTTGTTTGATTTTTTCTTTTTTTTAATCAGTGTGAAGAGCATTTTGGTTAGGGTTTTTGCACAATGTTCCCTGCTGAGAAATGAGCTCAGCATCGGTGGGGTGGGGGTGGGGGGTTCTAGGACAGAGACATCAGCCCAACATTATAGTTTTTACATGGGGAATGAGATAATGGGGAAGTCTGTACCGTATTTGCTGAGTTTGACACATAAACCATATGAACTGTAAGCCTCCCTATTCTGGGTATGTCATAATAGGCGAACATTGTGCAAAATAAGCAGATCTACAAGCTCACAACGCGTCACATTGCGTCACATTGTGAGCTTGTAGATCGACTAGTTTTGGCGAAGAAATTTGGTGTAGAGGGGAAAAAAGAGGGGGCCAAGTACAGACCCCTTGGGGTCCCGGGCAACAAAGTAGCCTAGTTATATAGGGCTTAAATTGTTAAAAAGTATTAATTTCTCAAATATTTGGTTAGGTTTTGTTCTTTCAACAACAAATCCTTTGGGAGTAGGCCTAGCAGTGTCTAAAATAAAAGACTTATTATTTTCTAAAATAAAAAGATTAATGAGGACATTCAGACAGAAGTTGTCGAGTGCCACATGCACTCATGTCTCTTTGATCACGGTGGACTTGGGTTTTCAGTGCTGAATGAAAAATGGTTTTTGTATGTGACATTGTGGAGCACTTCAAGGAAATGATCGGTCAAAGTGCAATCAACAGGCAGCGCCAAAGCTCCATGCTTAAGTCCCCCGGGGGCTATAAAGGTAATACCACAGAGATGTGCAGTCACAGGACGAGTAGCTCACTGGATGAGGACTGCAGGTCGCTTTTGTTTGAACCGAGACGCCAGTTGTGTTCACATGGAGGAAATTGGCACTGGAATGAAAGCAGACAACATGCTACATCGTCTTTCTGAAAGGCTATAGCAAACAAACAACATATCTTCAATGGAAGGGTTTATTTTCATGCTGGAATACGGATTTACCTCATAAGACTGGGGCTATAAAACCTCCCAACTGCAGATATGACTATGCATCTTGGCATAGGCCTACACTGCATTTCCTCAATATACTGTAGCATAATTTGACATGGCATTTTAACCACATGAACACTACTAGTGTCCATATTCTGGGCATGTCATAATAGGCAAATATTCTGTAAAAATTGGCAAAAATGTGGCAAAAATAGCAGATCTATAAGCACGTTGTGACCTTGTAGCGTGGCTGTTTTCAGCGAAGAGATTTGTGTTGAGGGAAAAAGGAGGGAACCAAGTACAGTATGGACCCCTGGGGGGCCTCAGTCAACAAAGGGTTTAAGTGGTATAAAAGGAAAAAAGGGTGGGGGGAAAAGAAAAGAAAAGGCATCATTTACGTAGCTCCTGCTCCCCAATAGCCAAGCCTTCAGTTTTTTCCAGATCAGTTTTATGATTCTATTTGACAGGGTTTTCCGTGGAGGTTCGTTCGTGTGTGGAAGCCAGTGGCACAAAGCGCTACACATCATCTGTGTCCAGCAGCTGGCTGAATGTAGACCCTCTCTGTCTCCCTGCAGCACGTCTACAGGGATGTTTGTTTATGTACGGATCCGCCTCCCCTCTTCGCGTTCCCGCCCAAACACAGGTTAGTGGGCGACTTTTAAAATTAACGACCCCTAAAGATATACAAGCTCTCAAGGTTAAAGCTGTGATATATGATTTCATGCTGTAATTGCAGTTCCACACGTCGTTCTTACACAGACCAAGAGAAACATGTGGCTTCCTTTGGTCTCTTTCTTGTGGTTGCGTTGCTGTGCTGTGCTGCGATGCAACATAGAGAATGAACTGGCCCATACAGTGAGTTTGTTTTGCATGGATCACAGAGGTTCTTGGTTGATGAATGATAAATGTTCAACCTGGCCTCCCCATTTTGGGCATGTCATAATACAATAGCAGATCTACAAGCTCACGAGACATCGCAATACGCTTGTAGCTATTTTTGGCTAAGAGATTTGGTGTACAGACAAAAAAAGAGGGGGGCTAGGGTAGACCCCTTGGGGACTCCGATCAAAAACGTATATAGGGTTAAAATGGTTAAGATAGTGAAAATAGACGATCTACAAGCTCACACGCATTGTGAGCTTTTAGATTGTCTATTTTCATTATTCATCGTACAATGAAGTATTATAGGGCTTAAGTGGTTAAAGTTCCTGCACTGATTCCTGTGTCAATGCATAACCATTATCTGAATTGATATTTCTGTTAGACTTAGGTTGTACTATGTTCTAGGGCTGCATTGTACTGTGGCAACAGTAGATAGCCTGCTATAGATTCTTCCCGATTAAAGAATGCTCCCTCCTCTCATACCGATGTCAGACAGTGACGCTCCTGCTATGGTCTCCAAAACATTCAGTGAATTTCCAGGAATAATAAAAACCAACACCCAGCACTTTAAAGTGGATGTGCCCATCTGACGCAAGGGAGGGAGATTGATCTCCCATAATGCTTTGTCTTGATGAGACAATGAAAAATGGCCCTCGCCAGCGACTTGTCAATATCAGGGGCTGGAGATGCACCGATGGTCGTAGGTTCTTATTTAATCTGGTTTTCTTTAAGATGATAGCTCTTGTTACATTTTCACTGCCTGTCTGTCAGCTTGACATTGCAATATTCCCCCACTCCTCAGTTTCCTGGTCGGTTTCATTTATTTCAAAACACCATTTCACACACGGCTGGCTTTAACAAGGCATTATACAGCACTGAGGGAGAGTCTGGGAGATAGAATTGTGACAGATACAACATTTTTTATGATGAAAATACAAAATATTGTAAATAGCAGAGTCTATAAATGTGGCAGAGTTCAGAGGGGGAACTGCTCATATATGTGTAGATGTCACTCAGTCTCTCTTCCCCTATGGAAATGACACCTCAGTCTAACGTCTGGCGACTCTAATCATTTAATGGTCATTTATTATTTATCACTTTAACTCTGTCATCCAAATTACTGGCATGTCATTATAGGCAAAATAAAATAAAATAAATAATAATAATAAAAAATAAATAAATGTAATAATCAAACATTTTCTTTTAAATAATAGGAGCTATACAAGCTCACAACACAAGTGTGTAGATAGGCTATTTTTTCAATGTTGATTTCTTTTGTGGTTAAGTGGTTAATGAATACATAAGATCCATGTATTCTATTTAGTTATTTGTTACAGTACTGATCAGACGTGAATAGTTTTATTGTTGTTTAGTGGAAAAAGAGGAAGTATATCTCTAAAGACCTGTGTAGTATACACTGGCAACCTTTTAAAGATATGCAAATTGCCGTTTTATATTTGTAAACTATCACTGTGTGGCCAACAGTATCATTTCATATTTCTCTAAAAGCATTACATATCTGAGTAAGGTTGTAGAATCCACAGTGTATTAGCAGATGCCCATTATGAACCACTTAAGTCCTACAGTATACGAGTACGTAGTCATATGACGAATAACAAAAATAGCCAATCTACAAGCTGACATGTTATTTTCACTATTTTTTTATTTTTTTTTAAATGCTTGATAAGTTTGTACTTAAAAAAAAAATCACCTATAATGACTTGCCCAAATTAGGACATGGTTAAAGGTTGGCTGATCCTGCTGTCTGCTGTCCACTCTTTAGTGATAATGGGGAGGGAAGAAATATTTTGACAATGGCGTGGTGACAGAATCCATAAGAAATTTCAGGGGAAGAATGGCGGGGTGGGGTTGGGGGGAGCAGCAAGCCTTTACTATTTCCCAGCTACATGCATTGTAGCCTGATCTTATGGTGTAACCACTGTGGCATATTACTATGGGAGGATAGCGACAGTGGGGGGGCTGTAGTTCTTGGCGGTACCCTCCACGACGCAGCAGTGGGTGAAACATGCCGTGGCTGACATATCAGTGATGTTTATTAAGAGACAAGTCTATCAGGTCTCATAAGCCAGTTCTTGCAGGCGGCAGATCTTTTGTTTCTTCCGGAGGGTGTCATCAATCTTGCGTGGCTGTGCTCTCCTGAGCGCTTGATGGGAGATCACAGATCCCTCCCTCCCATGGCAATGGGCTCAGTGGTAGAGGCAGGTAGACAGTGTACACTCTACCACACACACACACACACACACACACACACACACACACACACACACACACACACACACACACACACACACACACACACACACACACAAAGAAATGTTCATGCTCTGCAGAGCACACCACCATTCTGGAGGGATGCTATATTGTGGACATGACACTGTAATTCTCTCTCTATTACTAAGAGGTACAAGCTTGCCAATGAATTATGGAATATATATTTTATATTTATGGATGAATTTTATGGATTCATTAAATATGTGTTCCCTTTGCCCTGTCATATTACTTATAAAATAATAATACTAATCATTCACTGTGTATAACCTCTCTTTATTTTTGTTTGTCTGTATAGGACAATTAGAAAATTAACATTGTGGCGAACAATTAACTCTTCCAGCTCCTGAGCATATTTCTGCAAGCATATTCTATTTTGTAAAAGAAAATCCAGACACATGTTCAATCATTTGGGCTCACCATCTAATTATTAGCACACCAATGAGGCTTCACTCATTGGTGCATGGCAGACAATACTGGAATTGGTGAATACCATATATCATTGTAAACCTAGCATTACTGTGTTTAAGGAAGTAAATATCCATTTAAATGTTTTTATGGTGTGGTCTTGCAGTGGAGTGTCTCTTGGCTGTAATATGAAATTGATATACTTGGCCTGTGGAAACTGCTTGGATAAAAAGTGCCCTCCGCGCCAGCTGAAATGAAATGAAAGTAGATAACAGCATCGACTCGGAGCCTTCTGAAGTGTCATAACTTGTATGTAAATCTCTGTGGCTGGAGCGTAGACCTTCATTAAGTGCGCTTTAGTAGATTTATGAAGTGATCTGTGCAGGAGTCGTTTGTAGACGCTGTACACGGTGCACCCGGACATGATGTATATACTCCACTTGGCTCTGGCTGGACTGTTGAATCTTAAAATGGCCCTGCACAGCCGCCAGAATGCCGCTTGTTTCCACAGCTGTATGGATATCTCCTGTTTCTTCTCTCGACGTACTTTGCCATGTTGACCTTTCACAGGATATATCACCCTTGGTGCTCCCCTCTTGCAAAGGGCATTCATTGCTCAGAATTTTCTGTGCATTACTATTCTCTTACAGTCTCAATTACTAACACCTCCATGCTCATTGTTTCCATTGTAAAGGGGCGATAGGTGTGTTAGTTCTGTGTCAGTTTTATTACAAATGCTACTCAGAGTTTGCTGGGGGGGGGGGGGGGGGGGCTTGTGCTTTCGCTTCTGTTTCCACACCTCCTGATATAGTAATGAATTGAAGGGATCACTTCATACTAATTGCTTTTCCAGGATGATAATCCAAGCAATAAACTATAGTGGGGCTCTGCTTGTCTAGGGGGAAATAAACCCAAATGAAATAAACGGCCATTCACTTTTGATTCAATTCCAATCTGTTCATATTCTAAGCCAACTTCAGAGAAAAAAAACAACAACAACATGCTGGTGCTTGGACAGGGAGAAAGGGAGGAAATTTGAATCAATATTTCCTATTACAGACGGTGATGCCTAAACGTTAAACCAACAATGGTCTGTGCTGAACGGGGTCCAGTGCATTGTGTGTTCAGGTGTGTGGTGTAATTGAATTCTCCATTGAAAAGGCTCCTCTGATTAAACTGAAGAATAAAAGGAAAATGCAATCAAAGGAGGCGGTTCCTTGGGACAAAGAGTTACCTTCAAAGTTTCTTGTCAGACTTGTTTTGATTAATGTGCGAATGTGTGCCTTGAAAGGAGTTTGTTGTACGTGCATGAGCGCCAAGCCACAGGACCACATTATCTTGTGAGCGTGTCCTGCGCTTATGAGAAACCGCGTGAGCTCTCCCTGTGATGTATATTTAGACTTTTTATGTTTCCTCACAAGTGTAGTTTATGGGTCACTCTTTGTGTTTATTTGCATTAAGCGTGTGTATGTGCTGTGATCTTATGCTCATGGCTGTGTGTGTGTGTGCGTGTTTATTACTGCCAGGTGGTGTATTGTGTTAATAGACAGATAAAAATCAGTGAGGAAATGGCCCTCCCAGCACTGACCCTTCCACCACCCCAGCTCTATCTGTCAAGCTGTCCTCCCTCTGACTTTTCACCCTGTGATCTCTGTCTCCTGCTCTGGAGTAAGGGAAAACAGACCAGCTCTCCTGGAACACATTTCAAGTCGGTTTATAAATGCTACACAAATGCTTTGAAACGTACGTCCACACACTGTTTAGAAAAAATACACTCGCCCCTTCCAAGTGCACACTTGCACACACAACATTTTTCAGTGAAATGTGATTTTGTTTTACTTAACTTGCTGGTCCAACTTAGCCCTAACCTTAACCACAACCACACCTAACCTTAACCCTAACCGTAGCCTCAAAAGCACTACCCCTAACCCGACCGTAACCGTAACCTTAACCCCTTACCCAACCTGAATATTTTCCTAATTGCAACCCTAACTCCCCGAATCTTTATTTCTGGTTTTAATGATCGATAAATATCATTAATATAGTAAAACAAAACAAAACACAGTCACACACACACACACACACACACGCACAGAAGTGCACTCACAAACACACACAGAAGTGCACTCACAAACATAAATTCACAGCCAACACAGAAACAAAATATAATGTTAAATATCCGTTTATATGAAGCATGGTGATGTGAAACATGGCTCAGGCCCGTTTTGGTCGTAATTGTGTTTCATGGCTTTATCCTGTGGTATGCTCCCTGTGGAGCCATGAATGGAGTTACAGTAAGTTTCGGTAACTGAATTTGTGCTATTTTTGTATACACTCTATGCAGGGTTGGATTTGCTTAGGGGGGTGGTGGGGAAAGTCCATGCCTCTGCTTTTGATATCCCCCGCTGGTCATTAATTTTAATCGCCGGTGGGGATGTGTTTTATCCCTGCTTCTGGTCAGACTGAATCAAATACATGCATTTCCTTTTGAGAAATGTATACTGTCTGATATGTTTGACATGTGTGCTTGATAATATTACAATTTAACAATTGAATAAAAAAAACATGAAGGCTATTTTAACCACCCTGGCATCCCTATTTTGGTCAAATTTGTAATTTTGTATTTAATAATTGTTTTTGCGACGAAACACGTGTGAGCATGTACATTGGCTATTTTCTCTATTTGTTGTACGACCAAGTATATAGGGCTTAAGTAGTTAAGAAAATGTCCACCCCTTCTGTTTTTTTAACAAATCGAACCCTGTGTGTGTAGGCGTAATGTGGTTTGAACCTCTGTGCTGTATTCTTGGTAATCACTACCTACATCCATGGCTCCCTGGGATATCTGTGTATCAGTTGCAGATACAGTTTGCTGTGATAAAATGCTGGTGCAGGAGAAAAGTAGGAATGGGTTGCGCTGCTGATTACTTTCCCCTGCCTGTGTGTCAGATAGTGATCAGTGAGGAACTCACTGAGTGTGTTTCGGCCTGTCTGGCTAATCCAGCTGCCCACTGCTGTCTGTTCTACTTCTCATTCTGTTGGCCTTGCAGAGCGGAGCAGGACGGAATGAATGAGGCTGGCTGAGGGAGACCTCTCTCTCTCTCTCGCTCTCTTTTTTTTAAGGCCTCCATCTGATAGGACAGCCACAAAAGAGCCAATCACGGTTCTGCTGAAGTTGGTATATTGGAGACACATACATCACCAGTCTCCAAGTGGAGGCGAGAAACAGAGAAAATGAGAGAGATTGCTCGGTAACCCTTTCCGAGGATTTCTCTCCCCGAGTCTCCCGCAAACTCAAAGTGATGGACGGTTAAAATTTGATTATCCTCTGCCTCCTCAACTTCTTCTCTTGATGAGGCAGCGACAGTGACGAACAATTTGGAGCGAGTTGCTTTCCCTTGATGAAAAGTACTGACATCTTCATTCTCAGTCATGTCTGAGTTTTTTTTGTTGTTGCGATGTAGTTAGTTAATGTCTTGTGTTGCCTGTTCTGTGTTCCAGACAGATGCCTCTAGTGGTGTATAGGGAATACTCGAGGATGCCACCTGAAACAGACATGTTGAGTGGCAAGCAGGTGGATGAACTGCTGGCAGTGTGAATTTTTATGGAAGGTTCCACCACTGTGATTAAATATGCTTGTTAAGCATACAATCATCTTACTGAATGTACTATAGGCAGTTGGCTTATTATTTTTTTCCCCTTTCTTTTCACCGTACATAGTTTATTTACTCAGTCAACTAAGTGAACCTAGGCTAGAGCTCTTCCTTTTGAGCTGCTGTGTAAAAAGAATCAGCAGCACAAATCTAGCACTATCCTACTACAGTATAATGTATGCAAAATCTGTGTATCTTTCAGTGTAGTTCACGTATCTCGAGAACCGTCCGATCGACTTCAAACTCCAAAGACCCGAGGGAGTGCCATGCCCGGTGTCAAGTGGGTCGTATAGGCGGTTTTCCAGAACCGCCAATCCAACTATATGCCCATATATAGGCATATATGGAGATCCGGTTTTCCAGAACCACCGATCAGAGCGCTATGGTCATGCCCATAAATGGGATTTCCCATCAGGAGTTGGCTGAAAGCATGATTAGCCTCACCATTAACCAGCCAATCTTTGAAGTGCCCAAGGTCGCAGTTTCCGATCTGTGTTTAGATTTTCTTACGCCTAGATTAACTCCAATGTCGTGAGTGTTACCAAACCATCAGAGTTTAATCTGTTTGACATGGTGAGTTCCTCTATCCGCAAAGTTACCCATGGTGACAGTATAGCACGTGGTGGCCCTTTAGCATGTGCTGTTTGGTCAGTTACCGTATTGCCCCAAGGGCTGATACAGCTTTAGCTTATGCTGATTGGTCAGCTGCCATATCTTTCCGAGGGCTGATATGGCAGCTGACCAGTGGATGCAAGCTTATCACCTGCTCTGTCATTTTATCACCCATGACAAATAAAGGCTGGATATGAACTGCTCAACGAATTAAGGGAACACTTTGTTCCCTTAATTTATTTGAGCAGTATATACTGTATACATACAAGTTAAATGATCACTGATGATTTTACTGTGTACTGTTTGCATCATTGTTGCTGTGTTGATGAGGACACTTGCAACCATTGAGACAGTTACTGTAGCCTTCCCTCTCAGCCAGTTCATGCTGCCGCTTGTAGGATATATTAGGCAGAAACATCTCAGGCGGAATGTGCCTATTAGATTATTCCAGAGACCAAACAACAGAGCTGGAAGAGGAGGCGGACGGGAGGGAGGCAGTCTGGGAGCAAAGCCTCTCTGAGCGCTGGCAATCAGGTGGTATTAGGCTCCACCAGTCAGAAGCATCACTGAGGCAGACACAGCGCTGTATTAGCTGTACATGTGTACATATTCGCAGCCATCATCCTAGACACAATAATGGAAAAACGGATACCTTATCAAGCTGAACTGTCAGCCTGGAGGCCGAGGCGTGGAGATTAACTGTGGGATATGTGTGATGGTGCACTGCATGTGGTCGGGAATGGGGATGCGGGGGCAAAAAAGCATTTGTTGCTGAGCTGTAAGTGAAAAGCAACTTTCGGAGTTGCTTTTCATTTTGGCTGCAGAAGTGTCCCAACTGTATTAGCCTGTGCTTGTTACGAAGAGTGCGCAGCTCGAGTGTGTTTGTTTGCTTCCTCCTAGAAGAGTCTTGTGCTTGATTCATACTTGGTTGCACATTGCATCATGCACCGAAAATAGCCGATCTACAACCTCACAACACGTAGCAGTGTGGCGCTTTGTGAGCTTGTAGATCGGCTATTTTAGGTGCAAGACATTGATGCGCACTAACTATAAATCGTGCTTTACAGTGTTATTTGATTGACGCCAGAGATCCACCCACTCCCGGGTTGCTAATGAGAAAAGCCCTGAGGACACAGAATTCCAGCAGACATTACTCCCTGACCTTTGTGTGTGTGTGTGTGTGTGTGTGTGTGTGTGTGTGTGTGTGCGTCTGTGTGTGTGTAGGGGGGGAGGCGCGGTTTGTCCTGACGAGGCATTCACATAGCCACAGTCTGTCGAAGGCGCGTCAGGGTTCCCCAGGGCTCCGCTCGGGTAGCACTCGGGGAGCCTCGTTATTTGCGCAACATCAAAACGAATCAAGCTCCGTCCGCCACCCTCATCTCAGGGCCCGCACTCCAGGGCTGCAGGGTGAGCGCGTGGAGGTAATGAGACCATTGGGCTCCGTGTGCCCCCCCCCTACCACCACCACCACCTCCACTACGAGACACTAACAACTACTGGTGCCGCAGGGAGGACCGTGAGACAGGCAAGGGGTAGAGAAAGTAGAAAGAGCGAGATGATGGGAAGAGTGTGAGAGAGGAAGAGAGAGAACGCACAGACCACCTAACCAGCTGAAGTGGAAGTTATCCTTATGAAGTGTGTGTGTGTGTGTGTGTGTGTGTGTGTGTGTGTGTGTGTGTGTGTGTGTGTGTGTGTGTGTGTGTGTGTGTGTGTGTGTGTGTGTGTGTGTGTGTGTGTGTGTGTGTGTGTGTGTGTGTGTGTGTGTGTGTGTGTGTGTGTGTGTGTGTGTGTTACTTGTGCGTGCGTGTGTGCATGCGTGCATGTCACGCCGCTGCCAGGGGGTTTCAGAGGACTTGAAGGAGCCGTGCCAAGTTGTGTGGAAGTTTCTCTGCTTGCCAACAGGCAGCGAAGCATTTTCCCTTCTGTCGGAGAGAGGGCGTCTATTTAATTTAATCTTTATTAACATGCAGTTTATCTTAAGAGTTGACACGTGTTGATGTGGCCTACAGACAAGGTCAGGCTTTGTTTCAGAGTCAAAATAAAATAAGAAGTAGTACTTGCAGTAGCAGCAGCAGCAATACCAGTAATTGTACACATAGTCATATGTAGTAAAATCTGGGGTGTTAAATTCACTCAATCGTACATTTAACCACTTAAACCCTAAACGTCGTTGACTAGGATCCCCAGCGGTCTACATTTTTACTGTACATATAAAGTACTGCATTAAAACTGAGAATTTGTTCTATGATCCTGGCCAAAAGAAAAGGATTTTGAGTGACCAGCAATAATAATAATAATAATAATGATATGATATGAAGCTTTATACAGTGTTATAAGTACAGTAGATAATAGTGCATTTATAATAGACAGTGTAAGTCATTATAAAATGCTTTATGATGTGTTAATTAATGTTATAAGGCATTATGAGTATTCATGAGTGCTTATAAGTAGCCTATAGTTATGTAGTGTTATAAGCAGATTATAATGCATTATATAGATGGGCTTCATAGAAAGTGTTACTCAAGTGAACTTTTCTGTTAAACATGTGTAAAGTTAAAGTTAGGGTAAGTGATTTTCTTTGGTTAAAGTAAGTGATAAATAGCTGTTTATTCTGTACTCATTGCCATAGAGTGTTTGTTCAGTAACAGGAGTCTCCATGTCTCTCCAGCTCTTCATTTAACAGAAAATGCATTTTCAGGTCAGGATACCAATTTTATCCAATCAGGAGAGAGAACTCACACAGGTTACAGATTAAACAAGTGAAATTGGAAGTGATTACACAACGAAATGAGCAGACATAATTGGAACTGGAACACTATAAAAAATTAAGCTGATAAATGGTTACTCTCTCCAGATTGGCTGACATTTTGTCACCTACCTGAAAATGTATTTTCTGTTTATCAAAGAGCTGGAGAGACAGAGAGACTCCTGTTACTGAACAAACACTCTATAGCAATGATTACTGTCTATCAGAATATTGTGCTTTAACCTTTTAACAAAAACGTTTTTTGTTTTAATCAAAAAAATATCACTTACCCTACCTTTTAAGTAATGTGGTACTTTCTATGAAGGCCATGTCTATAATGGGTACATGCATTGCATGCTATAAAATAGCAGATCTGCAAGCTTGTAGATTCGCTATTTACGCTATTACACTATTATTTTTCTTTAAGCCATTTCGCAATAGAGGGGCCTCAGTCAGAGGCTATGGCTATTTGGGGGTCCTTGGCATAGAAATGTTTGGGAGCCCCTGCCTTATAACAACATTTATTATTTACAGAAGAGGCTGGCGCAAAACTCAGTTCGAAACATTAGTTTTCCTAGGGATGCATGGAGATACACAAACATTATGAATTCAGAATGTTTGAGCAGTTACTACTATTTATATGATATATTCAGGGTTCATGTCCCATGTACGTTATTTATAACTTGTTGTGTTTGGAAGTTATAATGTGCAATACGATTTGGGACTTTGTATGAATGTGTTATGATCCCTGAGCATTACAGTATATATATACCACTTTGTGAATCATATGTTGTTAATAGATGTCAACGTGTCATGCATTTTTATAGACATTTATTGCTGATGTATATAATGCCTTATGGCTGCATAAGGTATATGTGCTCATAGCACATTATAGATATGACCTTCATAGAAGGTTACTGACATTTCTTGGACTTAATGTGGGTAAGTGGATCCAGTCAGTGCCATTTAACTACAGTATGTTTTTAAATGTCCGATTTCCCCTGGCAAATTAAACAAAACATTGAAATTCTGAACCATTCCGAGTCCATAAAAGCACATTGTCAGCCCGGTTCAGTGAGCTGCACAAGAATAGACGTGTGTGACAGATAGGATTAACTACAGACCAATATTTCAAAAGCTGAAGTCAAAAGCAGATGTTCTTATCTATCTTAAAACCTCCAGTTTCATGTTCACACTGTTCATGGCTCTGTCAACGCCATGTTATTTGTCTAAGTTGGTTGGGTTTCTTGGCGCTGTTTTCTCCGGTCATTTTTTATTTTTTGTTGTCATATCCCTGTGGGTTCTCAGTTGGACCTTATGGAATACCAATAACATTCTTTGTTTGATATAGTCATATTTTGAGATTTAAAGGAGTAGTTCACCCAAAAAGGTGAACTACTCTATAAATTACACACCCCATGAAGCCTTGAATTCATGGAGTTTTTTTTGTTTTTGTCGCATTCCTAAGCCAATAATTTGATGACCGGGAGAGACTACGGTCTCCGGTCTCCTACCGGAGACATTGGATTAGCATATTTCCGCCGGTCATCAAATTATTGGCTTAGGAATGAGACAAAAACAAAAAAATCTCCATGAATTCAACGCTTCATGGGGTGTGTAATTGATAGACAATAAGTATTTTTGGGCTGAACTACTCCTTCAATGTCAGATAATATTCTGTTTTTTGGTATTTTTAAATAAAAAGTTTATTGAAGGCTGGAACATGCCGTATGTACACAGTAATATCCTCAGTGTCAATGTATACATTTGTAACTCTGAGAAAGTACAAATTACATTTGTACATTCTCAATTCTCAGAGTCAAATTAACACTCAGGATTGCGTACAGTACACTTCAAAAAGATTGTCTACAAGCACTTGACACTGACACGAAATACTGTACAGCGGGGCAGGCGATTATGAATTTTTCAAGACCCCTTTTTTATAGTACACGTTGATTCATGTACGCTTCACACGCGATTACCATGACAAATACAGCTCTATTAATTTGGTGCGGGTTAACTCTATTGTCGTAGATCCAGTCAATCATTTCTGAATGTGGCAGACTTTTCGCCGGACACTAATTTCAGCACAAATTAAACTGGTGAACAGGCGGATGTGTCTCCGGCGGCAGCATGTGGCGCACCCGGCTCAAGCTGTTCACGCAGACACAGCTGAGGAGAATGTCTCACCGGGGGCCTCCGGGGGCCCGCGCAGCATTCTGTCCGTCCTTACCTATCTCGCTCCTTCTGCGCTGCTCTCTTTGGGGACTTCTCCCTGTTAGTGTGCAGTGTTTGCTGTAAGAGGCGCGTCTGCCTTCCCCATCTGTGCCCAGTTTTGAGAGTGAGCTAAACTGCAGTCAATGTCACACAAGAAGTTGCTGAATTATTAAGAGTTCCAGATTTGCTGTGCGGTGCACATCTTTGATCCATCTGTTGGAGAGGCACTCAGATATGGCGAGAGTGTACCTCTCGCAGTCGTTGGCAATCTGTCGCGGATCAAAGTTTGATGGCAGATACGTTTACTGTCACCATTAAGAAGTTTGGCGTTTATTTCTGAGCTATTTGACTCCATATGATCTGCCTATTAGCCTTGTGTTAATGCTCAGTGTGTAAAACCCTACAACAATATATCATTTGGTTGATCTTAAATTGTTTCTGTAGCATTTCCATATCACCGCTCTTGTCTATACGTATATACCCAAGATGTTAACTTTGCCATTTCAGCCTATAGTACGGTATATAAATATGGAGTTGGCCGTTCTCTTGGTCTCTAAACTTTGATTATGTATCCCTGTATTAAAATAAAGGTTTCATGAAGTAAAGCACATCAAAGCACATTGAGTGTGCAGGTTTTGAACAGTACAGTCATCCTAAATACACACAGCTTCCAATATCTACAGTATACATATTACTTTGAGTGATGTTGCAGCATAAGTGTCCCTCCTGGTCGTACAGTGGTGTGCCTGTATGGTGCTGCTTGGCGTCTCCTCATACCAAGGCTCTTCAGTGAGTTGTATGGCAGAGGTTGCACTTGACATTTCTATGATTCATGCCTGGTATGATGATGGCTGGCCTGGAGGCTCTCAGAACCTTTAGTGAGACAGAACCAGGCTGTGTGCACGGCCAGAAAGCAGCGTGCACTCCCCCACACACCCCTTGAAGACATTGAAGGCTCAAGTCTGTGGTTAAGGACTCACAGAATTATTGGCTTGTGCAGCCACGTTTTATAGTCTCTATTTAGGTTGCTATGCTAAATCTAAATACAACAGTGGCAATGACTGGTAAAATAGTAAATGGTGCGTTTATATAGCGCCTTTCTCCAAAGCACATTGTACATTCACCCATTCATACACCGATGGTGGAGGAAACCATGCAAGCCACCAGCTTGCTCATTGGGAGCAGTTAAGGGTTCAGTGTCTTGCTTAAGATCACCAGGAAAAGCCAGGGATTGAACCGGGAACTTTGCGATTCCGAGATAGACCTATGGAGCTGCTACCTCCTGAGCCACTGCCGCCCGAGAAAGAAGTTAAAGCATTGTGGTTGTTTTTGGTGATATTAAATTTTTCAGCGTTTGCTGAAGTGAATTCAGTGCTGCAGGTTTTTTGTGTGGCTCACTGCTGTTCACAGTGACGTCTTCGCTTTTCCTTTTGGTCTATTCTTTGGCAGAACTTCTCAGAGTAATACCCAAACTACAGTTGAGAGGTGCACAGGATATGCACTGTCTTTTCATGTGCAGGAAGTTAACTGTGCATATGTTTTTGTGCTTTGGGGAAGACAACGGCTATGAATAACAGCTAGATGTGACTCACTGTGCAGTTGAAAAGCCTTGGCTTTGTTGCTGGTATTAAAGCCGTGGTGGCTGGAGAAATGGAATGATCCCGCGCGAGTTGTTGATCTTGCTGTGAGCAGATATCAAAGCTCGGACAGCAAACGAGTGGTAAGTATTGGGGGGCTGGGGGGCTATCCCTGGAGCGCACAGAGGGTAAAGATGAAGGGATGATGCAGAGGAGATGAAAGAGAGATTGTGTGTGTGTGTGTGTGTGTGTGTGTGTGTGTGTGTGTGTGTGTGTGTGTGTGTGTGTGTGTGTGTGTGTGTGTGTGTGTGTGTGTGTGTGTGTGTGTGTGTGTGTGTGTGTGTGTGTGTGTGTGTGTGTGTGAGCTTGTGTGTGCATCTGGAGAACTTCAAATATCCAGCAGAGCAAAGGCTGCTTTGCCTTTTCATTTTTAACATTGTTTTTTCTGCCTTCTTTCGACCCCCTTCTCCTCCCTCTGCTCTTGCTGAGTATTCATCTCTCTCTCCTCAAAGGCAGTCAGGCCTGCTTGGTTCTGTAGGCCACTGACATGAATATTTCTGATGCATCAGAGACACTGGCCTGCCAGTGTTTGTGCCACTGCCTCGCAGTACCAACGCTGTAATTGAACGTGCGGACCCTGCAGCCGTCCACCAAGCTTATTGACGATGATACTGGCTGCATGGGTTATAACTGTACTGCTGCTGTCTCAAGTATAAATAAAATAATGTGATAGATGGTGTGTGTGTGTGTGTGTGTGTGTGTGTGTGTGTGTGTGTGTGTGTGTGTGTGTGTGTGTGTGTGTGTGTGTGTGTGTGTGTGTGTGTGTGTGTGTGTGTGTGTGTGTGTGTGTGTGTGTGTGTGTGTGTGTGTGTGTGTGTGTTTCCAAAATGTTTAAATGTGTGGCCAAAGTTTCCAGCAGAGCAAAGGCTGCTTTGCCTTTTCATTTTTAACATTGTTTCCAGCTCTCCTTATCTGTCAAAACACAATACAGTATGGTGTATGATGACATAATGATTAACAGCATGAAAGTCACTTTATGAATACATGAAGGCCTAACAATTGTATGTGTATGAAGTACCTGACAGCAGCATGGAGTGAAAAATAGACTTCATCCCCTATAGGCTCTGTGCACAACTGTAGTCCCAGGTTTTCAGAAGATGGCATACTTATTTATTTCCTGTTCCAGTTCATTTTCTGATTGGCTCAGTAGCTGAATTGAACTGGTAACACATACAGTATGACACCTTCGCATGTGTTTCCAGTTCAAATCTGCTTCTGAGCCAGTTGAACAAAGCTATTGGAAATTGAACTGGAACAGGACATAAATACGTATGCCACCTTCTGAAAACATGGAACTACAGTTATGCACAGAGCCAACAGCCATAGAATCAGATCATATTACATCAATACACAGTTACACTGTGGTTCAGTCTGAAGAAGAGCAGTGTGCTCGAAACGTCGTTCAGCCCACTCGGGTAGTACCAAAAATAAAAGGGAGCTACAGTGTGCAAACTTTTAATTTGTCTCTGTCTTTGTGTTTTGTAGTTTGAAGTTCAGCACCTGCCTTTAAATGGAAAATTAATCAGATTATTTAAATTAGAAAAAAGGAGTGAAAAATAAGATTAACCCTTTCTCAGTAAAATTCTCAGTGTTCATGCATGTGTAACTCTTGATTGTGCAAATCCATGTTGTACACTCCGAGTTAAATTAACACTCAGGATATTACTGTGTAGTTACAGTAGTTCTTTATTTACTGTCTTTTCTGTGTCAGTCTGCACCTGTGTGCCTCTGACATGCTCTCCTAGGTCTTGGAGAGAAATCTTTCAGATGTTGTAAGGTTGATCTTCTCGTTGCTCTTTGATGAAGAAGAGAGAAGCTTCCCGCAGGTACAGATGGGCTACACGCCTTGTTGGATTGTGTGAGGGGAGATAAGGACATGCACGGTATAGGGTAGGTATACTCTTGGTGAATTGGTGGGGAATCAAAGCTTTGTTTGTACTCCGAGGCATAGGTGAGTGGGTACAACTGGTGCCTGCTGCTGTCACACAAGCGCAGACTGTCAGTGCTCTGATGGAGCGCATGGTTGTCTAATTTTTTGACAATCACGGGTGCTCCTTTGTGACACATCCGAGAGGAGCCTGTTTCTCTGTGTCTCAAAGCTTGGTGTAGTTTTCACTTGTCTTCTCACACTGCAGTTAAAAAACGGTCCTCAAATCCAGAACATTCATATTGGTGAGCCTTGAACGGATGTCTCAGCAAGTTAACTTCCCACCAATTTCGATTTCATGGGTATTCAAAGTGAATTTCACTGGATGTTAATTCTTAATGATTTTAATATCGGTGGGAATCCGGGTTCAGTTATCCATGATTTGAAAAGGATTTCATGGCTGATTCGATGATGTTCCCTGTGAGATTTCATGGTCACAATCAATGAGAGACTTTCCCGCAACAATTACACTGCAGCCTGCTTCTTTCTTTTTCTTTCTCAATTGTTGCTTTCAAACTGAAGAATCCGTTGGTTACGTGTCCTTCCATTCGAAAGCAACAAACTTCAATTGTATGGAACTGCAATGATGGATTTGGTCTGAATGTGGCCTCAGACGTCCGCAGCACATTTTGTTTTGCTCTACAAAGTTGTTGGGGGAACAATGGAGGTGGCATTTCAGGGCAACTTTGGATGTCTTAGTATTGACACCTCTCCCTTGTTCAATGGGTGGGATATGGACAGATCTCCTCCCATATGTTTTTAGAGGCCCCGCAGGATCCCGATTGACTTGTGACGACAATGTATTGGCACCATGAATTTGGTTTAAGTCACTGCTTGTCAGGATGAAACCTGAGAAGCCACTCAGTATGTCAGAGGATTACATTGTTATTACATTGCAAATCCATGGAGATGGGGCTCATCGCCACAGCAGAGCAACAAAGGGGACGGGCCATATAGTGTGAGTGTTCAGTTGTTAACATTTAGAGGGGGTGAAATAGTTACGAGCACATAAAACTTGATTGCCCCCTTTAGAGAACTTACCAGCTAGAGTAAAGTTTGTGCACTGTGGGATCAATGGTTCTCTGTTTCTATGGCGCACTATATCTCCATATCACTCTCTCCCATCCTCTCTTGTGGGTTGTAGATCCTGGGCCCATGTTGAAGTAATAGCTCCCTCCCTCAGAAATACTGTCTTGTGATGCTGCATGCTTTAGATCCGCCTTATTTACTATAATATGGATACTGTAAAATATACAGTGAAGGAGTAGTAATATGTTATGGGAAAAGTGTTTGGAGCCAGTTGGATATCACCCCCTACTGAAAGCCTTAGTATCAGTGTGTGAAATAACCGTAATTTTCCCTCATTGTCTATAAAGAGACATCTATCCTTTTTTACGGCATGTACGTGCCACAGTCGAGAACTACATCATTGCCGGATTGACAGATGAGTCCCCGGGGCTTTGTAAACGAACCCATCACTGACTGAACCTGCGTTTGTCCCATCCTGCGCTGTGGTTGTGACTACGTGTCCCCCCCCACCCCGCCATCCCCACATAGGGGACCTGTAAAGTTTTTATTTGGGAAGGTGGGCTTGTAATTAGGAGAACACAAAGGAAGTTTCGGGGAGGGGGGTGTTAATAGGCTGACGTGTGAGAGCTAATCACCGTTCGGCCGTTAAGCACATGCCGGCACCGCTGGGCTCATTCCAGGGGTTAACTAAACTGAGCTGTGACACATGGCTGGGCTTTATGGGGTCCAGGCAGGGAGAGGAGGCCCCATGGATGACGCTAAAGAGCCCATAATAATGACAGCAATTACCACAATCCGCTTAAACAAATGGGAGCACCCAGAAATCTCATCATACTCTGATCAGATTGGCTCTAATGAGATAAAGATGCCAATTAATCCTGTGTTAATTGCCACTGCGCGTTTTGCCGACAGAGAAAAAAAAGAAAAGAAAAGAAAAACACTGAAATATGCACATGCAGAATGCAAGATGGTGCCTGCTGTGCCCGTGGAAGAGTCCAGAATTTTCAGCCGCAAAATGCAAAGAGCGTATTTACATAATGATCAGGCAACGATGGTGGTGCAGGAGAGGATGATGATGAAAGTCATAAAGATGATGATGATAATGATTGTGCATATTAGTGCTAATATCTGTGCGGTATTCACCCTGTAGATCTTGCATAATGTTATTCCTGTAGCAGATCACTGGTAGCCCTGCTCCAATCTCATCCCAGCATTGTAGAAGGATGAGCTTTCACAAGACTGAGATGTGCCCAGTGTCAGGCTGACATTTGCATTAAGGTAATGTTTGGTGACTGATGCCGTCGTCTAATGATTCACAATACGGGACGGGCAGCCACTCTCAATAGTTGCGCGCAAACCCTCCAAAGTGCTGAGATGACACTGTGCAGTTGGTGACCTCATTATGGCTATTACTACTGTCGGAAAATTTATAATGTACAAGTCTATGATCAAAAATCCTATAAATCACTGCATTAACCGCTGTTCCCAAGTCCTTTGCCCGTAACGCTTCCCGTAGCTCAGATGCCCCCCCATCCATTTTCTATCATGTTCCCTAATTGCCGTCCTCATAGTTTTGCTCTTTTTCTTTCCTGTGTTGACGTGCCGTAATAGTCAGTCCATCCAAAGTGGCTGTGCCGTCGCCTCTGCCATTATAGGGGCCATTTTCATTTCATCTGTAGAGGTCCTGGCTCCACACCATAGTGGCAGCATTCCCTTAAATCATCCTCACGTGTAATTGCTCCCTACTTACCCAAATGGGTTTAGCCTCCTCTATTTGCCTAAGTGCATTAACTGGGGCTTCCCAAGCCCTCACTAGAATAATTCTGGTTCCTACAGTAGTTCAACCTCTTTGACTAGTCCTTATTTCCTCTTACAGGAAACACTCTCACCTCCGTAATCACACACATTTTCAAAATGTTGTGAAAATAGCCAATCTACAAGCTCACAACGCGTGTCATTGTCTTGTTGTGAGCACGTAATCTTCTATTTTCGCTATTTTCTATTTTGTTGTATGGCTAAGTAGGGCTTAAGTGGTTAATGCTGAATTTAGATGTCAGATGACCAAGGTACTGTAGCATATGTGATTTATTGCTATTGTACATCTCTTTGTGTTTTGATATTAATGCAAAATGTGTGAGAAGAAAGGTATCTACAAGCATATGCAGCTGTGTCCACGAGGCGTTTTTTCCCCTGAGCACAGTGTTTTAAATAGTTTTCAATTGGAGCGGCGTGTATTCTTGCTGTTCTGGAAACAGCAGTGTGGCACTGAGCGTCTAATCTGTGGTGTGTGTTCACGTCTGCCGTTTTTATCTGGTTGCAGAGAGCTGAAATATTTTCAACTTTGGTGGACACACAACCTAAAAGTAGGGAGTCACGTTACACACTAATACAACCATTACAACCACACATGCCCACACACATACAGATGCATAAGACATAAGACACAGTCGTGCATGCATGGCATATGCGGAGGCAGTTTGATAGTACTCAGTCACAGTGATAACAGCAAACGCCATTGTGTTGCTTTAGTTTTTTATGTTCATTTTGGGAGGTGGGTTAAGTCATTATGGTGCATATGTCAATTACTGTAAGTCTGTGAGCAATATAAATGCCCTAAATGTCCTGCCCTCCTAGTCCTACACACACACACTCACACTCACACTCACACTCACTCACTCACTCACTCACTCACTCACTCACTCACTCACTCACTCACTCACTCACTGCAGAGTTGACCCCCCCCCCCCCGAGCGATTTGCCCTGCCATTACACTAGAGAGTTCCTGCAGGCTGGTGAGATTGTAGGGTGTCCCAGACCCACTCAGCATCAGAAACACACCACTTAACCCCGGCGCTTTCACCCGCCTGCGTGCCGCATGAAAAGCCAAAAGCCTTTTCCAGTTAGTCCCTGCCTGTCTTCCCTCTATTGATTTTGTGACAATGGGGAAAGTCCAGTGTCAAATCAAGCGTTATACGTTGAGAGAAAGTTTCAATTAGGCCTTTTCTTTTCTTCAGAATTTCTGAAATTAAAGGCCACAGAAGATTCTGCTCTGCCCTGTCCTAGTAAGGGTTAATGGGCTGGTGGCACTAGATACATTGGCCGAAGGAAAACTCAAACCCTCTGGTCTCTCAAAGCCTTCGCAGAATAATGCTAGGATGGCTGCAATGTTCATAATAATTATTAGCATTCATGGCATGCAGGGTGTAAGCATAGACCCAACTGTAATTTTCTCATAATCAGCATTTATCTAAATGGCGTACAAAGTAATAAGCCGCCATGGACGACAGCTCCGTATAATTTGCCACTGTCAAAATAAAAGCAATAGAAATCATTATTTAGCCATTATTCATGAAAGAACAAGCTAAGTAAAATAGATCTAGTCACATCATGATATGACAAGAACATTTTTCTGCACGTACTGTAGATAACTGTTAGATACTCTACGAGAACCATGAAGTGTGTGGCTGCTGTGACTGGATTTGTTTTCACACCTTTTGACTTCGACACACTTATAACAGACCTTGCTGGCTCCAAAAATGATTACTGTGTAATTTAATCATTGCAGTAAACTTGGTCTTAATCAATTCAGCTCGTCCAGGGCCAGATGTTTGGAGTTTCTATAATTGAGTTATTTCAGTCAGGCAAACAGAGATGTGTTTTGTTTAATTAGGCTCTGTTGTCAGGGAAATCAAGACTTCTTTAATCTAAGAGCTTGAACGCTTTTAATACACCGCTGATTGATGTATCATTTTTAGAATACATTTCTGATGCAATAAAACATTGTCTGATCTTCGGATGTTCCTGTGTATCCGGAGCTGTCAGTAATTTCTGTCATGGTTCTGTCAGAACAAACTGTTTAGAAAGAGCATTGTTTGTCTGTGTTTGATCCTCCTGTGGCAATCAGACAGGCATAGATATTTATAGCACACTACTTCATTCTTTGGTTGGAAATTAAATTATTGCAAATGAAAGGGGTCTCTACTTGTGTTAATATACTGTATATGGATACAGATGATTTGTGGCGCACTGCTGTTGCAAATATTTTCAAAAATAAAAACAGATCTATAGGCTTATAATGCTTCGCGATGCGACGTGTTGGGACTGGAGCTTTTAGACACCATCATACGACAGTATGAAATAGCTTGAGAATTCGATTTTTTTTATATGCCTTTATTGACAGGACAGTAGGCTGACAGGAAATGGGGAGAGAGAGATAGGAAGTGACATGCAGCAAAGGCCGTCGGGAACGGAACTCGAACCCGTGACACGCTGTCAGGCTACACTGAGCCTATAGGCCAGAATTTGACTCCATTGTCTCAATGTTGTGGCAGATCTATCTGTCCATACAAGCCCTTTATGTGGACTGGAATAAGGCACTGACTTTTTTTCCTGGCAGCTTTTAGCCTGTACGACTTCATTCCCCCGGTCAGGCCTGCCAACGATCGCTGGAGCACATTGGCTAATTACTCAGTCAGCCTGGTATTGGCAGGTGGTTGCACACATATTGATCAAAGTGCTTAGGCCCGGAGTCTCAAACACAAATTAATCAAGCATTATTTTTGGCGGAGGAAGAAATATTACATTTTAAACTATGCCATATCAAATGCGATGCGTGCCTTTTGTTTCCAGTGTGATTGAAATTTGGGGATTTATGCAACACGGGGAAAATTCAGATACCGGAAGAGAAGGTCAAGCTACCAAGTCAGGTTTTGTGGTAATCTAGTTTTGTGCTGTAGAACTGGTTCCATTACTGTATGTCCACACCTCACTATACTACAGTATACTACTGTATACTATACTGTACTGTACTGTACTGTACTGTACCATACCGCGCCGAAAGCCAGGCTTTCAATCACGTACTGCGGAAAACCAGGTGACTTGACTCGTGAGGTATACTATACTACTCTACTCTACTCAGGTAGGCAACCTTAGGCACGGGTGCCAACATCGGCACAGGAGAGGGTGATCACTGGCACACTGGCATAAGTGTGAGAGAAAGGATTTTTCTTTTAAAATTAAATATATATATATGTATATGTATGTATGTATGTATGTATGTATGTATGTATGTATGTATGTATGTATGTATGTATGTATGTATGTATATATATATATATATATATATATATATATATATATATATATATATATATATATATATATATATATATATATATATATATATATATATATATATATATATATATATATATATATATATATATATATATATAAGTAAAAGTAAAAAAAAGTCTCCTCACATCTGTATGCAAATGACCTCCTGCAGTGCGCACAATTATACATTCTTTCAAACTGAGAGTGAGTCTGGGAGATAGGTGGGTTATTGCTCTAGTCTAATGATCATTACATCTTGATTTGAAAGAAAATATTTCAAAAGAAGAAGAAAAATGTATATGGACAATCACAATCTGTTGGAAATATTTTTCTTTTGATGTGGTGTCATAATTATAATTATAATAATTATGTGCTATGCTACAGAATAGCCTACTAGGTAGGATTTATATTACCTTTCTCAAGAAGAAGTATCAAGTGGGTTTTATTTGTCGCTCATTCATTCAGCTGCTGTACAAGCAGCAAAATGTTTATGTTATTTGACAATCACATTGGACAGATGCATCGCTGTTCTAGCACAAGTGCACATTTTCAACACCTGTCCACAGGAGGCTTTTTTAAACAGAATAAAACTATATTTATCTAATAACCAATCAAATACAGGGAATTAAAAATACACTAATCACAGACTCAATACATCAACTATAGAACAAAGTCAACATGATCATAACAATAAACACATCTATTCCTGTGAACACTGTTTTGATTTTAACCATAATTTGAGTGGTCCTCTGTTAAAAGCATTGCCATGATTCAGTCTCTAGTTTTTGATCAGCGGGCAAAGAGTTCCAGAGTTTTGACCCTTCACTGAGGAAGACTGTCCAAATGAGTTCTTGCGGAATTATTGGTGTGGCATTTTCCACAAGACTGTGCTAGCAACAGCAATACTAGATACATCAAGATAATAATAGAGATACTGGGTTGTAATGGAAAAAAATTAAAGAAGGTACAGGTAAGACACACACTCTAAACCTCTTTAAAAACGTCTTGGGAGTAATAGGGAATGTGCGATGGGGAATTCTGTAGAAATCTAATAATCTTATTGGACTCTCCAATTCCTGGATGCTTCAGAAATCATCCATAAACCATTTTTCAAGGACTGTACCACATTGGGAAACCAAAAGTATACTCTATTAATGCAGATTGATGGAAGTGCATAGAATTTCCTTGGTAAGTAATTATCAAGTCATCTATGTGCCTCTGTTGGAATTTGCTGGTGCCCCTCAAGGGAGGAATGCCTCATAGTTTGGAGACCTCACATCTAATTACTGCCACTGGTAGCTAATTATAATAGAGTTTGCATGAATCTTGAATAGCTGTTTCGTAGACTATACATGGTAAAAGAAGATGCCAGTGGTGTTTACCAATCTCACTAACAGAATTTCCCCACACAGTATTCATAGGAAATGCCTGCAATATATTTTTTGTAGCGTTATATATGTGTTAATTAAACCTAATGTCATGATACAAGCAATAATAAATGTTTGTCATCATGATAGTATAGTAGGCTACTGTATACTGTACCTTCCAAACAATTCCTTAGCCTGTCCTCTACAAGGAGACAGCATGCACCAGTGCACACTGGTCCCCAACAGTGGCAGGAAACAACGTGACAAATGAGAAGCGTTTCTCCCAAAACTGTCTTGATTTAGAGAGTGTACAACAGCTCTGCATTTTGCCAAATCACCATGTAAAGTGATTTAGGTTGGCAGCCATTTATTGAAACTATTTTCTAAGACAGGCGAGCTGGATCATATGAGTTAGTATCAGGCAGTTTATTCAGCAGCTAGTGCATTCACAGAAGCTCAGTAATTTCTGTTGGCTACTTCATAATAACAAGAGGAAGACATTGGAAAAGTGCATAGCACAGAATAGTATAGTGCAGCATACAGTAGCACACTGTAGCATTTAATAATTTAGTGGTGATGGTGAGATGGGATGTCAAATTCTTTTTTATGATGAACCTTAACCTCTTTCACCCTGGCATCCTTATTTGGGGCATGTCATTTTAGGCAAACATTTCTCATGTGAAGTGGTGACCATCATTTTATAGCACTGCATGTTGATATGCTTTGAGAGCCTTAGCCTTGCACCTGTTGGAAGCTTTCCGTAGGGGGTTTGTTAAATTAAATGTAGTAACCACACTCCTCCAACTCACTTTATAGTCAGCGCTGTGTATAGTACTTCACTTATGCTGCATGCCTCCCAGTAAATGGGAACCACTTGTATGGGAGTAGATGTGATTTTATAACACTTTTTGACATCCCTTGCGCAACTTTGTGATGTGTTTTGGGTTTAGCGTGAGATGGAAGTGCAAGTAGGCCCCAGTGTGTGTGCGCTCTCCTCCATCCGGTGGATTTATCGGAGGTCATTTATGTAACTTGGTGGGCTGCCAGGGCGCTCGGATTGAAACGTACCGTCAGCGGGGTGATTAACGGATAATGACAGGCCGGGGTGTCGATATGTTCCGTGGCTCAGATTTGTAGCGCGGGCATGATCGCCGGCCCCCGGCCCGATATATCATCCGAAAGGGGAGTCAGCAGAAGGAGGGCTGGGGGAAGTGGGGTGGGTGGCTGGCTGGCTGGCTGGCTGTGGGTATAGTACTAGCATAGAGGCTAAAACTATTCTCAGAGAGAGAGAGGGAAGGAGATTTGAGGAGATTCACTACCCCCCCCAACCCCGTCAATCTACCTCCGAACCCCCCCAGCCCCACAAAACCCCCCCACACCCCCTGGCGCTACGTGGGAGTTATTTCTCATTTTGTTGCCCTGGCAGTAAATACCTGACTTTTCTGTCTGTTGGTCCTGGCTTGAACCTGTGACCCCCCACAGCCGCCCCCCCCACCCCCTCCCTGGTCTCTGATGATACTCCCATGGTTCCCTGCTCAAGGCTGCCGAGCCGGCCAGCGCCGGCCCAGGCCTTGTAATTCACCCCGCTTCTACATCGCCTGCCACACAGTATTGATTTTTGTTTCCCCAATCTCCAGGAGAGAGGCAAAGAAAAGATTAAAAACACTGTCAGTTTGAAGTTGAATAAGAATCCTGCACAGGGGAGATACCTCGGAGAGCCAGGGGTCAGGGCTGAAGTATATCTCTTTATAGGTTTAACCCTTCCTCGGCCCCGCGTGCCAATTCTCCATACACAGAAGCCGCAAGGGACCCAGTATATACACAAGATCACGTACAATGTAATGTTAAGCGTAATTATAATTAACCACATGAACTCTATTGCATCACTATTGTAGAAATATTCAGAGGAAATAGCAGATCTACACTGATATTTTACTGTGTACTGTAGTGTCATCTGCCTGTAATTCCTCATTTGTAACTTTAGAAATTATAATAACAGCTGGTATATATCAAGTTGCCTTGTCAGTTATTTAGCATCACCATACATACAGTATGATGCCTGGATCACAACCTTTCTGGAGCCACCTCTCAATCAGTTTCAGATCTCTTGTATTATGAGTGAGTAGAGTTGTGTAGGCCTGCCCACATGCATTAGACTCACAGCACTCACAGTGTGTTTGTGTGTATGTCTGTGCGTACGTGCGCACGTGCTTGTGTGCGTGTGTGTGTGTGTGTGCACAGTCTGCATTTTGATCATGCCAGTCAGGCCCTATTCATCTCTGCGGTGTTGAAAAGGCCCCTTATTGGCCCTGACCCTACATGAAATATTGTCTTATCAGCTGAACATGAGTTGCCATAAGGCATTAGGGCTGGCACATTTCTCCGGCTCCCCTCCCAAGCAATCCCCCTTCCTCTGTAAAGAGATCACAAACACAGCGCTGTCACTCCCTGTCCGCTCACTCTACCTCTCCTTTCACTGATGGACCAGCCATTTCCAATCATCAGGCACAAAACTAATCCATCTGTCTGTCTGTCTGTCTGTCTGTCTGTCTGTCTGTCTAAACCATTTGTGCGTAGTAATGCTGGTAAGGACACCACATACTGTACCTGTACCTGTAATTGTCACTGCTTTGGTAATATAGTATTATACATTTTTTTCCGTAATTATTTTATTCTATTTTGCATATGTCATTTGTGAACTTACATTGAGGGTGGGGGGTTGTGAAATGTCCACGACTTATCAACCATGTTATGCTATTAACTTAACATTGACTAAAATTGTATTTACTAGATGTTCGGAATGCTACGCGGCCCTCACACCTACGTTGCACCGCCGATCTGACTGATATGCCCATATATGGAGATCTCTGTATCTGTCAGTCCTTGTCCCTTGTATGCCCATATATGGAGATATCTGTATCTGTCATTCCTTGCCCCTTTTGTGCCCATATATGGCACTGACTGATTTGTTTGCGCCTGATGCCATGATGACACATTGAGGTTAGACAACACACTCCATAGACCATATTCACACGGCGGCCATATTGTAATTTAACATTGAAAGTGCCGCCACCCGGGGTTGCTACTGTACTTTCGTTGACTTCATAGAAGGATTAACCTACAAGAAGAAAATCATCACTAAACTAGAAAATGTACTCCTCGGAGCACAGGTCTCCGCCAGGCGAGGTGGTAAAACTGTTCCTGATTAATTTTTTAATCACCTCTCACCTGGCTATTTATATTACATATTGTGATGTGACGTGAAGCTTGACCAATGTTAGGTGTTCACAGACCATGTGCCCATGTATGGAGCTGGACGGACACACACACGGACGGACGGACGGACGGACACACACACGGACGGACAAAGTGAAAACTCTCCACCATGCCTTCGGCCTGGCGGAGACAATTATCAGCTTGCAACGCATTGCTGGGGTTATTGTGCTGACAACACATTGCGAATGTCAGTATCCGAAATTGTCTGAGTTATTACGTGGGTGAAATAGTCTCTGGGCTCTATTCTGGGCAAGGCTATACCCGCACCCTCTGCCCACTACCTGTGAAATATTGCCCGCTACCCGTGAATTACGGATAAGGGAGCTGGCACTGTCCCTTAACAGTATTTTGCGGCCGTTATACCCACTAGTCATTATGCCGACTCCATTATTTGTGCCTGGAGGTGTGCCCGTGGGCCTGTTGTTACATTATCCCCAAAATTGCTATCTTGCCCACGCATTTGGGAAAGTGCATAGCGGATTCTAAAACCACCCGCTATGCCAAATTTGTTTGGTAGAGCGCGCCTGCAATGGATATGTCGGAAGTCGGCTGGCGCTCCTGCGACATGAGTAGTGTTGCCAGATTTTGCAAGAGGAATAAGCAACCAGGTTTATGAAAACAAGCCCAAAAGAAGCGACTATAGGCCACATGAGCACTTCAAACCTATATATGTCAGCTATAAAACAATGTGCATATTTATACAGTATATGTATGCTATTTGAAAATAGCCGATCTACAAGCTCACAATCGCAACCCGCAACTACCATTATTTGCGAGCAACTTTATAGAAAAACAAGACCAACGTGGATTGTAATAAGCAGACCTGACAACACTGGCAGAGAGGGATAGAGCGCACAAAAATTAATGGCTTGCGTAGTCTTCTCTTAGGGCGGATTCAGACTGGGTCCGATTGATTCAAACCGTTCCCGAGTACGATTGGCCTCTCGCAGCTGGCCAGTATTCACATTGGCCAAGATTCTTCCGCACTCGAGACCATTTCATTTAACAGTAATGGTAAATATGTGCCTCGTGGGGACACTGTGGACTATGGGGCTTTGGGAGAGAGAATGTCATTCACAGAAAAAAAGTCACTTGTCAGAGTCTAGAGTGAAGTTTGTCTGTGTTCCTGACGTTGTCTTGAGTTATAATAACAACAGATCAACAATACACAACCAAAGCAGTGTGTGCACTGGTCTTTGAAACCTCGAAATGTAACGTTGTCTCTGTTTATATGATATTGGCGTCACGGACGCATCCTTGGTATTTTAGCAGTGACGTCACGGACTACTCCTTAGTATATTTATCCTTATATACGCGTTCGCTACACATGTGCTTTTTGTTTATTATTTTTCACGGCTCGCGCTGCTCATACACTAGCGGGATTATTATTTCTTGTCAACATTCAAGTAGAACTATGAGAAGGTATAACCCAGCTAAAATAATGTGTAATTATAAAAATATATAAATGATATATGATTAGCAGTCCACTTCCTCCTGTTGGTACGGATGGATTCACATTGCATCGTTCCGTACCCGAATACGCATGATCCGGATCCGAGACTACCTCCGGAGGCGGTCTCGGGTACGGTACGGTGATACGTTTTGGGAAACGATACGCAACGTTCACACTATCACAACATCAGCCAAGTGGTCCAGGGTGCGCACCCGGGACCATAGTGTGAATCCGCCCTTAAAGGCAATGGCATCTGGCACGGTGATTGGTTTTATTATTGTACACGGATATAGTGCAGGTGTTTGCGGATAAGCAGGTGCCCCAAAATAGCACCTTTTGCACGGGAACGCCCCTTGCGGACTCCTAAATCCTCAAATAGTGGGTTTAGCCAGTATGGCCCTGAAGAGAGCCCTCCCTCTCCTCTCTCCCTCCCCTCTCTCCCTCATTCCCTCCATCCGTACATCACCCTCTCCCTCTCCCCTCTATTTGTCCCTCTCCCTATCTCTCTAACTCTCTATCTGTCTCGCTCTCTCTAATTAATCAAGCTCTGTTCTGATGTCACACACAACCTCCCTCCCGCTCCCTCGCTCTCTCCTTCCACACTCAAGCAAGTCCATATTTGGGCATAATTGGCCTACCCGCCACAACTTGAACTTTATATAGTAGACTTTCACGCAGGGCAAGAGCTTGATTTTTCAACTATATTTTTGCTTTAAAATCTAAATTCAAGTACTCTGATATCTGTATGTCTGTCCTTCACAAATCTGATTCATCTGATCAATTCACACTTAGTGGGCGTATTACTGAGGGAGTACACTGTTGAAGGTGAAGTGGATCAGACGAGCGTGAGCGACACTGCGAGCAGGCATACCGTGGTTCTCGACAACAATGGAAGCAATATTTGGTAGCACGTGTTCCGAACAGCCACGCATTCCAAACAGCCATGCCTTCAACATCCACCGTTCAAGTTGCATACTGATAGGCACAGATTTGTAAATCATCACCTCCTTGTCAACATGTGCCGTCCCGGGCATCCCGCCCGTCACGTCAGACGTCTTGACAGATGGTCAAATCCTTCCCAACTCGTCACCTGTTTGACGTCATGGATGAGAATACTTGTAGTCAATTGGTTGTAGTCAATAGGCTAAACATGCAAGTCCACCACTATGGTCTTTTAAATCTTTATATCTAGATAGCAGATATAACTTAAGTGTGAACATACTTTTTTGTACTTTCTCCATGAGATTAACACAAGCGATAGATCTTCACGGGTAAATAAAACATGACAGGAGACATAAGAATCCAAATTAAAGCGTGACACTTCCTTCAGATGTTGTCACACAAGGTTCAAATGGCAGGCCGCATGTTGTATTATTTATTGATTTACCTGATGAGATGTCATCTTTGATGCCGTTTGTTCTGTTCACAGAGAAGGCTGAAGTCTAAGAAGCTGAACTGACATGAGTTGCCGCACCCTTGCCAAAAACACACATATTTTCTTTAAATATTAAAGGCCTACACAAAGAGGAGCACCTAGCAGTTTGTGCTGCCTGTCATCACTGTACACATGTCAGATGGTGTAAGTTAATTGGATGGATCAGACAGTGTCTTTGTAAGTTGATTAAAGAGAATACAAAAAGGGCTCATCTCAGATTCTGCTTCCTGGCAACTTTTTGCTTAACAGGAACATAACAACGTCTATGGTCAGAGACACACTGACGCTGAACACATCGCACACATCACTGAGCATATTGCACACAGCACATAGCACCAGTCCAGGCCTGCCCTGGGTTCACAACAGAGGCTTGTGCCATTTGGATAACACTGTGCATGTTATCCTTGCTTCATGTTTCATGCAGCATTTGTAACAATTATACAGTAAATAATAGTTGATATGGCATCATATGAGCTATTCTAGTGTACTACTATGTAACAGCATCTTGCTGCTTCCGTTAATGCAATGTTTTGACCAAGATGGCACCCAATTAACATTTTAAACCGCATATCGTTGGCCGTTAACATCGTAAATTTGTACATTTAACATGCACTTAGGAATATTTTAGGCAGCAGGAAAGAGAATAAAACAGGGAATATAATAACATAACAATTCCATAATTCTTCTGAGCATTATATTATGTTTGATATTATTCAAATGTATTTTCCTCCGGGCGACTTCCAGAGCTTAAAGTCATACACAATATGCCGGGGCTTTCTCAAAGGGCATATTGGTTGTTGTTGTTGCATATTAATTCAGTATCCAGAGTGATTGTGACTGGCTACAAACCAAGCCTCCCCTTCTTATGTCTCCCTGCTGCCCTGCAGGGGTAATATAGCAGGATTATGAGTCCTGCGCGATGCATTTATACATTCCCCTCTCTGACTACTCCTTTTCATCTCAGGCAATTATGTCTTTGGCCCATCAATCTGTCACTCAACTCGCACTGATAAAAACACTATGTGGTGTGGAAGAGGTTGCCAGGAGAGTACTTTATTGATTCATTGCTTAACACTTGACTTTTAATCAATCCCTTTTTATTTCATAAAAGCTTAGACTCCATAGACCACAAGCCTGAAACGTGATCACGTTGGAGATTATTTTGATTATTTTAAGAATGACAAAAACATAGACATTAATACAATCCGTTATATTAGTATCATGATTCACTGTGTCTAATGGTTAGAGGACGTGCTACTAGCAAACATCAGCCCTTTAAATAACTTTTTTTGGCCCCAGTGAATACACACAAAAAGCCAATTAATCTAGTCTCATTTTAGCTGGAAATTAAGAATTGTGTAAACAAACAAACATTCTCCCTGTCGTTTGTTGCACATCGAGGACATGCTATTAGGATGTGCTCAGTGATACCCACTAAGAACTAAGCTGCGCAGTAACATTTCTTAATTCATCCATTTTTATCTCAGAGTGTACAAAATGTAACCAAATGTACCATTAAAGGTAAAATCATCTTCCTGTGTATATGGAAGTTATTTTTTGTCATTGTACATGTGGCTCCATGTGCTGTGCAGGCGTGAGGGGAAAAGAAACTAGGAATCCAGCCTCACCACAAACAACACTGCTGCCTTTGGTAGAACAGAGGAGTTCAACACAGGATTTGAGAGCAGGATCAGTTGAAAAGAAGAGAGACTGCTTGCATACTCTCTTGCAGAGTAGGAGCCACAAACACCTACTGTACACCAGACAGACACTGCTTCACAGATGCACATGTGTACACACACACACACACACACACACACACACACACACACACACACACACACACACACACACACACACACACATACACTCCGCAAATTATGAACACACAGCTGAAACCCAGGTGAATTTGGAGCAAGCTGTTTTCAGCCCCCACTCACCCCCCCCCCCATTCCCAGCCCTGTTCAGCAGAGCTGTCACACAGGCAGCACTCATAATGAAGGGTAAAATATTTTATTCAGATTTATTAATTTGAAAATGAAGCATGCCTGTCGACCGAGGGACAGTTCTTCTCAATCTGTCAACGCAGAGCCACTCGGCGCTGACACTGGGATTCATTTGTCTTGTCGTCTCTGACAGTCGGATTCTCCCAGTGCTCTGCGGAGAGGGATCGCCCTGGGATTCCATTTCTTTTTTTTTTTTAGCCGGATAAAACACATTCCGACAAGGAACAGCCTCTTTATTAATGCAAATGAGGCCTGAAAAATGCCAGCAACAGCTCCTTGGCTCCACCGACTCCTGTCTCTCTCTCTCTCTCTCGCTCTATCTCTCTCTCTCTCTCTCTCTCTCTCTCTCTCTCTGTTATTGAGGGGGTTAATAAAAGCAGGCCTACAGAGTGGTGGCGTGAGAATAGGGCCTGCAGGAGGACCTGTCACACTGCAGCTGTGACACTCAACACACACATGGGCCCTCCACCAACTTTTTGAGCCTTTTCTTTTCTTTTTTTTTTTTTACATTTTTCCAGGGTCCAAAAAAACCCTGCTCTTGATAGCAAAGAGTATTGGCCACATTCAAGATGTCTGTCCTTCTCGGAAATTAGAAGAACACTTGACAGGGATTCCACTGGCCAGCCGTAGCCTAGATGTCGTGGGGAAAAGGTTACGTAAATGTGCCGCATGTTCAAAGGAAGATTAATTGTGGTTGACGAAACAAAATTAATCAACACGAATGGTTAATGGCCAGCCCCCCTTGGTCTCTCGTGTTGATCCTTGTTTGTAACATGATTTATGCAATTGCTCCGCAGCACATCAAGGTTTTTTTTCAGGTTGCTGCATGGTGGTGGTGGTGGTGGTGATGTGTTTACTTAAACTGGAGGCCAGAAGGAGCCTCGCTCGGCACGGCTGAAGCCAGCGCGTGCTCGCCTGGATGAGCGCAGGGCAGAGTTGTTGTTTTATTTCGCCAAGAGTCCTTTGACATTTATCTCTCTCCACCTGCTCTCTGACGGTGATTCTAAGTGACAGGGTCCTCTCCCTCTTCCTCTCTGCCTTTCTAGCCACCGTCTCTCCTTTCATTCCTACCCTGTTATCCTCTCTTGCTCTCTGAAGCTGGAAAGCGGTGTGCGCCGAAAATAGCAGATATATAAGCTCATGACGTGTCTCGATGTGATGTGTCGTGAGTTGTAGATCCGCTATTTTCAGTTGACGGCGCTGTCGTACGACTGATTATAAATTAAGTATAACCCAGCCCCACACCCCCATACTCACCCCCCCAACCCCCCCACATCTCTTTTCCCTCCTCCTCCACTATTGCTCTTCAGCTTGTGGGCATCTCGACCTCGCCATCCCGGGGCCGGACACTCGCATCACATAAGGCAGATTGAACTCGCTGGGCTGTGGGATCGTTAAAAAGGGAAGCTGTCAATCAAGTGTCGTGCGACGGGGAGGCGAGCGCAGGTTGGGACCGGCGGGGGTGAAGACGTGAGCGCGATGGGATTGCTCCCTCTTTTAAAGGTCTAAAATGGGATGGCTTCTCCAATCCTTCAATTACTTAAATGGACGAGATGGGGAAAGAAGCGGGCGCTGCCACTGTAGCTATGCTATAACGTTCAGATTGGCTAATTGGTTATCTTCTCAAACAAGGTAGAGGTTGTATTTCACTCAGGGAGACAACGAGGCATCACTTATTCAGAATCCTCCCCCCTGTCAATATACTGTAGCAGACAGAGGACTGTTCCTGTTGGAAGACATTCTGTCTGTAAACACTGTATCTCTTTCATAAAGGCTGTATTGCACTATGAGCAAAAGAAAAAAAGAAAGGGAGTAAAATGTCAGCCAGAGAGGTGGCTGTTTCAATTTGTTTTCATCCTCTATATTGGCTCGCTCTTATGGGAAAAGTCACCTTAATTGCAAATGCTTCAATACTTGACCTCACCATCAGTTCATTAACCTGGCAATAAAGGAAGCCCTCGTTCTGCCAGAACTGCACCCGGCCGAGCCATTTGAAAGCCATCTCACTCTCTCAACCCCATTTCCCCCCCAGAGTAAACGTCTTTGCGAGCCACCCACTTTATCAATTGCCTTCATAATTTTAAAAGCCTTTTTTATGTTGTTGTTTTTCTCTCATATAGTAAATGGAGCCATAATTTAATATTTTAATGCATGTTAATGTGTTGTTTAACCTTCTAGCAACAATCAGGCGTCTCTAAAAGGTTAACCTTGAACGTGAGCCAGTGCAGACAGCAGCACAATAACGCGTCAATCTTTGAAAAACATGTCTGTCTAATGGATTAGTGGTTGATTGCGCAGCCCCATCTCGAGGTGGATGCCGTATATATCGGATAGGCATTAAAACAAGCATTTCTCAATTTTCTCCCTGCTGGAACCTCAGGGTCAATGGATCGCTAGGGCGACAAAATGCTGAGTCAACGCTTGCCTCCTAATTTATCTTTGGGTTTGATTAAAGCTTCTTTAACTCCACCACTCCAACCAATGCAGATTTTTTTTTTAATAGGCTGGATATTCAAATCCAGGAGGCATTCTTGATGTTTGGCAAGGGAGCCTCTGCATGATAATGTACATTATTGGTTTGACACTAACACTGATGTGACTAGTGCACTTTTTTGTTTGCTACTGAGAACCTGCAATTCCAGAGGAGGACGCTGGATCTTGGGATGAATAAATATTACATAATGTATATGACAGGTAGCTTAAAAAGACATTGATGGCCAAATGAATGAGACAGGGGGCATGTATAACTACCAGGCATGTGAAGGACAGTTATACTGTCAGTGACATTTATGTGACGTGTTGACATTGTTACAGCATCTGTGCCTAGAGAACTAATAGAGATAAGATAAGAGAAGAGAAGATAAGATAAACCTTTATTGATCTCCAGGGGGAAATTCTGGTGTCATAGCAGCAACAGCAGAAAGAATGGAACACAGGAACCGGTAAGAGAAATGAAAATAATAGTAAGACACTCTCTCAGCCACTTTTTTTTTTTTTTTTACAATTTTGAAAATGCTTGAATATGTTTGATAAAAATCGGGATTCATGTGGTTAAAGAGGAATACATACTCTACATTTCAGCGGTGGAATAGAACTACAGTAAGTGCCTTTAGTGTACTTTAGTACAATTTAGACATACTTATACTTTACTTGAGTGATTCAATTTCATGCTCTAGTAGGCTACTACAGTATGTAATACTTCTCCATACTTCAGAGCGAAATATTGTACTTTTCACTTCCCTTCAATTTATTTGACAGCTTTAGTTACTAGTTACAGTACATTGCAGATCCAGTATATTAATTAAAAATATAAATCAACTAATACATTATTATATATTTCTATAGGTTAAGATAACCAGCTTTATGAAGTCATTACAGTTAGCTCCACCTTTACCATTTTGATCTTAATACTTTTTTACTTTGACTTAAAGCAAAATTACACGTGTATAGAGGTTTGGGTTGTGTATTTACCATGATGTAAATACATCATGGTAAATGAATCGTTTTCCTATTGCCGAGACACTGCTCTTTCTAACAATTCCAGTATAATTTTTTTATTACAAAGACTTACGCTGTGTTCACACTAGCGACAGGCTACAAGTCTTTTTCAATAGAAGTCAGTGACATGAAGCTACTGTACAAACTGACGCCTGACACTTGTCACAATGTGATGGGTGTGACGCGCTACGAAAAAACTAAGTTGAGCTGGATTGAACTCTTTCAGCGATCCAATGACGCAGTGAAGCATCAATCAATCATATGTTTTTGTTTCACCATTTCCACTCACCTTCTCTCTACCCACAATTCCTGCTCCGTTCTGTGAATGGAAGCAAAACTCATTGTTGCCTTTAACCAGTTCCCTGTGCTGTTTAAACCTGTCCTTTTCGTTTACACAGTGTGGCTTGAGCAACACTTCAACATCCACTCGGCGACAGTGTAGCTGATCATGCTTCGTTAATTTGAAGCTTTTGTCGCCGCTAGTGTGAACGCAGCATTAGAGAGATAGGTCAAATTGCAGATTCATTCTTACAAAACAATTTATTTTGACAAATGGTGTCTACTTTTAACATGTTTTCTTTTTCCCCATGGTAATATGTTGATTAACTTTACTGTATGCTATAAGCAGCTTACATTTGTACACTCCCAGAGTTACAAATTTGAAACTCAAAACAAAAAGCATCCTCAAATGCTGTGCAATGTTTTCAGCTTGCAACCTTTTAAACAGCTGTCAACTATATGTATACCCTACATTTACATTTGGTAACATTTGGTTACATTCGTACACACACCAGATGATTTTACTGTAATCCCTGGGTCTGTTAGTTAGTTTTGTATTTACCCAGTTCATTCACACATCCACTCTGTCTGTGTTTATCCCTGTGCTATAACCGAGGGGCTCAAGCCCTGAAAAGGTGCATGTGAGACGCCTGTGATACACTCCTGTGACAGTGGTTGAGCAATGGCTCTGTCTTGTTCTCGGGCCCCTGCTGAAGAACAGGTCCCCTTTGTTCTGTGATGTATTGATCCATTCAGGCCTCCTCCCCAATGTACTCCTCTGGTGCTCGCTGTGTTCCAACCAGCTCGTACCGCATTTCTTCCTCGAACGTTCATTCGCACACAGCAGCCAAGGAAAGTAAACTGCATCGTGCTCGCTGTCCTCAACGAGAGGTCCCTCGCCATGGTGTTCTACAAACCTATTACTTTATGAACGGTTATTGTGACATAACATGTCAGGAGTTTCAAATGGCCGCTATGTTATAGAGCTGTTTTTCCCAACCTGAGGTCTTGGTGGGGGGGGGGGGGGGGGGTCAGTTGGGTGCCAAAGATCACAGAGGGGGCGTGAGGCCATGTCTGTTTGGAGGTAGTCCAAATTATTAAACATCATTGTGAAGTACAGTAATAACATTTTTTAAATGTAGCCACTTTCAGCCTGGTTACCCTATTTTGGGTATAGGTCATATTGTAAAAAAAAAAAAAGTATAGTAATTTAATAGTCCACATAGTGAACATGTAGTGAATAGCGAAAATAGAAGATCTACGATGCAACGCATTGTGATATATATTTTATTATTGAGTGAGCTAATCTCGCAAACTGCTAAGCCAATCGGCATCATCTTCCTTGTGCATATTGCCAGTAGGACAAGGACCTCTTTAATGAAGAAAATAATCACTCGACACTCCAGGTTATGAATCACATCCTGCAAGGCTATGGACAGGCACTATAGCCAGTCGGGCGCAAGCTGCCGTCCGGCATATGGGAGCTACTAGCCAATTACAACGCTTCTGTCCCTCTGGACAAGAGATGGACATCTTTTGGATTTGATCGATTCTGCATATTGATTCTGGTTTCTTGGTTCTTTGCGATTCCTCGTTTCGGTTCCAAAATATGAAAAGGGTCAAATGTTTAAATAACAAACATTCTACAAAGTGTGTAAATAAGTAGTACTTGAGATACAATGCTGAAACTTTTTGTACTCAAAATACTGATGTTTCAATGAACCAAACATCACCAATGTCGCTGTTGTTACATCAATAGTTGTCAACTTTAAGAAGTGTAATGAATAGTAACATCTCATATGTTAATAAGATGTTATACGCAGGCCAATGGCCCTGAAATGAGAGGTAACACACAGTTAGTGAAACATAATGCTGCGTTCACACAGATACAAAAGATACGTACAAAGCTACACAGCAGCTTTGTATCTTTGTAGATGAAACCAGCTCAACTTTTTTGTAGCTTTGTAGCTGTTGTAACTTTTATAGCAGCTACAAATGTCAGATGTATCTTTGTATCTTCATGTCGCTGGCTTCCATTGAAAAAGAATGGTAATCTGTATCTTTGTAGCTGCCAGTGTGAATGCAGCATAACACTCAAGGAGCAAAAGGTCAGCCCAGACCTGCACAACTATAAGTACATTCTTAAACTCACACTTTCTGGTAAAACTACAGTGTTTTGCTAAACACACACTTCTCTACGTTAGACACAGAAATCTAACATGATGTCACTGCCATTCCTGTCTGTCTGTCTGTCTATCTGTGTCCCTTTTATACCTATATATTGAGATCTCTGAATCCATAATTATTATGTCATCAATATGAGGTTATATAGTACTGACGGTTAGACAGTTAACACAGATATTCTGTGCATGCTTCAGGGTCTCCATATATGAAAATCCAATGCCGCACATCTGTCCGCACAACCACTGATCTGACTGACTTCCCACTCTGCTATCTGCACAGCAAGTTTGTCTTGATTAGTCAGACGGTTCTTGAGATAAGCAGGGGACGGACTTGTGTTTGGTGTGTATACGTATATACTGTATATATATCGAAGAGATGTCAAGCCCGGGGCCCTCCTCTAGGGCCAGGCTCGGAGGAAGGGCTCGACAGAGAGCGCCTGGTGGCCGGCCTAACACGGAGCCCGGCCGGGCAAAGCAAGAAGAAATGAAGTGGGCAGATCAATCTATACAATGAAATGTATAGATTGATCACAGGCAGCAGTGTACAACTGGTTCAAACAGAACCAGATCAGATATGAACAATGTGTGTGCCATATGGTGATGGTGAATCTATGCATATAAAATGTTTTAGAATAATTCAGCGAATACATCTTGTGAAGTAGTTTTGTTCTCATTGGTGAAGTTTATAAAGATTGATTTGTCCATTTAAAGACACGCCTACTGTAAACTTACCACGCCTTGTAGACAGTCCACAGACATTTGCCTTTCCATTGTGCTGTTGTGATATGGCTTAATGGTTTCAACAAGGTCTCGATCAATTTCCAACTTTGCCCGTTTTTAAAGGCACTATTTTTCTTGCAATGGGTTCCTTTTCAGGACACCAGTGGTTCTCACATAACATATCAATACCTTTCACTGTCCTATTTTTGACCAATTGCAAGTTAAAATTACGCAAAGCTCATAATATTTGCCATATTATTGATGGGAAACAATTTCATGCTAACTTTGCATAGTTATGCCAATATGTGAACGCTACTGACGGCGTGATCATAAACATTGATATTCGCATGGGCCCAATGCTGAAGTCCGCTGTTGCATCATTTTAATCCACATGTACTCACCGATATACCGGCCACTGTACGCCTAGACTATGAATCGGCCTTTAGGCTATAACCTTGTAACGTCATGTTTGTCCTAGTGATGACAACATGCCATTCTACTTTTTGATGTGTTCACTGTCCAAAGATTTGTCTCAATACAACATGTCACTCCGGTTGCACCACAATGATGTAATGACAGTCCTTTATAATTATTACTGTACTGTACATTGCCTGTGCCGTTTCATACACGCACACAACCTCAAAACATTGTCATCACATGCCCCAGACAGACAGAGAGATGGAGGGAGGTTGGGCATGCCTCCTGGCAGAGATTTGTGCTCTACTGAGTGCATATATATATACTAAATCTCTTCATCATTTAACCTACTTGAAGATGACTTAATCTGTTCCTTGTTAGGGCAGATGTATGAATCACTATACTGGTAGACAAATCGATTGTCTCAGTCTCCAAAGGAATGTATCATGCTCCAATATAAAACAACCCCAGGGGATTGTTAGGCGAAGGATAATCTTTGTGTCGCCAAGCTTTCGTGTCAAACCATATATTTTGATGTAAAAGGAGCCTCTACTAGTGCATAATCTAGCTTCATGCACAGTTGTGTCACACAGAAGATCACCAGTGGGCCATCTCAGTTGCAGCAGTTGCAGTGACCACACTAACACTGAAGTTTAAGTCACGGGTAAATACTATAACATCAGATGCCTCCTTGTTTTCTTATGATAGTGTTTTTTGTCCTTTGAACATACTGTGACTTCCTTTTCATCAGCCACTACTGTACACTTTACCTCTGCTGGATGTTTGAAATCAAAGAGAAGGTGTGCTTTCCCTGTGTTCGTCTCTCAGGCAATAATGACTAGAATCAGAGGAAGGAGAGTCAAAACGTCTACACTACAGTATACGCCCTGGTCCCTCCTTCCTATCAATACCGCTTCTCTAGAAGCCAAAAGTGTTGTGGGATGAATGGGAGGATTTATCTGCCTAAGCCCATCACATGGAGTGACCTGGGGCCTGGAGCAGAGAGGACTCTGTTTGAGGCGCCATGGGAAGGCAACCTCTGGCTGATACCCTGTCTCTCTCCCACTCACTCTCGGTCCTGTTCCAGCTTAGGAAACTCTCAGTCTCTGCAGTGACTGACCCTACATTCAGGGACTGATTCGGAAGTGTGTTTGTTGTTGTGTGGTGTTGTCTGAGTGAGGTTTTTAACCACTTAAACCCTATATACTATGCCCCGTACTTTATCCCCTCTATACCAAATCTCTTAGCCGTAAATAGCAGATCTACTTGCTCATAATATATCACATTGCGATGTGTCGTGAGCTTTTAGATCTGCTATTTTTGCCAAATGTTCGCCCCCAGAATAGGGACGCTAGGGTTCATGTCATGTGGTTAAGTCATTTCATCACTTGAAAGCAAGAAAAGATTAGACGCATGTCATGAAGCCATGCTTAACTTTGTATCTTTATTGATACTGTATGCTGCTGCCAACCTTTATTTCTTTTATCAGGAGAACTTAAACCTTGTATAATGTTCATCACAATTACTCTATAGGCTATGTACTGTATGGATAGCAACAATACCCTGTACCTTTTGAGGACCACTTAATAAATCAATCTTGTGTCTCTCAAATTTAAATAAAATAAAATCTCAAAATCCACAAAATGAGATACAGTTGTTCAGGATAGTATAGTTGGATCAACAGGGCTTCAAGCCTAATTTATACTTCATCACACAACAACCAAAGTACTTTTTTCTGTCTTACTATTGCTGCTATATTTTTCGTTGTTGAGGTTATTGTTTATTATTGCTACTACAATGTTAAGGACCCAAAACCAAAGAATATTACTCTTATGCTCTCATACTGTATAAGATGTAACAATAAAGATATTGAATGTTATCGCTTACCAAGAATAACTGATTTTCAGCGAGTGACGGTGTATGAATTAGGCTTTAGCCTCTGTGTCCGTCGGGTAGCTCATTTTTACTAAGTAGTGCTAAACAGATGTTTGGGGGAAGCGTTGGTCTTTGCTCTAGCTGATGGAAATGCATTTGAGGTGTGGCACACATTTGTTGAGAAGTTGAAATATTCAAAACTTCTAGTTCTTGGTGCTCTGAGTATTTAAATCATGCGAAGGTGCAAGTGCCGTTGGGAATGTGCAACAGCACATCTTTTCCATGCAGCCTAAAGCTCAACTCCAATGCTGTGGAAGATCAGCTGTATACAGTGTGGGGGTGTGAGGTCCAATGCTGCACGGGGGTGATATATTTTACACTACTGTTAGAAGTTGCCATTGTTTCTTTTAATAACTGTGGGAGTATCATAGAATCATACCAGGGAGGCTTGTACTTTGCTTCAGCAAACATATTCTGTGTCAAGTTCCTGTAAATAGTGTACACATCTCCGTCATAAATTAAGTATTAAATACCGCCTACTTTGGCATTGCCTGTTGTACCACTAGTGTGAGTCACACATAAGTCTGGCAATAAACGCATGAAGATCACTGCCTGGTCTCTGATACGTTTGCCTTGCCACAGAGTTTGAAAGTATCAGCATATATTTAGATTTCTAAATGCCCTGCTAACAGAACTTGGCAGATGTTAGGGAGTCATACGGTTGCTGGTGTAACAGAGACCCCCTCAGGTATTCTCATTATTCTACCACCGAGCAGATGGCAAGGAAGCTTACCACACTTACCATTATACATCATGCATATTCTGCTCCCAATTTACATAGCTGCTGCTTCACAGGAGCTCCTACAGGGAGAGTACCTAGCTCAAGGATAGCACTGCAGCTTCACCTGGGACTGGTGAAGGCAGTCTGAGATGTCACTGTCACTACACCTCAAACTCAAATATGCTAATAGTCAAACAGAGGTATTCCAATGGGTGCATCCCAGTTGTATATTTTGAATGAAGCTTGAAGTTTGAGAAACATTATATTAAGAGATGGTCCTCATGAAGGGGTAAAAATAACTGCTAGCTATATGCATGTACAGCAGAAGCTCACTTCTCAAGACTCCAGTGTTCAAAACTGACACATTTACTGAAAATATGTCATGAAAATATCTGCTGTGTTTTAATTGCATTTCAGTCAATAATTGCACAATTAATTGGTTTGAAATGACAAGTGACTTGATTAATCTATAAGTCATAATAACTGTCTACAAAAGTGGTATTTTATATACAGTAGTACTGCAGGTGTGCAATGTCTAAATGGTAGATATGTTGCTATTATTTTGCCTGCATAATGGTACAGTAATATGGCATCATTTGAATTCAAAGTGTAGTGCAAATCAGTCTGAAGACATTTTAACATAAATATGCATGTCCAAAGTTAACATTCACACTTGAAGTGGAGCCAAAGAGTGTTGCAGATGCCAAAAAAATATGTATATGTCAGTACAACACGTTATAATGGTCATCACAATATCTTGTCAAATAGAGAGGCGAGAAAGCATACCTTATTTGACACGAATGGCCGCAACACCACCAATGTAATACTGTTATGCTTTTAGATACTTTCCCCATTATTTCACACTTATCGCAATCAAGCTTTATGATTTGCACAGCCTTGTTCACACTTAAGTTGCACACGGTTTCCAGCATTTTGCGCCTGCTCCCCCCTCTTCCCTGTGAACATCTCACAGAGGCAGGACTCAGGAGGGAGCAGCGTGCAAGTGAGGCTGCACTAGGCCTGAAGGGCACTTTTCAGCCTGGCCAGACACACTCGGGCTTTGCTGCTTGGCTGCGCCAACATGGGTCACCGGCTTACATTAGGAGGACCCTGCCAAACTCAGCCATGCGAGGCCCTCCAACATACCTGAAAAAAATCAACAATGTGTGGGGTCCACAACCCCAATGTTGAGCACAAACTAAGCACATTGTACATGATGATGTGAGTGTTAAAGATCATGTGGTCCCATACTGAGAATTTAATGACATTACAAGATATCACACAGAGGTCCTTCATGGTGATTACACCCATCAGTAGATGGGCTCCCCTTACATTAATCTTAAGGCACATTATCTAACCAATAACTTTAACCAGATGAAGGGGCTTGGTCAATTGTTTTGATTAGTGTATACCCAGGATGAATCTATTTCTCTGCAATAGTTATGAAAATGAAATTGTCTCTTGTGGAACAAATGGGGATCTTCCCTGGGTCAGGGGGGAGACTTAAGCAGACCTCTTGCATCAACGACTATTATTTATTAGATAGATATATAGAGTTCAGGCTCTACCCAGTAAAATCATCAGGGTTAATGTATCCATTTCTAACTCGGTTTATCCATTTGGTTACATTTGTACACTGACTCTCTGAGTCTGAGTTAAATGAACACTGAGGATTTTACTGTGCGTAGGCCTATCCAACACCACTGAGTTGCCACTCTGATCTCTCCTGTCTTTTGCATCAGGGCACCCACATCTCGGAGAGTTCTCCCCTTCTCCTGCAACCCACCTTTAAGTAGCCCTCCAATGATCGACGTTTCACGAGAGGCACCTCAAGGTGGGGCTAAATGGTCTATATTCCCAATCATGTCGCGTAGGCGGAGTCTGTCTCTCATACTCCAGCTATGTGCTGCTTGCCAGCCTGTATACTGTACATGACAAAAGCAAGAAGAGGATGGAGTAAGTCAAATTAACCTAGTTACTGTCTCTTAAAAGCCACTTTTTTTTATCACGGCACATAGTCTATTTGACCAGAAAGGATTGAGGATTTGGATCACACTCCGTGTCTCCGTCGTACATAAAACGTGCCCGAATTCATATTTTTATAGTTGTAGTCAGCCTATCTTTTTCTGCGCCCCACTCACACACAAGGCAAGGCAGTTCAGATCACATTTCACCCTGAGCTGCTTCGACCAGCTGGGAGAGAAACGAGAGCGATCAGCAGAGGGCTTGTTTCTCTTCACCACCTCCTCCTCCGATACGGGGCTGCTTGGCTTGGCTCGGCTTGGCGACTCATCCGCGCTCCGTTGTGCGCAATAACGCTCCGTTCGGAATCTATTATTTCTCTCTTCTCTTCTCCGGGATTTCAGTGAGATTGACGCCGAGGCACAGATCGGTGAGCTGGGATCGAAGAGATGGACGAGCAGCCGCGGTTGATGCATTCTCACTCGGTAGGCATGGCAGGGCACCCCGGCCTGCCGCAACACATGCAGGAGCAAGGCAACGGAGGGACGGACGGCGATGGAAGGAAACATCAGGACATTGGAGACATTTTACAGCAAATCATGACCATCACCGATCAGAGTCTGGATGAAGCCCAAGCCAGGTATGGATGTGCTGCAGATTTCTGTGTCCTCGTCCACTGTCAGTAAAGCAATGTGGCAAACTATGTATACAATTAAATTAATAAGAAATAAAAAGCAGTGACATTTTTTTTTACTTTGAAATTTAGAAAGCTGTTAGTTTACCGGCACAGAATGCACTTACGCGCTTGAAATAGTCTGTATTCAATTTAAAAAAGGAGCTTTATTGGCATGAGGAAACATACGTTTACATTGCCAAAAAGCAAGTGTCAAAATGTAATAAATATAAAATAGTCTGTAACAAAACAGAGGAAAAACCACGGCATCATGCACTGCAGCACTTCAACTTAAATCATGACATGACAAGCTGGCTCTTAAAGATCAGACGAGACAAAAAGTCCACACCTAAAGTATGTAAATATCTATTTCCCCCCGTCTTTCTTGCAAGTGTCTTTCATAAAATGTTGACCCTAGAGGCTATTTATGAAACACTTCGCAGCTTCATGTACTAAGACGGATCCGCAGGATAAATCAATAAAATAATTGGCTACTAATTAATGCGAAATGCAATTAATGAGTGACATCCTAGTGAACCACTGACTCCACGTCTTGCCTGACATGCATGAAGTGAATGTGGTGCACAAATAGGCTACAACATCACTTTCACTTTTTACATACTTTTATTTAATTTTAGTAAAATAATTTACCATTTTGGTTTAAGTCAAATTATGTTAGACTGATTTAATTGGTCTGTGACAGTTATGTTTCAACATGATTTAACACTATTTTTGTGTGTATTTTACAGTAGCCAACCATCTTTGATCAACAGTTTTGCATTATGGTTAACATGGCTTTCTGTGTCCTTGTTGTAGGCCTATTACACTTTAACAGCCATTAGGGATAAGTAAATCTAATTAATTAATTAAGGCCAATGTTTTAGAACAGTTGTTATACATGTTGATTGATGTATTCTTCAAGCCCACTGCATCTATATAGGTTTTCTTAAAGATAAGATTATAAGAATAGCCTATAGTTGGGTCATATTAAGCTATAGCCTAGGCCCTAGTAGGCTACTATATATGTTAGTATATTGTAAACTTTCTTACAAACAAATTACACACTGTATTCTCATAGAAAACAAATACAAAATCATTGTAGTCTTATATTGATGGTTTAGAAGTAAAATAGGCTATATAATTCTCTTGTCGGCATTTCAGGTTGCTTACACCAACTTTTGTGTTACAGGAAACACGCTCTGAATTGTCACAGAATGAAGCCTGCTCTTTTTAATGTCTTGTGTGAAATCAAAGAAAAGACAGGTACGTTCACATTTTCAGCAACATTTATTGCTACTCATTCATTCACCGACTTTTACTCTAGTCTAAGGCAACGGTAACCTTGAGATGGAAAATGTAAATTATCTGTATGGCACTGCACTGATGGTGTAATGTCCAAATGTTCTGCTCCAAAACATGCAAGTCACCTTAAGTAGGTGAAATGTGCCCAAACAATAACTTTTGTTTGATAAAATTTGTGCACAAAATATTGTCTCAGAGTAGCACACAGTGAGTGACAATACTTGTGTGTTACTATTTCAGAGAAATGTTCAAGAACCTGATGTAGGAATCAGGATGTTTGATCATAATGCTGTTTGGCTTATACATAAACATGTCACTTATGTTACCCCTATTTTAAGTACCTTACAATGGGTACAGTGGAAAAATAACCGTCCATATAATTTATCATGTCACTAGATGAATTAGACGTTTTGATGTTATCGTTGGATAATAAAGAGAATTATTGTGATGTCTCCAACGCTAACCGTTACATCTGGTGAATATGTCTCATTCTATTGAATATTGTGTCCCTCCATTAAAGTAGAGAGTGTGTCACACAAATAATTGCTTGAAGAGAAATGACATAACATAGGAGGCGTAAGTCATGTTTCCAAATCGTTTTCACCCCTGTGACATTTTTGAAATTGG